>NC_081534.1:20310268-20640268 GCF_030273125.1 Centropristis striata | reverse complement strand
TTGAGAGACATGCTAGAGTGGGTTTTGGTCTTTTCATGATAACAGAATTATATCAGTCTTAGGATCAGGATAAATCGAAGATTATCAAACAAAGGCATCTGCACAGGTCTTGGGTTAAATATAAAGAAGGAAATACTATGAACTCACAAAAGAAAACAGCTTCAGTTGCATTCGAGTCACTGCTGACAGCAATTCACATTGCAAACAACAAACTTGAACACCTGTTTTCTCTTTCAGCTCTCCTGCTGATTTACTGGATTTGGGGGTGGAGATGAAGGGCATTTTAAGATTAAACCCATTACATCAGTGAATTTACAGCCTCTCACTCCGCCTAAGCAGGAGCTGTATCTTGAGTGTGCGCACAGTCCTCCGAACAGATCTCTGGCTCTTTAAGCTATCAGGCAGAGTGAGCTTTTTGAAATGGATTCTCAGTGACATGGAAAATGTCCCTTCCTAATCGTCTTTTGTTTAGTTCATTTAACTCACATGAAAACAGGAGAGAGGGCCCTTAAGGCCAGCCAGGCGGCTACCTTTAATGGATGAAGTGGTCAGCTCTAAAAGGGAGCTGTGCTAAAAGACACGGCAGATGAGGGGAGGACTCTGCATTCAGGGGATGAAAGCACAGGGTCCAAAGGTCTGACCGATCCAAAGCCCCCTGCAGCCCAAGCGAAATCGGCACTGAAAATGTCCCCAGTCAGCAACTGAGCATTATCTCTGAATTGTGCCAATGCCTACCAACCCTACTGACCCAGCCCCCGCCCATCCCAACCCACCCCCGCCCCCCTCTGGTCCCAGAGCTGTGACAGAAAGGAATGGAGCAATGTCAAACTGGCTGCTCATCAGTGCTGTGGCCAGGTCCCCGTGGCTCTCCCTGACACTAAGACACCGGCTGGGCCTCGAGTGTGGGTGCAGATCTAAACTGCTCTTAAAGGGTCAGTTCATTGAAAAGTTAAAAGGAGAAAAAAAACTGGTAGTACCGAGCTACACAAATGGTCTACATCAGTAGACAGAGAATGGGGTCATTTTCATTTTCCTCTTGGAACTTGTAATGGGCATATGCTGTTATTTTCTGACATGTTATACACCAAACACTTTCTCAAATAGTCTACAATATCACTTTTAGGTAATTTAATTTCTTCACCTTATTTAAATGACAATTAAGTGAGCCCTGGAGTTGTTTATTATCTCATTGTGTTGGAAACCTGTTGTTTTCCCAAGTTGTCTTCATTTTCACAAATATATACTATATATTTATAAAAGAAACAATAGATTTTCCTGCAACAGAGCCATCCTCTGCACATTTTTAAGTCCTGCTTCCTCTGCTCTGAATGTAGGTGGGAAAAAATCTGAAGTTATGTAATAAGTTATTGATTCTCCTCTTAAAGGAAGATTGAAGTGCAGAGCCAATGGTCTGTAGCCTCCCAGAGGAGCAGCTCCACTGACAACAGAGCCCTCCCCGCTGCCTCTTAAGGTATCCAGACCCAGGACCCAGTCACATATCACTTTCACCCTCATGCCACGGGGACACAGCGCAGAACACCAAAGACATTGTCTTCTGACATGGAGTTCGCCTGTCTGATCACATCCCTCTCAAGCAGTCAGCGGGCAAGCAATTACAAAAAAGACATCTGTGCCACAGTTTGGATAGCTAAAAAGGGCAAAAGCTTAGAATTGCAAAAGGTATGGAAGCAAGTAATCGATGGAGATGTCTGAACCTGTTAGTGCAAGTGGAGATGAGGGCCGCTGCACCATGGGGAGGGCTCTTTTGTCATGCAGGGAGAGGGGGCAGGAGAGGTGACTCTTCTGGCGATCAGGGGTCAACTGCTGCGATCATCCATCTTCTGTCTTGACAGTGTCCTGTCATCCAGGGCGCTCATGTTACTAAACACAACAGGCAGGCCTCCATTGTGGCGCTGGACTGGTCTGCAGCCATGTGTAAATGAAGTTAATATCCACTGACCTCATGCATGGACATATGCAGACCGGTGTCACCTTGGAAATAACACAATCTGACGCATGTGGCAGGGGTCTCCCTGTTTGGGGGCTTAACAAAGTCTCTGGCCAGTACAACTGACCATGTTGCTTTGTTTGTGTGAGAATGAGCCCTGTTTACTTGGATTCTGTCTATTCATGTGATGTAGCAAAGGGCCTCAGATTTGAACTGACAGGTCAGATTCCAAGACCTGGATATTGATTAGTCATCACTCCCTTTTTTTCTCCATGCGGATTCAAAACAGCATTTAAAAGTGTTTGGTGCAGTTTGCGTCTAAAATCACACCATTTCTTTTTTTTAGAGAAATAACTTTGTCAAACCAGAATGTACACCATGCACATAGTAATCAACAAAAATGACTCAAAACAGAAAAATCAATGTCTCTGATTTACATTGACAAAAAATTTGACAAATCTGCTTTGAAATTATAGAAGAAATCTGCTATATCAGGCCTCACAACAAAACTATCAAATGTAAACTTTTTCTTCTGACTCATAAATAAGTCAGTTGATTATTACCTGCACATCCATTTTTGACAGGACCAGGGCATATAAGGTTCTCTTTACATCATCCTATATAACTCTCCTCTTCTCCTGGGCCACCAGACAATTTCAGATTGAGTAAAACTTTCATTTATTTTTTTGACAACATGTATAATAGCTCTGAAATGCCAACTGGTGTGGTTTCTGAGTAGACTAAATGAGTCTGAAAACAACAATATGTGGCATGCCTGGCTACATAGTAGCAATCCAATGAACCTGTAAATAAAGGAAGTAAAAACTGAGTACAAACAGCCTACGGCTCAAGAGTTAAGAGTAATGAACCAAAAGGTTACTCGTATTTGGAAAATATTCCCCCGAGATGTGTTTTTGATGCTCCTAATAGTGTTTTCTCAACAAGGTTTGTGCGCCTACAAAAGTTGAGTGGACTGAGCATTTCCATCAGCTGCTTGATATTCATATATGCATGAGTCAGTAGCAGTAGCGTATCAGCAGAGGTGAAAGACAAACCCATTAGCAGTGACCAGACAGCAGCAGCCTCAGTTCTCAGCGCTAAGATTGTGTGTTTTAGATCCATCTTTACCTCAGTGTGATAAACCTGGAAACCAGTTGGAGCAAATAATTAGCCGTGACAGGGCTTTTGTTTTCTTGCCTTCGTTTCAGCATACGACTCGGTGCAGTTCATATGAATGGAACTTTGAGACAAATATTTACCAAGCCAAAAGACTTTGTGAATGAGCCTCTCGGTGAAAGTTTTTCTTTTTTTCATGTAAAATGAGCCATTTGTATTTAATTTGACATGTTGACAGGGAAGCCAGATCCCACTGAAAGCACTGCTGGCACCAGCTCAAGCAAGTGTATCCCGGGAAACAACTTCTTCTTGCTTTTACTTCTCATTTGGATGCGTATACTTGAAAGGGGGCACTGGATAAGTAAGCAAAATAAATACTTTTTATTACAGCTTGCCAAATCCCGATTTCAAACATACAACCTTCTCTTCATTCTCTGAGGAAGTAACTGCGGTTTACTTTCTGCTAATGAGAAAGAATTAGATCAGAGCGAGAAGTGCACAGGGATACAGTTATATCTATGAAGACAAGTCTACATCTGTTCTCAGTAGAGCAACTTTACACCTTTTGATTGGCCTTTTTATGTAATTTGAAAAAACACTGTTCTCTCCGCTGCAGAAATTTGCTAGGAAATCACTATTTCTTTGTGTTTTCCGCTATATACAGCATATAGAGCACAGATAACCAATTTTTAGTAGGAAATCAGTACTGAGGTAAAAAACAATGTAAGCAACTTTTAGTTTGTTCAGCAAGAAAGTACCTGCTTATGCTTGATCACAAAAACGTATTGAATAGCAACATGTAATCCATGACGAAAATGACGGAACTCTAATAATCCTGGACATTCAACAAAAACTCAGATATAAATGTATTTAGTGCTGAAAACGATCATATAGCTAATCAGTTCATTTCCCAACATGCAATTTAAATTTGATAGTCAAATAATGTGATGCCAGAAATATAGTTCTGCATTGCTTAAGCAAAAATGGCAAAAATCCATCCAAAACAACTTTCCAAATGTGAATATTTTCTGTTTTTCTTGATTGGAATAAAGAATAAAAGAACACGGCCATGGTGATGTGTGAAATGTGTGATGGTCATTTTTAATTATTTTTGCTATCCAAACAATTTATCCGTGAAAATAGTTGGTATATTATTTATGAAAATTAAAATGAGTGAATGAAAGTAACAGTAGTTTCTAATGTCTGAAAATAATAAAAGATAACCAGTACTCACTGACGCTGATGTCTTCAAATGTTAAATTTTACTTAAAACAAACATCAAATAACTAAATAAGCAAATAATGATGGTATAAAAGGAGCTCACATTTCAGAAAATCTGAATGTTGGCATTCTACTTAACATATGGCTTAAATTATCAAAAAAAAAAGCCCTCCTTAAGTGATTGGTGGTAACATCGTGAGCAGAGAATATCATATCTGTGTGTGTGACTGCTACCTGCCAGGCCAGCACAGCGAGGATGAGAAGCCCTGGGCTGTGGAAGAATGCTACTATTCACAGAAAGCAGACACTGGCAGTGACAGGATTAGCTCCCATCCATCACCAATTTATTTCAATCTTGAGTGATTTAGGTCCATTTGGGTCTCTTGTGGATTCGGCGCACACCTGTCATTTGCATAATTAAGCTCTGGAGCAGTTGTAAAAGACAGCCATTTGGTGTATTAAATTCACACCTTATCAATCAAGGGAGCATCAAGATGTATGAGGACCTCCTGACTCTTGGCTTCCTGGCTTCATTTGAAATGCTAAATGCAGCTTTTTCTCCGGGCCCGGAGCGGGGCCTGGCTGCCCGGGGTGCCCGGTGGCCTCCATACACGTTAGCTGTCATGGTCAGACCCCAACTGCTCAGCCGCTTCCCTTGGGGGCTCAATCATCAATCAGTCTCCAACTTACTTCTGTCCAACTCCCTGACAGTCAAGATGGATGGTTCCTGCGTCTACAGGATGCTGTATCCTCTCATTAATTCTCTTGTTAGCATGCACTGATAGCAGCAAGATAGAGGCTGTTTTATCTGTTTTCCACCAGACAGAGGCCTCTCCCCTTTCTGGTCGAGGGTCAACAGTTAATCATTTCTCAGCCACTGGTTACTTAGTACCACAATGATGTGATGTGTCAAAATTGGACAACATACATTCCCGGGATTGAGCTAAACAAAGACACCAATGTCCTCCCACAAGGGCCCTCTCTCTGCCTAAACGACTCTGTGGCTCCATTGCCACCAGAAGCCAGCGCTAAACAAGACCAGCGGATGAATGGGTGCTATTTTCACAACACGCACTTCTTCGCAAAATGAAGGCCGTGCAGGCTGCGGGGACACTTCAACTGGCCTTTTTCAACACCCATTACACTGAGACCAGTGAACGCAGCAGGCGGAGAAGAAGAGTGACATTTACTGCCAAAGATTGCCACACAAAGAGTTAAAGAGAGTCAGAGGGAGGGGGGCATAGGGGTGAAAGACAAGGGGTCCCTCTTCGCTGACGGTGATGAATGAGTGGATCACAACACGTTTGGGAGGAGGCCTTCGCAGCCACACAGGGGGCTCCTCAAATGACATGAGTGACAGCTCAACTCGCTCACTCCACCTGCACCCTACCGGCTGAATATTTTACTCGGCGGCCATGTTGTAATCATAGCACACTGCAGATACTAGAATAAACTAGTTCAGGACTTTCTTTGAGCATCAGCATCCTCCAGAAGAAGTGACAGTCACATCGCTCAGCGGCATCTGAAATCTGATCATCTGAGGCGTGATTCAGTTCAATAAAGCGAGCGTTTTTTGGCGGTGAGTCGAAATAATTTTTGGCTACAGCACTGACTCCTAAAGACCTCAGATTGCTCCAAAGTTCATGCCGGACAGTTTAACAGCATCTAAACACCCCTCCAATAATGGAACCTGGCGGCTTGCATTAACTATTGGAATTTTCTGAAAGACAGTCTGACAATTATACCCACTTTATGGAGCAAAATTGGATATGTTTTTATATTTCTCCCTTTATATTTCTCACATTTATGTGTAAAAAATGAGTGCAGCACCAAGAATGGGGAGACTGTTGTCTGTATGCCTAAGTGCCTGTACTCTATTACGGCAGGCTTTTCACCATGTCTTTCTTGTATAAACTAGTTGGTTTGAAGCATACTGAACCCCTTATAGGAAAGGTGCAGCATCACCCTGAAGCACTATTATGAAGATGTACTTTTACACCACTAAGACAAGCTAGTCCGAGCTCCAAATGCCAGGATTTCACATTTTTAACGGTCACAGCCACTTGGACTTATTGCTCTGCTGTTCAGCTGATAGAAATACTTTGAATAGCTTTTAGATTGTGCTTCAGGAAACTACTGAATGGACAATTTAATGTCAGTGGAGCTGCTGGAAGAAGTGCTGATGGTGCACCGTGATTCTCATTTTATTTAGATTAACTACCCCTTAATACAAAGGCTTCTCATGCCTCAGTGGAGATAAAGCTCATAAAGGTGCAGTGTCAAGACTGGAATTTGATCCGCATACACATTAAGGAGTCTTCTTCCCTAGACTTTAAACAACCTGAGGGTAGTTTCAACGCACTGCTGGCTATATCTCGGTATTTGTTTTAGTTGACATGTGAACAGATTAATTAATAGAGAAATGCAACAGTCCTTTGTTCTGAGGGCTTTGCATCCAGACATAATAGGAAAAGGTAGCGGAGATTACTGACAAGCCAGAGCTATTGGTTGTTATGCTGCATCGCTCTCCCGGTGGAAATAAATTGTGGGCTTTCTTTCCACCAAAGGGCACAACTGGATCTTACATCTATGCATATTACAACAATAAGAACAATAAAAAGGAGCTCCGTGGGGTTGAATCAGCAATAGCCTGCTAACATTAGAGACACAGCACAACTTGAGGCGGGCTGTGTTGCTCTAAATTACATGGCCTAATACATTTCATTAACACACCTCCCTCAGTGGGGTCCCTAATGGATGACAGCGTGGCATAAAAGCTTGTCTGCCAGGGACACTAATTTGTTCTTAGACACATTCCATTCAATTATTACTGGCTGCTGCTCCTCATAAGCTGCTTAGATTGAGGTTGTCCCCCCCCCCCTCCAAAAAAAAGGCTTTGCTGAGAAGGCAGGCCACTTAAGTTGTGTGACCTAAGTCACCCCCTTTTAATCCATAGTGATTTTTATCTTTCAAGTCAGGTGCCCACTGAAAATAATCCTCTAGGCATTCACAGTGGCAGAAAGCATGTTATTGTTAATTGTAACGGCACAATCAGTACAACAAGGTAAAAATTTGCCACAGCACGACTGTATTTGCCCTTCCTGTTAGGCTGCTTCAGAAATATCCTGAGGCCTAAATGCCACGGCACGACGGCTGTTTGTTTTCCCTGTCTGTCAGGGTCATTTGGCCGGGCTCGAAAGATACTGAAAGACTGACTGGACTTCCTCTCGACCTGTGTTTTCTGCAAGTGATTGTTTTGGCTCGTCGCCAGTAAGAAAGATAGAAGTATTGGAGCTGAGGAGCTAAACTCAAGTTATTATTTAATCCCAGTGTCAACAGAATCATGGCTATAAAGATCCTCATAATCAATTAACACGGATTTCAATTATTACACTGGGCATGTTTGGCCTCAATACTTTATCCATCTTTACTGCTGTCAAATCAGCTGCTTTAATCCCATTTGCCAACACCACTTTTCAGCCAGCGATGCCTAAATTGTCATTTACCTTCTTTGCATAATCAAATCACAAACACTTCCCAGTTTATTTGGTTCTATTTCTTTTTTTTCCTCTTTTTTTTTTTTTCTTGGCACACCTTTTGTTGTGTGAAATCCAGGATACCCCTGACTTATTTCTTAAAGTTAAATCAAGAAGAAACAACTCTGGGATGAGTAAATTAAATAATTACTAAAAATATGTTCCATGACAAAAAATGTACTCACGTTCACATGCGTCTCCTTTCTGATGAAATCCAGCTTTGCATATACATTTCCCAATGGGCACGAGCCATTCCCCTTCAGCGCTGCAGTGCATCTTGGGAGAGTTGTCGGCCTCCTCCTCGGCGTCGCTCACGCACATGCCCTCGACCTCCACCAGTGAGGAGAACTCCGATCCAGTAACAGTGTCTGGGAACGTGGCCAGGTTCTCGATTATAGACCAACACTTCTTGTAATAAACTTTGACAGAGACCAGGGCGATACACGCCCCTACATCCTGGAAGGCCAGGTAGAAGCCGCGTCTGGACAGGGGGCCAATTATGCGCACTTCTGTATTCAGCTTCATCTTCCTCTCTCCCAGGTCTCCCTGCGTGAAGCTTTCATCTGCAGCAATCGTGTCAATTTTAACGTACTGGTTCTCCCGCAAGCTCCTGCCCACCTCAGAATCTGTTTCCTGGTAATACAAGTTGAATGTCTCCTTGCATGTGCCCACCACACCAGGTAGGCTGTTACAATCCCTCAAGGTGAACTTCAGTTCCACAAAAATTCTCTGGGCATTGCCCTTCTCTATCCAGTTAGTCCGAAGCCAGTTATTCTGATTGGGCTCCATGACTTGGCAAACCTGGTATGTGCGAATGGGTGTGTAGTTCTCATCCAAGCCGCTGATCTCTTCCCACTGTAACAAGAAGACATACATTTGTAAATTAATATATCACCACGGATGAAGGGGGATTCTCAGTTGCCTTTTTTATCACACAAAAACATCTTTAAAGAATGGTCCTGCTCAGTCTATCTGTTCCTGTTCACATTATTTTAAAAGTTTCTCACAGCAGGCATTTTATTCAGACTAGCAAGTTGGAAGCGGTTTGCTTCAGGCCGTTGTGCTTGGAATGTCAAAAACCAGGAGAGTTTATTAGCAGAAACAGCCTCTTGCATGCTTTACCTTTCATTCTGGAAATACTGTTGTGGGCAGGAAAATATTGGCTACTGATCGTTTTGTAAGTGGCATGCCTCCTTTAAATATTATTATTCCTATCACATATGTATGACATCAGACAAAGCTGGAAAATACTGTATATGGTGTGTTGCAGAAATTCTCTCGACTTACCCCATTGGGAGGATAGGAGATCCACTCCAGTTCTGTCTGTTGTGCCTTGGAGTCCAGCAGAATCACTAGTGACAGGAAACCAAAAGGCAGGTGGTTAAATCTCACCAGGTACCAGAACTGAATATTACTGACAGGCCACACATCGATATCTATAGCGCATATACCCGTGACCTCATTTCTAGCAGCACCAGCTAAAGCTAAAACATTCAATGAGAACATATATACTGCAGTAGACAGGTCGTCGTGTCTGCGTTGAAGAACTTTCTGAGAGACACTGTCAGTGTGCATGAGAAAGAAAAAGAAAGAAATGCATAAAATGATGTGTTGAGAGTAATTACGCATAGGATGTCAGCGCATTTATAATATTAAATGTGTGTTTATTTTACGCATCCGTTTATTAAAACTCATTGTTGGAGTGGAAGTTGTTGCGTTAAGGTCAAAGCAGCGGCTGCTGTTTCCGTCCCGACTCACACACACAACATGCGCGTGAAAGAATATTTCAGCTCAAATCGGCCCTAAAACTACAGTTACCATCTCGCCTGCAGGTTATTTGCAGTTGTGTTATTTGAAAGGAGATTTGTCATATCAGTCTATTTTATGTTCCAGCAGCGTGCGCGAGCGCAAAGGGGCACCACGGCTGGTTTTCATAAAAATGAAGTTGTTTTGTATTTATTATCAGCACTCAGCTCCATCATGTTAGGAGCAGCAGCCAGGACGCATTGCATTAAAAATGCTTTGTTAATATCTTACAGGAGACTGTCTGATATGGGGGTCTGCGAAATCCCGCATGTAAGCGCCGAGGATTTACAATTCATATCAGCTAATATATCCACACCGCGCTCGGTTACGCTTTAGTTTTGGTGCTGAGAAAACCCATACCTGCCCTGCGATTTTCTGTTTTTACGCTAAACATAATTCAATTAATTTCACCAGAATCCGATCAACTGAAAGTGCCGTTTTTCAGTCGTATAATTAGATCTCCTCTTGTTTCACTGGAATATAGCCTTAACACTGATCAATTTGTGAGTGTGTGTCTGAAATAGATTATGGCTCCGCATCAGTCTGCTGTATTTTCCTGTAAAAAAACAAGACTAGACTGTTAAGAGCCGAGGCCACTTTGTAGGAAATCACCCTCCGAAATTGCGTCCACATAGACGGCTCACTCACTTCCAGCGAAGCGAGCCTGCTGGGACGATCGATCCGTTGATATTACCTAGTTTGTCGTGACATATTGTTAATCTATAACGAGCAGGCTAGTTATACCAATAACGCACTGGCTCTCGAGTAAAATAAAAACAACAGCTCCTGTGTCTCATCCGCGTTTTCCTGCGTTTAATTGCCGTGCGTAAAACACCGAGAGGTCGCTCGCAAACAACCCGGGAGCAGACAGCGCTGTCATGCCCGCACACCGGCCCCATCTCACTGCACTGGGTACATAAAACATCCAGCCTGTGGCTAATTCAAACATCGGTATAGATTAAAGAGAAAAGGAAAAAAAAGCAAGGAAGCTATCTGCTGAATGTTGACATCTCTCTATAAATTCTAGAGGCAGTGTTCCAAATGCGGCGGGATGGAAGAGAGTCCAAACTTTAAGAACTTACCTTCCTTCGCATTCTGTGTTTCTCCGCTGTCTACATAACAGCATAAATGAAGGCAAAATGTAATCCACAGACACGGGATAGACCTGGAGAGCATGGTGCAGCCGCGGATTTCAATCTAGACCGTAACTCGCTTTGCCACCGTCTCGTGTGCTTCCCATTGACGACACTAAACCGGCTCTATGTACAACAATCCGCTGGTCCCCACTCAAATAGCGTCTGCTGCCGCTGGGAGGAGACTGTGGCTCCGGGGATGCCAGTCAAGGAGACAGGCGGAGCGGTTGTCCAATCGTGGTACAGAGAAGGAAACGTCATGAAAACTGGGGGCCAATAGGCACGCGGAGGTAGATGGAGTTTGGGGGAAATACGCGGCGAAGGAAATGTTGTCATAACTTTGGTTCAGATATTTGTGGTTTTCTTCAGGAAAAGGGCAAGGATGCTCTGAGTACTGGGTACACACACACACACACACACACACACACACACCACAAAAACTATGCCACGAGGATTCTGGGTGGTTGAAATGGGTCCTTTGAAAAGCATTTTAAAGTTTGATTATTTTTCCTGTTGTGTCATCATTGAGACTTAAATGCTCAACTACTCATTGCGACTTTGGATCTGAGCCCAATACCACATTCACACTCATTTCCCATCTATTTGAAGAGGAGAGCAGCATTTTGACACACAACAAATTATGTCTCAAGGCTCACGGCTGGATTTGCATTTCTTTAAATACAGATTAAATACATATATTCATCAGATAACTATGTAGAGTGGGCTGACTATGTCGGTGGGCAGACAAGGGGGCGGGGTGCCAACCTCTCACAGAGACAAACAGGACATGCTCATTTAGTTTTATTTTCTTTCAATGTTCTTTTTATCGAAATTCACAACTTATAAAATACAATACAAACACCATACAAAACCCAAAAGGAGCATTTCTTTGCCTCTGCTGTCACTTTATGTCACACAATATTCAACTTGCTCCACTTGTGTCATGTAACATCATTTGTGCATACTGGACATTGGAGTGTGCATGTTTGAAGACTGGGGTTAATACCAGGCAAATTAAATATATATGAATAATAATAAAAACAAGGGTACATAAATCAAACAATAACACATTTTAAAAAAGCACACACAAAATCATCAAAAGTACAGCTAAAACAGTATGACCTCATCCAAAATGTTGAGAGCCATAACCAAGTGGATGCCCAGAGCCACACTTTTTTTTAAAACTAGATTATACATATGTATAATATTATATATCATAAGATTATTTTTAAGGTGCAACATGTCAACCCAGTATTAAAAAATGGACCACTCAAAACCAACAAAAACACATTCAAGAAAAAAGTAAACCTTTAAAAAAAACTTTAACCTGTAACTGGACACAAATTGCTACAAAAGCTTGTATTATATATTATTTTTGTTGTTTTTTTTTTTATAATTATTTTGGTCCTTAAACAATTATTTAAATGGAACTATGTGACACGTTTAGAGGGGAAATGTGTCTTTTGTTGAACAGCTAACAGCCTAGAGACATCTGAACACGACAAGCCGCCTCAAGAAGACACTGTTTTTTGTAACAAGCCAAAATCTTGTAAAAAAATCTTTAAAAATGTGCTGTGCTTCACATGCTTACATTTTTTTTACAACGTATTCAGTACAGCAGTTAAACAAAGGGAAAGGAGTAAAAGTACAATATTTCTCTGTGAGGTTTATTGGAATTAATAACAAGTGCCTCAAAACAATTTTACTTAGTTACTTTCAACACTTCATCTAGATAGTTCATTTTTAAACACAGATTATATTAGGATTAAGATTAAGATTTCCTTATAATTCCCTCTGCATTTAACCCATCCTTTTTTACACACCAGTGAACACACCATGCTTAGCAGCAGTGGGCAGCCCATTTCGGCACGCCCAGGTTTAGGTTAGTTTGCATCAACACTGAGCACCTGCACAGAATATATCTATTATAATGTATTCCCTTTCCCACTGAACACTTAATGTGGATATTAACAGATTGAGTGCATGTCTGTTAATACCCAAGTGTGTGTGGGGGGGAAGAGACTCTAAATGCTCAGCTCTGGGACTCGAAAGCCCACAATAAACTAACTCACAGTGGTCAGCCCCCCAGTGGTACCACTGGATGGGTTTAGACTCACTTTACAATCAGCACAAAAGAGTAAAAAGTAAAAATCTTACTTATATAGGCCATAATTTTATTTAGACCCTTAAAAAAAGGGGGACAAATAACAAAAACCCAGGAAGAGCAACAGAGGAGGAATCCCTCTCTCGGAACAGCATAACATGTGAAAGTGGTCGTATGTGCACAGCAGACAAACACAGAGGGGGTTAAATACATGAAGGATAAGCAGTATGACAGTAATAAGAAAGTAAAGCACCAATATTTACAGCCTAATTATAATTAAGCAGCAAAGAGTTACAGACACAGTGGAAAAGCCTCCTGGATTCTAGTTGGTTACAGCGTCTTTAATGTTGAAGCCAAATATAGTATTTGATGGAAAGACACTTAATGGTGTCTTTAATGTGTGGAAGGTCACCTTAAGTACAGGAAAGTCCCACTGAGACGACAGGACCTGATTATTGCTCTGCTGCTTGAAAGACTTTCACCATGAAGATGGAACCGCCGGGGGTCTGAAATAACAAACAAAGATAAGCAAAAAAACACAATTAAAAAGTTAATTTCCCACTTTCGTGGATGACTTGAAATATCACTTAAAAATTAAAGCATAAAGCGGAGCTCATTATCCCTTTATACATACAGCATTTGTTGCAGGTCACTAATTAATCTCCATTACCTCCCAACAAGCAAAACAGCAGTAATTATGGCCACAAATATTGATTAATAAACTGTGTACATAAAAATGGACAGAAGACAAGGACTCACTTCAAGGTTTATTTACCTCTGCTTTTCTGTTTTTGTTTGTTTGTTTGGCCTGTTTATTATGCAAATTGCTGCTAATCCTTTTTGCCCTTGATACACAACCGAGGCCTGCATGAAAGTGTATAACTAACAATTGTTGAATTAATCTGGATTAATGTTACCTTTAGTATAAACTGTCTGTATGGCACCATCACTACACCAGTAATAAGTGTAAAGTCAATAGTGGGGCAAACAAACATTCCCTACTGATTTTTTAGATTTTCAATCAACAGAATTGGAACATTCCCGTATGTTCTCCCTTCTGAACTGGCCTCACCTCCTCCGTGAGCGGAACAGGACAGTTTCCTCCTCTTTGGAATGTGTTTCTTCAAAGTTAAGGACAAGTTGAAGCCCAGCAAACATCTTAGTTGTTGCAGATTATTAAAGGATCATTCAAGTTTATTACAGTTTGAGATTGTGATTATTATACTTATTATTATCATTTGGGATTTGAATGAGTTAAGGATTACAAACTGAATACACATGGAGATTTTTAAGTAGAAATAGTATTGTTATTATTGTTTTTGATTTCTGCAAGAAATATGCTTTAATGTTCAAACGTACATCAATTTTCTCACTGTCTGAATATAACTGTATTTACCCTCTGTCTGAAACACTTCTGTCTCTTTAAGCCCCCTCCCCATAAAGCCCAGCTTGCTCTGATTGGATTGCAAGTAGAATTAGGTGCACCTTGCAGAGGTAGTTCTGAAGCCGTGGGTAGAGATTCTCAGATGGGGGGCGGTGGTTTATAATCAGCCTTCATGTGCCAAAGGGGAGTGGCTTGTTGAATCCCACGTTTTCTGATCTTGGCAGCCCAAGGGTTGTCTTATTTTTACATTTTGCGGGCTGTAAGGCGCTCCACATACCCAGCTGTATGTGCACACGCACTGCAAAAATGGGTTTTCCGTGATATTTCCCCGTTTACAGCATTATTCTGGTATTCTTTAGAGTCAGGGAAAAAAATCCCATGACCGTAATGAGTACCCACTAAAGTCACCTGTGCAACACAGTGTAAACAATTGCTTTGAACCAAACTAAATGTGAGGAGTAAAATATAGAAATGGGTTTTTAATAACTTAAGTGATATGTGCAAGGGGCTTTATATTTCGCCACTAGTATTATTAAAAACACCATTTAGACCATCACATAACGAGACCAAAAAATTATGAAATTGTGAAAAAACTCTTTTGGACTTGAAGTCTGTGAAAATGATGTCAGATGGATACATTATTACACCACCAACACTATGGTCTATATAAACCAAGTGCATAGGTAGCTATGTGCTGCCATCGGTGGTCAGAAGAAATAAAGAAGACAACCATTATTATTCAGCGGTGTTGCTATAATATGTCTTAGAGTCACCAGTGGCGCAGCACTGCAGAGCAGCACTCCACTCAGTGAGTGAGGAAGACAACCTGACACGTTTCCAGATTTCAGTCATTTCTTGTTGTGTACATGTACATGTTCAGAGAGAAGACTCAAGTTTGAAAAACTTGGATTATCTTTAAAGCTGTGCACAGCAGTGGCACACTACCTACGCTCTATGCCTTTTTGGATTGCCATCAATAATACCTGCACATTTATTTCAGCATTTCTTCTTTACGTCCATTGTGAAAATGCCTAATACTCCACTTCCTCCAGTAGACACCTAGGTGCTTGTATATCCTCACAATTAACTGCTCTGTCATTGTATTAACACCCTGACTATCTTTATAATATCTCTAACTGCTTGACTAATGTGAGATATTGCAATAAATTGGAAGCTGTCTGCTTTACATCATAGTACCTAACCTAAACATGCACACTGTTGCCATGGCGTCCTCTAATTAAAGCTTTCTTGTTATACTGATGTGGTGACACTAAGCATTAGAGGTATTATGTTCAGCACTGACAGTAATGAAGCTGCTATTGTCTTGCCACGTTGTTGCCAAATTGATCGGCTAACAGCGAAAAGTGTATGTGTGCGACATGTCAAAGGTCAGTGGGAGGCATTAGAGCTGTGTATGTCAGCTCGCACCAGCTCTTTTCCAGCTAATTTAGGTTCAGTGGGACCTCTTTCATACCAGGCAACAATGATGAGTGAGTTGCTGTAAAAAGACACAGCTGTCGCATGAAGCGTTGAGGGAAAGTGTTACTGTAAACTGTAGACTAACCAGCACCTCATGGACCTGGTGTTGTCCAAACTACTAATGATGGACACAGCCAGTGGTGGTTCTACACAGGGGCCTCCAGGGGCCACTGCCCCTGTGAAGAAGCCCTTGGCCCCTGCTGTGGCCCCTGTGTCAAATTAACAATAAAATGATCAATTTATAACGATGGACGACGGAACAATTCTTACCTATTTTTTGTTCAAACAATATCTCATTGTACACAAAAGGAACCCAGAATGTGTACATTGTATAATAGTTTAATTGTGCAATAAAAGCTTATATTATCTATATAAAAAGATCTTCTCACTGTACTGCACTTTCAAAATAAAAAAAGTAATTGTGCACAAAATTGAGAAATGTCATTGTCGTCCAAAAATAACTGACTTATTGTTTCAACCAGTGTATTTGTATCTTCCAAATATACTTAAATGAGATGTTTAAATAAGCTAAAATAAAGGTTTTGAATGCTTAAATATCATCTTTGCCGTTTTTTAATGTGCCCCTCTGATTAAACACTGGCCCCTCTTGGCCCCCACAGTAACACTGGTCTAGAACCGCCACTGGACACAGCTTCACCTGTGTACAACACAGGACCAGCTCAAATGTATCACCTTTTTGGACTTGGCACTACTTGTCTTGAGATATAAATCCATTGAGATCATTGTTTTGCGATTAGCATTTAATCATGAAACATAATTATGACTACAGTAATTTGCCTGTTAGACAGCAACACTTTGAATGGCAGCTGTTGTCAAATTCACAGTCCACTTTTCACCACAATCATGGTTCTTTGTTCTGTGTTTGACTGACTGACAACCATATTCAGCAGCCTCAAGATAAAGCCTTAAGTCAGACACTGAAAGGGAACTTTATTATAACTGTGTTTTTATAATTGTCAAATTATATAAAACACAGTTTTTTCTGTCAAAGACAGAACTCTCACGGGACACAGAGTGATAAAGACAAAGTGCAGTAACGGTTGCACACCTGTGTTTCAGAGTGTGTCTGTCTGCGTTTGGACCAACAACACAATGATGACCTGGTCACATGATTGACAGCGACACAGTTCAGTGACACATCAGCTGCAGAGCCAGATGTTAAAAGAAAGAAAGTAACTGAGCACAAACCAGAACACCCTCCTGTTGAAAACACCAGTCCAGATGTTAACAGTAACAGTAGCACATGGCCTTATTTGTATCAGTGATGCTGCGATTTCAGCAGACTGTTTGACCTGTGTCAACCCGTGAGTGAACAATCAAAAACTTGGGTACAGCTGTTGTGTTGACATGGAAACCAACATGAAGCAGGAGGAGTTCAGTGAATATCTGCATTTTGTAGCCAATTGAATATTGAGGGGTTTTGCTTCTTTCTTTTTGCTTTTGTAGGTGTTTATTACAAATATTTGTGTGGATAAATTATTCATTTAAAATCAATGGACAATTTCTTTCTTGGTTCTCAGGATCTTTGTTAAACATATCACGAGTGTCTGTGTTAGTGGAGAGTTTATGGTCTAAATGTTTTAAAGTCCTTTAAATTCCCCATTTTCCCATTTCTGATGTTTAAAAAAAAAGTATACCCCTAAATGTCAAATATCTGTGATTTCACATATATGTCACATTGGGTGTTTATGGTATTATTTTTATGATATTTCTTATTTTAATATAAATAAACTCAACACCTTTTCTCTGCATCTCCACAACATACATTAAAATTGTGACATTAATAATGCTGTTTAACAAAAATTCTTTTCGGATTTGTTTTTAAGTAACAAAATAATAATAAATCACTAATAAATAAAAACAAATAACCATTTGGCTTTTTGTTTGCATCTCCATAGCATATATCAAAACAGTGACCTGAACAATTTGTTCAGGAAATATGGTCAGAACAAGTTAAATGCAATACAGGACACCCTATTAACAGAGTAGAATTGTTAAATGGGTTTAAACTTAGCCTCGGAACAAAACTAAGCTTTTTGAAATTAGCTACTTTTTCACATTTTTGTATCCAGTCACACCCACATTTTAGAGAAGTCACTTGACCACCACACCAGGGTGTTGAGTTTATGTCACTTAGGGATTTAATGAGTTAATGTGAAGCATAAAGCTGAATATGGGAGATTATAAAAGATTGAAAGTGTTTGTTACATGGGTCTCACCATGGTTTCTTATGGGTTAAATATACACGTAGACAAACATTTACAATTTGTTTTCCTTTCCAGAGGGATCTGTAGTGTCCTCATCAGCAGGCAGCACTTAACTCCTCTAGCAGTGTTTCCTCCCTTCAGGCTCGAATTACATGTCTCAGACAGAGTCCCAAAGACTGCTGAGATGTGTAAAGAAGTTGGAAATACTTATGTACACAGTTGTATCATGTTCCCATGCAGCTCTCAGGCAGTGTCAGTAAGTAGTGAACAAGCCGTCGTCCTCAGCCACTGCTGCCGTGTGCAGACTGATCCAGGCATCCAGAAGGCAGGGTGGAAGTCTGCCTGTCAGGCCCTGGAGGAAAACACCACCCAGAGCTTTAATAGCGACCAGGAGAAGCAGCCCAGAGGCTCTGTCAAATGGCGGTTTGGTTGTGCAAAGCAGGCAATTTGCTTCTTTTTATAGATCGGTAATATGGAAAGGCGGTCCCAGAGGAAATCTCAAGTGTTGAAAACTCAACTGGTATTGTTGTGGGGCAGCTCAAAGCCATTTGCACCTGACACCGTTTTGTTGATATAATCACATTCCTGCTGGAGTCTGTCTGCGACTCTGGTGAAGTTTTAAAATGCAAAGCACTGGAGAAAGACTAATCATTCCACACAAAATTTCCCCTGTGTTTAAACTCACATGTGCCTTGAGTCACAATTATGAAAATTGGTTCATCAGTAGACAAGGAAGTACATCAGAAAACCACATTTCTTTGTGATCTAATTAGGAGATTCAAAGAGAGAAGTATGCAGTTGTATTCATTAAGCACATTTCTGTCTGGAATGTTGCTCTAGTTTTTAGTTATAGGTATAGCACAAGTTTGGTGTGTTGCATCTTAGTTAAAGTGTGATACTGCAACTTCAGACTGAACAATATACTAAAACTAATTTTTGCCACAGCACCAAAATAAAATATATATTTTTGTTGTAATTAGCAGAAGAACTGCAGCCAGAATGAAAAATGAGAAACAAACAGAACTAATGGAGCTTCAAATGATTCAACATTATTAGACAACCATGTTAAGACAATCCTTTAATTCTAGCTTTGATATTCCATACAAATAAAAGCTTAAATGCTAATTAATTTGACTCCACACATAAGATACTGCTTTTATAGTCTGATTTCACATGGTTCCCAGATCACGGCTCTTCATTCACTGTTAAAAGAAAGAAAATAACTCAGTGAAACCCCTTAAACTGCTTCCAGTTGTTAAATGTCACAATGCTTCAGTGTGCTGGTCTGATGACTGCTTTACTTCCTGTCGCTGCTCCTGTCAGTACGATGGTATGATGTTTGACATCATTGTTGACAGATGAAGATAGCCAGGCATCTACACTTAAGGGAAACATGGTCGGTTTCACGTGTGGCGACTCGACTGGCTCGTCCACCAACACGGGGTTGTTCCTTTAAGAGTGATTCAAATGGCTTCCCTTTAGTTTTGCCCGTAGTCCAGACGTCTGAAAACAAACTCCTAGTGAAACGTAAGGAGCTGAGGAAGTCAGGAACTCCTGTGTTTATGCAAATGCAATATATCAGCTAGGTTTCTATGTTATTCACATCAACAGAAAGCGTATGCAGGCGATGATACAGGATTATTTGTGGTGTGACATAGCATTACTTATTGTAAATCGCTTTGGACAAAAGCGTCAGCTAAATGACATGTAATGTAATGTAATGTAATGTGCCCTACACTGTAAAAAAAAAAGATAAACAATAGCTCCTCAATAAAATTTGGTCAACAGATTGCATGCAATTTTATTAATTAAATCTAACTACATTACAAGTTGAGTTAATAACTTAACAGGAAGTGCCTGTCAATTAAAAACAGACTAATTCTATTGTGTTGGATTCATTCAAAATTCTCTTGATTTAGAATTACATACACATAAAGATTATATTTAATGTGATCAAAATAAGTAGATTCAATCTCAAACATTTTTATATTAAAGTTACTTAAACTGCCTCAAAATCAAGGACGCATTTATATTTAATACATTTTATCAAATATATTAAGTAAAATGAAATGACTACAGAATAATTTATTACAGTGTATGCTGAGGTAACAGTATGCTGTGGAACGCATAAGAAGCCACTGTGAAATAAACATTTATGATTGAGTAGAGCAATATAAATGAATCAATAGAATAATTGTGGAATAATGTAAAACATTATTCAAACTCCAATCATGTTATGTTAAATTCTTTTTCATGATTTTATTATTTTGTCAATTTCATTTTGAGTTAATTCTCACCTATCCTCACCTCAGGAGACAACAGGAAAAGAGAAAACAAAGTGAGATTTCAGAAAACATAAGCAACCAAAGAGAAAACCTACAAGCTTCTTGTAGCTGGTTGTGAAGGAGTTAGTTTGGCAATCATTGTAACACACAAACAAAACAAATGTATAACTCAACATATGATCAAGAATATTTAAACCTTTAGGTGGGTGATAACCATTTACTTTAAGGTGTTTTATTCAGCGTGTTATGAATGATGCTTATATTTCAGATGCCTGTCCTGTCTGTAGAAATAAAGTAGCGACAGCTGCTGATTCTGAGGACAACGTGTTTGTTTTGATTTCTCACCTCCACAAGTCAATGATTGGTTGATCCCCTGTGGTGCATTTGGCCATGGAGTTGGATCCAAAAGAACACATTATTGTCAGAGCCTTGACCCACTGGTTAAATTTTGTGCAGCTAGCATCAGAAAGCTGTAAAATAATGACACTGGAGATGTCAAGACACAACTGGAAACACAGTTAAGTGATAAGATTGTACAGCTGCTCATTCAGCCGTAAATCTCTTTTTATGAAGTGATATAGGATTAACGAGGCTCCACGGGGCTCAGATCACCCTGCTCAGGTACTGAACACACCAGACTGTTAGGTATACTGTATATACCCTGATCCAAATGTAGCAACAGTGTCAACTTACTGTCTCCTATACATGAACTTCCTCGGTGAGAGCTCAGCATTCGGGGTGCAGGGTGAAGGAGCCAGTTAGGGTTTCCATGGCTAGAGAGCCACCTTGAAACTGAATGATGGTCAGTAGAAAGGTATTTTATTTCACTGTTTCTCCAGCTGCCTGTGTTGCAATGCTGACAGCATTCAGTTTAGGAGATGTTTGGCCTGCGTCTCCCCCGGGCAGTCTGTCCAACGGCTGTCCATCGCCCAGACACAGCCTTGAGCCATGCTGCCTGTCTGGCACTTAAGACCCCTGAGAAATAGATGTCCTCTTTTCTTTTAAAACTGTTCTTTAATCAGCTGCCCACACAATAGACTGCCCGTTTAAACATGCATGCTCAAGTTGTTGTAGGTATGGGAGAATTCAATTCTGTGTCCAGCTGAGCTCTTCAGCATCTGATCGTCATTTGGCCACTGGAGAAAAAGTTCATTTTAGTGCTCATTTCTGTTTTGTAATCCAACAGGCAAAGGCCCTTTTAAAATGACTAAATTATAGTGAAGCACACATATTTGCATACCTAACTGCATGCAAGTGTAATAATGTCCCAATTAAACCAGAAACATGCAAGTTCATGTACTGTGTTCTCTTGACTCAGAGACATTAACAAATAACATAACACTGAACGCTGAATATGATCTGGACATTCTGCTGAGACTTTTTGTTTTCTTTCTTAACTTCTATGGCTAAAAAAACTATTGGCAGTGTTACTGGTAAAAAATTACATTTGCAATCTTTTGTATTGTATTGTATTGTATTGTATTGTATTACAGACGGCAGACGGGAGACGAGGTGGATAGCACAAAGGGCTTTGATTCAAGAAGCGGGTGTTCATGCCAGTAAGTAGTTATTTTAAGTCTAACCCTTTTCGCTTACTCTTTTCCTTTAAAGAAGTGGGTTTGTTGCCTCACCTTAATAATGTGTTAAAACAGCAATTGTCACAAAACAGTGACCGACCATCATGTTGAAAAACCTGTTCATGAGAATAACTTGCTGAAGAACGTCTTTGGGCTTTGGTGAAAAGCCCAAGATTAATTAAGTTCAGTAAATACGTAATACTAAGTAATGTCAATTTAAGTCATCTCACCAACAAAGTTGGAACTATATGCAGTATCTTATTTTTGTTATTAGCTATATTATTTCCTGCAGATTCGCTTATTCTGGGGCACAAGAGTGAACTGAATTTGGTAACATAGCTGTAGTAATGTTAACAAATGCTCTGATAGTCTTGTTCCAATCCAGATAGCACACAACCAGAGGCCTATGAATGCAATTTTGTGTCACGGAGCAGAATCCAAAGTTTTGCGTATGTATGTTTGACATCAAAACCGTACTGTAGTTTATTTAGAGATACTGTAGTGAGCATACAGTGAAGTCAAATGAAGGGGAGCAGTGTATGCCTGGTGTCGGGCCGTCTGCTACATGGCATTTAAGGTAACTTGTCTCACCTATTTAATGCTTTGTTTCACCTTTGGCAGAGTGGGGCATGACAGAACTGACTAAAATTAATATGCTGAGCATATACTCATTGTTTTCATTTTGTGAGGATGAAGTAATGGCTATGCCTTCATTTAGCACAATGTATTGTTTAATTCATAAATTTGCCTTTTTGGGACATAATAGTGAAATTAAGACTCATAATAATATTACATGATGTTATATAGATAGCACTCCCCTCAATAGACCTTTTACTAAGGGCAGGCTTTTGGGTTCGTTAATTGTATTTTAACCCTGATTTACAAGTAATTTTTCAATAGTGATTTGGATTTCGTTTTTTAATAAACAATCAACTGATACACCTAGATTAATTCACCTTTTAACCATAGGACTGTAAATAAAATGTTTTTTATCTGAGTGTCTTTTTCCTAAAACATGCAAAGGAAATATCACAAGAACTCTTTTTAGAAAAATAAACAAATCAATGATTTACTTCAATTATTAAAAGCAATCAAACAAAACATCAATACACTTTAGCTGAAAATATGTTTCAAGTAAATTCTTTGTTGTCTTCTTGTTATCACAACACTTAGGCTAGATCAAGAAATGAAAAATACCTTTTTGGTGAAATAGAACACTTTTAAGTTCCCCAAAAAATATATGTAGGCTACTCCTTTTAGTTTCAATAAAACTGCTCTTCAAGTTTCATAAATACCTTTATATTACTCAAATTACATCAAACCCCAAATATTAAAAATTTAGTTACTTTCAGTAATAAACTCAAACACAGCCGGCAAAACAAAATAAACCCCGTTGCAGGCCTGATATGGTGACTTTTGAGTGCGAGGAAATCCAACTTTACTTCCAACCATCAGGGAACAGTACAGGAAAAGTATTACCTCCGATCCAAAGAACGGCCGATCCGGTCCGAGTCCGGAAGGCGACACTACAGGTGGAATGAAGACAGGCCAGTGAGCAGGCGATGGAGCCGGCCTGGCAGCCCGGGACGATCACCACCGATGACGAGTCACACACACTGGCAGCGGCCGATCCGAATCCTCATGCTCGCGCGCTGAGACCACAAGGCACAAGCCGATACAAGAAGCTGGTTTAGCTCCTCGCGGGTAAGTCCGTTCGCTTTGATAGCGAATGCTAACAACACACTACGAGTTAGCTTAGTAGCTGGGCTAAGCTAAAAACAGTGCAGCTTCGACAGAAGTTCGAGCTGAAACTTCTCGAGCTGTACACTAAACAGCAGTAGCTTCAATGTCCATGTTCCGAGTGTCGAGCAGTCTCTTATACACTGAAAGCTACTCACTTAACTTTTATCTGTATACTTTCACACTCGCGGCCATCTGTGTCCCTTGTGCCTCTTCGCGTCGTCGTCTTCTCTCTTTTTCTCTGTCAAGTTTTCCCCCAAAACACACATGCTCACACTTCCTGTCTCAACCTGTCAATTACACCGTAACCAAATAAATTACCTGGATCACAGTTCTGCTCAATCAGTACTTCCTATCTCCCCATGAATTTCTTCAAAATAAAATTCAATATTTAACCATGTCACTTTGTATTGTTTTAATGTTATTTATTGCACCTTACTCTTTTATCAAACTATTTTAACCTTCATGAATTATTCCTTTCACATTTTTAATACACTTTTAATAACAGTTTTAACCAAATATGAACCTTTTAAAACCATAAATTATTCATTATTTATGTTATGAGTAAGAATTCTTAACAGGCTTACACACACACACACACATATATATATATATATATATTATTCATTATTTATTCAAGTTGACAGTTTACTGCAAAGTTTGGTCAGTCCAACTTCAAAACTAATACTAGAGAATTTAAGGATTCAAATATTTAAATGTTCTTGCATAATGCCCTCTACACCTCTACATTATAGTCATGTGCATCATTCCAATGTAAATCTTGATAAAAGGTCTTGCAAATTTTGTGTTAATTATGTAATAATTCATATTCCTTTCCACCCATTTTTATACTTGGTTTTAAAAAAAAAAACACAGTAAGAAAACAGTAAGAAAAGTACACAGAAAGTGTGTAAAAAAAAATAGTAGATAGTTTTGTGTTTGAGACCAGGCTTAACTACTACAGCCATGCAATCTTTTCTCATACATTTAGCCTTAAAAAATCTTCACCCTTCAACGAGTCAGAGAATATGTGCAGAATCCTCGGCAGGTTTCAGTCAGGCCTACAGCTTTCAGCAGCGAGGCAGCAGCCTTGGGAGAGACTCGCTATCATTATAACATCAATCGCCACTCGCCTCTTAAACTCCTTCCTCATCACAACTCGTTTGAGCTGCAGTACATCAGCACTGACTGAGGTGGAATATGGGAGCAGGTAGTCATCCTTTAACACTGGCTCCAGCCTGTGTGTATATATTAATGAGACGCCACTGGCTAGCTCCAAACTTTTCGACTCGTCTCTGTCATTAAAACACCCCATGTGCACTTTTGACTCCAGATTCAGTTCTTTTTGCCCTTTAGGGAAACAAAAGGGATCATTTAAGATTTATAGGAATTGGCCCACATCTAGCCCTAGCCCCTTCACTCCTTTTTATCTTCTGATTCAGATCATTCTTAGTCGGAGAATGGATAAATGCTGAGTGGATCATGGCTTTGAACCAGAAGATAGACAGCACTCATACACAACTTTTATTTTGAGCTTCTATGGGTGCATGTTTACCAGTGGTCTGGCTTACATGCTGTGTCTTTTGCAGTTTTTGCTTATTTTGTTTGGCCTAGTTTACACATGAGAGAAGTTAGCCTTCAGGGAGTAGTAGTAGTAGTAGTAGTCATAGTAGTAGAAGTAGTAGTAGAAGTAGTGTAGTAGTAGTAGTAGTGGAAGTAGTAGTAGTCCTAGTAGTAGTAGTAGGCCTAGAACAAATAGCCCCAAAGAAGGAGCTGGTCATGGTAGATGAATAGGTAAAAACCAGGAATTTCACCCAGGTGACGGGGTTTGTGTGCTGTGAGAAACCTGTTTTTTGAGACAACAAAACTGCGTTGTTAGGTTGAGACAACAAAACTACGATGTTAAGGAAAAGATCATGGTTTGGGTTAAAACACCCTTTTACTGTGTTAACCTTCTTAGAAAGTCTTAGAAACCATACTAAAAGAAATAGTTTGCTATTTGGGGAAATATGCTAACTTGCTTTCTGTCTGAGAGTGGTACGAGATGATTGATATCAATATCATGTGTGTGTTATGCGAGATTAATTCAGCGTGCGGTTAGCCTAGCAAGTGGTTAGCCTAGCTTAACATAAAGACTGGAGTCTGACTGTTTCAATAAAGATTTGAGAGGAAAACTACTGGACAGTCTGGTGTCTGTTTGACCCATCCAACCACCACAACCACTTCCTTGTGTGGACTGTGACACTCCTACGTCACTAGCATAATGCTTAAACTAAAGGCTGTTAAAAATGTTTCATATCAACAAACAATGGCAAAAAATGTTTTCTGATAATTGGGCTGTGATTTGTTTACATACAGAATCATAAAGAGTGGGCGACGGTTAGTGATTTGAGTGAAACAGTGTATTCATCCATCCCAAACTTGTGTGTAGTACCTATCTCCAGTGAATGTGCAGGTAGTCACATATAGTCAAGATTTTGGTTTTGTTCTCAAACCTAACAAGTTCACAACAACATACTAAACATACTGTTTTGAATGAATCAAGTTAAATCTGTATTTTACTTTTTAAATTTCAGTTGGTAATTTAGTCTTTTATCTGACAGCTATAATTGCTGGTTACTTTGTAATGAACTGCCACAAAGCAAGAAAAAAAAAAAAAAACATTTCACTGATTATGATTATTATTTTTACTTTTGGTATATTGTTCTTCCCTATCTTGATTTGTTTTAAACAACAAAAATGTGCATGTCTCCCTTGAAAGTGAAATCTCAATGGAATTTGCCTAATTAAATGTTATATAGTGAGTAAAACTTACTTCAAAGAACTTACTTCAATACTTCATCACATGGTCTGGTTTTACTAATATTAGAGTACTATTTATAAGTATGAGTACTGATCCCTTTATTCTACATAATTCTGTTTGACAGATATGTACGATGTGCCCTTAAGCTTCTTTCACAATTATAGCTTGGATTGACCGCACTGACCTTTGAGACGGTCAACTGAAAACAAATATCAAGTACTAACAGTATACATTTTTCATTAAAACATAGTGGATGCAGTTGTAGCATTGTAATTTAGCCCTTGATTATGTTTACGTTGGCATTAATATGCCAGTGGCATACTTTGACTCAGAGAGAGGTCACTGTTGCGTGCCCACTTCCCAGAGCGACTGAATTAGCATGTGGAAATATGCCACTTGTTAACTTGTGTGACTTTGGTTTTCGTGTGGCTGTCAGAACCACAGAAGCAAGACTTTTGTTTGTTGTTCTGTGATGCAGATAAAGAGAGGGGAGAAGAGGGCTGCAAAGAGGAAGGAGTCTAAAAGATACAATAAAGAATGTGTTTGAGGTAAACTTTGTCTGTTTGGTTACAAAAAAATGTTACATTTCAAAATGTTAAAAGATTATGTTAAAAATGAAAAAAAACAAAAAAAAAAACAATTATGTCCTTGGCTGACATAATAACACCTTAAGATGTTTTTATTTGTACAAAGAAAACAAAGCTTTGAAGGTCATGACTTTTAATCTCAGCTAAATTTTTTGTGGCAAATGGTTTTACTGAACCCAGAAATACTTTCCGCCATTTTTCCTGAGTCTTTTCATCTATTCACATATGCTGATGCCTCATTGGATTTAACAGCTTTACATGTTTACTTTATTTGCATACAAGTGATCGCAACAGATTGCCGAGAGATGAAATGAACACTGAGTGGGTGAGAGACAGAAACCTCAATGGTCTTTTGAAAAACACAATTTAGCTAGAAAGAAGAAAGACCCAAGAAAATAATTAATAAAAGAAGGGGAGCAATCAAACGAATGAAGGATTAAAAAGAGATTAAACAGAGATAGAGGTAATAAGGAAAGCTATATTTGAGCTGAGGAGAGAGGGGGCTTTATACACAATAAATAGAATAATATAGAAGTAAAGATGAACAATTAATTCATGTATACAGTTATTTAAGCATTTATTTTGAAATCCTTTATTAACTGCATGAAGGTAAAAAAAAATGTGAGATCAAAAAGTTTTTGATGAGTATGAAGTTATAAAGTAAAACTGTAAAACCTTTGCAGCCCTACAAATGTGTTTGATAAAAGGTGAAGATTGAATCCGCACATTGGTGATTATGTGAAATCTATCTGCGTACCTGCTAAGCCAAGAAAGACTGTTCATCTTCCAGGGTCTGCAG
Organism: Centropristis striata; assembly: GCF_030273125.1. Lineage (NCBI taxonomy): Eukaryota > Metazoa > Chordata > Actinopteri > Perciformes > Serranidae > Centropristis > Centropristis striata. The sequence goes on along the minus strand of NC_081534.1, from coordinate 20,612,522 downwards.
CTGGGTCGCCCACTCCCCCTGAAAAAGCGAGTCAACATGTTTTATTACTTCCCTATTGTAAATCCATATGGATTCACACCTTTCAATCCATTACAGCTAGCTGTCACCAAACATATCCAGTGTGAAATAGTGTGAAGCCCATAACCTTCCATGTTTCATGCATAAATCCCTCGACTATGCCAATAAGCATTTCCAAGAGGAACCAGTAATGGGTTTATTAAAGGCTGTTATAGGATGTTGAGAAGGAAGTGACAGTTTAGGAAACCAATGCAACAAGTAAAAATATTCTATCAAGGATGTTACTTCAAAATGAGAAATATGCTTTGTTGAATTTGTTTCTTGAATACACATCACATCACTTTTGCTGGCAGCAAAAAAAAAGGTGTTTCAAATTAACCCCTTACTGGAATATGATACTTTTTCATTGGTTCTTACCAATGTAATGGCCTTTTAGACATTTCCACACCAACTAAACTGAAAACTAATATTTTGCCTAAACCTAAACCTTTATTTTGACCTAAACCTTTCAGAGACACAGCTTTGTGCTTCTCTGATGTTTAAGTGTTTTATGATTATCTATTTCTGCTTCATGACATAACAGGAACACTGCATTCAGAGTTTATGTTGACTAATCAGCAACAATAATAATAAACTTTATTTGTATAGCACTTTTCTTAACAAAGTTACAAAGTGCTTTACAGGCAAGAGATAAAAACATAGTGGAAGACAGAAAAAATTACAATAAAACAACAAAGCAAAGTAAAGTGCAATGCAGACAAGTTGGAATCACAAATGTCGAAACATAGAAAGTGGCACGAGCTGGGGGAGAAAACAACAACCAATAGATTAAGTAGTTAAAAAGGCTTTGCGATAAAAGAAAGTTTTCAGTAGGGATTTAAAAGAGGCTAGTGATGAAGCCTGTCTGACCTCAAGGGGTAGAGTCACATTTATTATTAAACTAAAACTTAAACTAAATCTAGATAGTTCCTCTGTAGCCCCTGGTACTCCTGGTTGAATTCCATGTTTTACAAACAGCTGATTGACCACTGCTGCAGGCCCTTCTTTTTAGTTGACCACTGTATGCAGTCAACAATATCATTAGTGTACGGTGGCCCTGAAGTGCAAAACACACCAGCAATTCACACAACACGCCAGCAATTCACACAACACACCAGCAATTCCCGAATTGCTGGCGTGTCTGCTGCCTTTTAATTGATATTGAATTTGCCCTACCGGGTGATGTAGTAGACTTAGTATGTAGAGGTCGCTGCAATGTGGATTAGCGCCCCCCTTGCATCTCTACATCTCCCTAATGCTCTCTCCCAAGTGTTGATTTTGTTTAATTGATATGGCTGTACAGTCCCCATTCCATGTATAATGTTAAAACAGTAAGCTCTCTTAGAACTTTCCATGTAAGGTCCATTATAGTATTGCTATTCTTGTGTTTGTTTTATTTCTACCTGTATCTTTATTTTATTTGTTTTTCATTTGATTTTATTTATTTTAGTTTATTTTTTGCCTCTCTTTCTATATATCATTCAGTCTATGTGTGAAGTATTTAATTGCCTCTGCTGTCATGTATGTTCTCTGTTTTGTGTCTGTTTAATAAATGGATAAAATATTGGTTAAAATAAAATAAAATAAAATAAAATGAAGTATTACTGTTTTGCATGTGGAAAAAAAAAGTAATTGAATTTGAAATGGCAAAACATGTTAACACAAAACAGCAGAGGTTCAGTTCTCAGAACTTGTATTTGTTAATGCCTACAGTAGGTGTGTTTGACTGAGATCAGACATACATAGTTTTGTCTTGTTTCAAAGAAGGACCTGGGGGGAGCAGACAATGTGGAATCGAAAAATCGCAGCAATAAAAAAGTGACAGTATGATTTGTGACCAAGAGGGTAAATACACAGACGTAGATAGCAGACACAGGATGAGATCAAGATACTGATCAGTTTGTGATGCAAAAGATGCTCAGAAAAGGCAGACAAAGCTTGGCCAGAGTCAGGATTGACAAGGCAGGGCACCACACAAGAATTTACAATAATTGTAAAAGCTATACTTCATACAATACTATCAGATAATTAAATCTTGAAACAATTGTGCTTCTCATCTTCTTACATGTTAGATCCAACATGTGAAATCGAAACTGCCACTCTGAGGCACAAGATGCTTTATATCCAGACATATCACAACATCAGAGGATTATAAAGAACAAGAGAAGCACTTATTCTTCATTTCAAGAGCTTTGCTTAATAACAGCCACCATATAATAAAGGAAGTGTGAAAAATGCACTTTATGGGTTGGAGCAGTTGTAAAGTTATATTTCCCGTTAAATTGAAATCCTGTTCCCTTGACATAATAGATAAGGCATCTAGAATCATAATAAGTCATTTTAACAGCTCATCAACTTTACAGTTGCTGCTGGTGTGCGCGCTGCTCGACATTTGCGTGGCTTGAGGGATAATGTTCGACCTGTCAAAGCTGCTGAAACATGAATGACGTCCTGTGACAGCTATTAAAACACATCGGGTCCTCAGCATCTCGCTCAACACAGGTTTATGAAGATGAGAGGGGAGAAAAAACATTGCTTCTTAAAAAGACTCTTTTCCTCTTGGTGGTTTTGCACAATAATTGTTTTTCCACACCCTTGGGCTAGTCATCAGTGTAGCTGCCACATCACCACATGATATTCATGATAATCCCATTAGTCTCTCCACTGCAGTGTGTCAGAGACCAAAACTTTTTTGTAGAATATGATACTGTGGATCCACTGCTTTTAATGTGTTGATTGCCTCTTCAGTTTCTTGTCAGGTCTTGGTGATCTTTCTAGATTTACAGCTTTTTTTTTTCTTTATCTGATGACTTCGGGCAACATTGAAGCAAGTTTAAATCCAAGTCCTGCACAGGCATGCTGATGAGAGTCCTCCTCCTCCTCCTCCTCCTCCTCCTCTCTCTGTGATGAAGACATGTTTTCAAATGATTTGTATGCACATCCATCCATCCAACATGGCTTTCACTGGCCAAACACAGCTGCCTGCTGTGATATATATATATATATATATATATGGCATGCCATTCAGGAATATATATATATATATATATATATATATATATATATAGAATGTTTTAACCGAAGGTTTTAATATTTTTTCTCAGATTTCAATATATATTCTCAGAATTTCAATATATATTTTCAGGTTTCTATATAAATTCTCATACTTTTAATATATATTCTCAGGTTTCAAAATGTATTCTCAGGTTTCAATATATATATATTCTCAGGTTTTTTTAATCCGTATATATAATAATTTCCTGAACTAGTGGAAGCACCGGTGTGGTTCATTAATATAGTCTGCAGTATCAGCAGTGACCACTGCAGGAGGGAACATTTTACACTGTAATAGATTATATTATAATATATACATGGCTTTTTTAACTGGCACAAATACACCAACATGATATGTTTAGTAAAATATATAATGTAGTATTTCATTTTGGGGAAACTTGAGTATTTCCATTGGAGGAAAAGATGCAGCTATAAAAAGACATGATGAATCTTTGGTTTGAATATTTTACTTAGTGTAAACATCATATATCTTCAATGATTTTTCCAATGTTAAAGTTAAAGCTTTAGGTAGAAAGAAATGGGGTAACTGTATGTTAAAAGGTTTACATCTACAGCATTTATTTTTCTTTATTCTTTTTCATACATTTATTTTTTACCGAAATATAAAGTCACCCATCAAGTAGTAATACAATTTTTTTTTTTTTTTTTTACCTTTTACTTAGCTTAGACAAAACACCTGATTGATAAAAATATGTAGTGGCTTGCTGGACAATACAATGACCATTGACATAAAAATGAAGCAATGTCAGGTCTTGCCATCAGCTTCCCTCTAAAGTTCTGGCTTGAAACTCCATACCAGATTTTTTTTTTTGATGATATTCGGCCAAGTAAAACTGGAGATAATGTCAAATATATTTAGTATAAAAAATATAGAATTAGATATTATCCTCATTTTACCTGTTTACCTGTGTTCATACTTGCAACATGTACATTTCTGTGTGTGAAACATAATTTTCAAGATCAGAGTTTATGTTTTCCTTTGTTTCTTTTGGGTTCAAAATTTTTATCAAGTAAGTCAAAGTTAAAAATTAATTATCAGGACATATAGCTGAGGCTGCGCTGAAAAAACTGATACCAACATGGCATGGTGAAGATTCTTTAACAGATTTTTTAACGGACATAATAGCCTCAGAGGGTTAACATCTATTGTGTGGAATGCTTCAATTTTATGTGTTAGATGTTATCAATAGCATTTTCTTCTTCACCATGTAAAAAAAAGAAAAAAAGAAAATTGATCTTGTTACACTCGTCTTCTTTTCTCTCTGTCCTGATTGTTGTTTGGTCTTACAGATCCTGATAAATATCTCTCTCAGCATTCTTTCCTTTCATGACCTGTCACCGACACTCATGCATGAAAGTGCGAGCTTGAGAGAGCCGGTTAGCTCTTTTTGTGTTTCCCAACCACAGAATCTTTACACATAGATGAGTTTTCATCCTCTTTCTTGTCTTTCATTGCAACTCATAATCAATTGTTTAGAATACCACATATCCCACGCTGACATCTGTCACATACAATCATTCATCTTTTTGATGTCTTGCAATACTAAGCAGTTCAGACATCCCATCAGATCCCTGTCAACTTTATTTTTACCTGCAGTTTGTCACTGCATTAGAGCACATGCTCGCATATAGATGCTGTAACTTTCCTACTTTTCCTTTGTATTTCATTTGAGGTCATGTTTTCCTTGCAAATATCAGACATTTGTTCAACTGAGGTAATGTTTAAATGTAAATTTGCAAGCCATTTAGTGGGATTCCCTAAAGCATCAATGTCTGACTTGTTATTGTAACATCTCAAGTACAAATTCAGTGTCAGTGACATTTGTTGTTCTTTTTGCTATATTCCTAGATATCTCTATTCACTAATAAGGCACAAATGTCTTTGGCAGAGATCCGCATTGGGGGTCATGGAAATATGGTGATGTGGTTGTTCAGTAGGTGTGTTCATTGATGACTATGCTCATGAGCAAAAATCTCCACAACTACAGGCCAGATTGCTCTGACATCTGATTATGGGTTTCAGTGGTCCCCAGAGGACAATTCTTGAAGATGTTGGTGGCCTCCCTGACCTCTTCTACAGACCTACTCAGGCTAAAATTTCAGTGTCTAATAGGAAACTCAATATTACATTACTGAGCACATTCATGTTCCCCAGAGAATGAGCCCAGAAACATTTACCTCAGTGGGATAAACACTTTGCATTCAATGGCATTTCCAGCATCAACCTGAGGACACCACGACACCAGCAAACAGCCATGCAGGCAGCTGCTGTTTCTCATCGCTGCTGCTAGCATGGACCTTTAACAGTTAACATAGACAGTTAAGATAAGATAAGATAAGATAAGACAAGATAAGATATTCCTTTATCAGTCCCAAAACCGGGAAATTTCCAGTGTTACAGCAGCAAGTGTATAGCAAAAAGAGAAAGAGGCATCAATACAATAACTATAAATAGAAACAAACAATAGCAAAAGTATTAGCAATTTAAGCAAGAAGAATATAAAAAGTGATTACACTTTAAACAATAAGAAATATAAAATAAGGAACAGTATATACAATAAAGACTCAACAGTTGAAACTGCACTATTACAAAGTTAAATTTATATATTTTGCACAATGGAATGAAATAAACCTGATTAAAGTACTGTACAGTTTGTGTACATTATAGTGCAGTTTCAGTTCGTTTTGGTGTGTGTGGTCTACTGGGGCAGTGCTAGTTGTAAAATCTGAGTGCTGCAGCAAGGAAGGACCTGCGATAGCGCTCCTTCACACACTTTAGGTGAAGCAGGCTGTTGCTGAAGGAACTCTCCAATGTTGTTAGTGTGTCTTGCAGGGGTCTGGAGTCATTCTCCAACATGGATGACAGCTGAGCCACCATCCTCTTCTTTCCCACCACCTCCACTGAGATGCAGGGACATCTCAGGACAGAGCTGGTCTTCTTGATCAGCCTATTTAGTCTCTCCCTGACCAGTCCATAAAAGATTAATGGCACAACAGTGTCATAAAAGCAGATAGTCTACTCTGGCCTTTCTTATAAAGAGCGGTTGTGTTGTGTCCATTCCAGTTTACTGTTCAAGGAAAACATCCAGGTACTTATAAGATGTCACCATCTCAATGTCTACCACAAGTTCTTTAGTATTCCCTGTGTTGATCTGGAGGTGGTTCTGCTGGTACCAGTCGACAAAGTCCCGAGTGAGTTCTCTGTCCTCCCTGTCGTCCCAATCTGTGATCTGGCCAACGATGGCGGAGTCGACAGAGAAGGTCTGCAGGCTAGAGGGTGAAGAGGAATGGATCCATGACCGTTCCCTGCGGGGCCCCTATACTGCGGACGGCCATATCAGACACACAGTACCGGGTCCTCACAAACTGTGGACAGTTGGTGAGGTAGTCCAGGATCTAGTATGTTAAGTGAAGGTCCACCAATGTGTCCTCCAGCTTGTCCCTAAGGAATGCAGGCCGCGCCGTGTTCTCCTGGTGAGAAAAGCTCGGTGCTGGAGGTAGATGACGCTGACGTCCACCCCAGTGCCAGGTTGATAGGCAAACTGGAGTGGGACCATCTATGGGCTCACCAAGGGGCGGAGATGAACAAGGACCAGCTGCTCCAGGATCTTCATCATGTGGGATTTTAGCTCCACCGGCATGTAGCTGATGAGGTCCTTGGGGTGCGGCATCTTGGGCACAAAACAGCTTTATGTCACATTACGTTACCTTTACAATGAAGAAGAATAGTTTTATTCTAAAACTCCCCTAAGATACTTTACAGCCACCAGAACAACCTTGTGCTATTTTTGCTTCTGCTTCAGAGAAAACATTTAAAGAAAAGGCCAGTGCTGTCATTTTTTTTCTTGAATATCCACACAAAGGTCTACTGCAGTTTGGTAGTTGGTCCAGTACTGAGACTGAAAGACTGATCAATCACATGATCATATTCATATTTCCCACTGGATTATCAACAGCCGGCTGTGTTTAATAATTAATATTTCTATTGTCACACAATTCCATCAGATTCAGGATTGAGTATGTAATTCATATATAGTGATGGTTCAGTTTGCACTTTAGAGGGTTTTAGCATTTCTTTCAGAGCAGTTTTTCACATGACAAAAGAGATCAGTGTCCACTGAGATATGTTCGGCTGTTTCAGTCTAAAAAGCCACCCACACTTTACACACATACCAGTGCACACACTTTACACTCCACGTTGGATTCATATGTTGCATAAAATTTTGGAAGGGTCAGCTCTGAATTTGGCAACAAAATGAAGCCAGATTGGTTTACTTGGATCTTTTCCACTTCCTGTTATATCATTTTAAAATAAAGTGTGCTTATTATAGCTCAGAATGAAGGATCTTATGCAAGAAAGAGGATGTCACTATGCTTAATATTTGATGGACTTTTAAATCTATGACTGTGGCCAAGCAAGGAATTATAATTGTGAAAAGAGACCCAATAAAGTGGTAGAGCGGTCCTGAATCACTCTGAAGGGGTTTAGTTTGCAATAATGACTCATTCGCATTCATTCATTATCCTGCTTATCACACAGTTATTGTACCTACTAAAGAAATCAAGAATTCGACACCAAATATTGATTGGAAAATGATTTAATTGCTTCTGCTGAAAGTTTTTATCCAATAGATTTTACAGTTGGAACTGCAACTTAAACTGCGTAATCTTGTAAGGTTTAGCTTGCATAGCTTTATTACATTAAAGTGAACATTTGCATTAATTGAGAAGGGAGACAGAGTGAATTGGACTACTTTGGAAATACTCAGATGACTGAGGACCAAAAACATCAATATATTTTGAACAGATGCAAAAAATGACAGCAGCAACAGATTGATTTCAATTAACTTTTCAATGAACGGGTCTTTAAACCCTGCCACACATCAAGCCGTGTTCCGTTAGGTGTTTACCTCATGTCTGTGATTTCTCTGTCGTTCAGCTCTTTGTCTTATAACATCTCTTGCTTCTGCACAGTTGTCTTTCTTTTCTTTTTTTTCTCCACTGGGGACAGTGACATCATCCATGAATCGATCAGGTTTTATCTCTAAAAAAATTACATTATTTTGGGAAACATCTACCATGGTGATTAAATTAATTGGACTTCTTTCTGACTTCTTTACGACATTCTATGACTATAGAATGTTGTAATTAACCAATCAAAATTGATTATGATAATTTTTTATATATAATATATACAGTAAATATAAGACAATGCAAAGAAAGTTCAAAATCAGTGGCAATAACCACATTTTTAGTTGTTGGGAGAAAATAAATCATCATTTTACTTGCAGTTGGATCCTTTTGTAGATGTGTTCAGAATGAATAAGGGAACCAGAATAGGCTAAAATCACATTATTCACTCAGGAATTCCCTGTTCTTCATTCACTTAAAACTGCATTACTTATTCTTGTCATTACTCCCCACTTTGTTAAAAATGATGGAATCTGGTATTTGGCTGAAGTTATTAAAGCTCTCACACTGTGTTTGTGTTGCTGCGAGGCATTCAGAATGTGTCTGAGAAAAAGCATTCAGCCGCTCCTCCCAAAGCACTTCCTTTGTTTGTTTGGGCTGCTGCAGGTCCACCTATGGAAGCTGGCTGCCTGAAGGACGAGAGCTGTTTATGGAACATTTGCTACAGGCTTGCTGCATAGCAGGTAAGGGAGGATTTCCTTCCCCAGTGCTCCCAGCAGGTAGAAATGGAAACACAAACAGCCACAACTTTGTCCACCTGTGGCTCAAATCCACCCTTACTTATTTGTACTCCCTGTGAGTAAGGTTTCTACATGTACTTAAGCATACTCAATAGTGCATCATACAACCCGTCATCATGAGCAGACTGCTGTGCCTTGTTTATGTCCTGTGAAATAGAACACGTCAGCTATCCTAAGGTGTGAACGTCTGCCTTTTATTTTACTCCAGTCCAGACCTGAATTCTGACTTCACAGTGGATGATACATTTAGGAGGTGTCTCCACAGTGAAATCCCTTTCTTGCTCATAAGCTCTGACTCAAATCCATCTGTGGATCCCTCTGATGGTAAGTAATAATTCCCTTTACTTGGCTGTAGTATGTGGGCTCACTGGCTGTGTTACACTGCATGGTGTTACAGCTGTGGTGATGTTCATTTTATGGATAGACACCAACAGCTCTGTATAAACGAGTATTTACATGTTTGCAGAGACATATAATAGAATAGAATAGAATGCCTTTATTGTCACTATACACATGTACAATGAGATTTAAAAGCTGACTCCAGAAAGCAGTGGGACAATAAATAAAATATATAAAAGATATACAATATAAACATACACCTACTTAGGAAAGTATATGTAAAGAAAAAAAACATATAATGTTAAACATAGGCAAGAAAGGGAGGTAAGGTGCACAGTCTCAATTTGCCATGATGCTATTTAGTGTTCATAAATATATTGCACATTGAAGGACAATTTATTGCACAATTTATTGCACATTGCCGAAGAAATATTATTAACACATAACATACTTTACACTAACTGCTACTACAACAGGACATCAGAATTAACATCAGTCTCTTCTGGAAACCTTGTATCTCTAGTTTTGATGTTTTCATTTAAAACTTTGTGCGCTGAGAAAATAATTACATTTTCACGCTCCATCATTCAGAATTTTGAGCAGAAAACAAAAAAATCAGCGCTACTAAGTTTGAAATAAACACCATCAAATAAGTGTAAGAGTGTGTGGAAGACATTACAATAATGAGTGTGACACTTGGGAGTTACAGTAAATCAGCCAGGGGCTTGCCTTATCCTAATATATGCACTTCAGAGGCCCCAGTGATGTCTGCAGGATCAGGCACTTCAGTCTGAATTCCCATTGGTCACATGGCACTTATCTCAAAGAGGATTATCATTAACCTCTGCATACTGGACAAATTCCCCACCCAGCTCCCTCGTTGTCTCCACCTAATTATCCCCAAGTTTAATTGGCTAAATAAATCACTGTGTTGCCGTAACAACTTGATGGTGTGGGGTGCATGTCTTGAACTAAATAAGAAAATAAGGATATTGACTCCCGAGGTCATCTGGACATGCTGGAGGAACAGCCGGGTTAGCTGAGTTTGGATACTAGTTTTTTCTATAGTTCTAGCTTGCTCTGGATCCCAAACCCCCAATTCCCTGTCCAGCTTACAAATAGCCAAATCAGGGCATGCTGAGATTGTGTTTGGACCAGTGGAGAATTCACTTCATGTTGTTAATGAACTTATAGGGCTATGATAGGATGTTAGAGGTTAATCCGGCTCCCATATATACATTTACAGTAGCAACAGCTACTTGACTGAGCACAAATCTGTTTTCCTCATCTTGCTTTCATACTGCTCAATTCCCCATTCAACAGGATAGCTAAAATGATTCTGTGTTGTCCAGCTGCTTTCATGTTTGGTAATCCTCTCTGAAAGAAGCCTGACTTCCATTTTCAATTCAATTCAATTCAATTTTATTTATATAGCTCATAATCACAAATGACAGATTTCCCTCAAACAGCTTTACAGACTGTACCATCCCCTCCGGCTTCAGGTAACGCACAAAAAAAACATTGTTAACCATTGTTTTCCAGGAGAACCACTCCATGTTAACCCTTGTGCAGTCTTCCCGTCGACTATGCACCCATGGTCCTCAGAGGTCAAAAAGGACCCCATGACACAAGACTGGTTTTAGGACATTTAGAAAAAAAATATTACCAACTTTTTTTTTTCACCTTTTAAGGCAACTCATGACCAACACATTGATATATAATTTTTTTTAAACAAAATTAGGACTCATTTCAAGAGAAAAAAAGGAATAAAACCTGAATATTTTTTTCAATAGTTATGGTATTTAAATAATACTTTCTTTATGGGAATGCACAGTGTAGGTTATGTCAACTTTTAGTGAAACTTAGCTTTTGAAAGCATCGTTCACTTTTGGATGTCAGCAAAAAAAAAAAAGAATCACACCCATGGTCCTCAGGGGTCAAAAAGGAGCCTATGACATTAGACTGGTTTTAGGACATGTAGAAAAAATATTACCAACTTTTTTTTTTCACCTTTTAAGCCAACACATTGATATATAATTTTCATTTTCCTTAACTGGTCGTATGATTGTGTTTCTGGTCCTGCCGAATTTTAATCAGCAGGACCAGGCCATCTTTCCAGATCTGAGTACAGTGTCTTTGTTAAAATTTGTAATAAACAAGAAAGATGTTTAATCTCGGTCCTAAGAGTAGTGCAGTGGTCTTTCCGATTGCACATGAAAAGGATTATACTAGATTGATGTGATAATGCTTTTGCTTTGCTGCAAGAATTCATTGATCCTGCTGATGTAAAGGATGAGAAATGTCTGTTAGAACTCAGTTGTGCACTGACACATATCAAGTGGTAAATACATTGTCAAGCACGAACCTGGAATTCCAAGGGCAAGATTGGAGGCATGAATCTAGTCTCATTTCTTTGCCGCAGTGGTTTAAACGCCGTGAATAGCCCGTACAGGCGGATCCGAGGCTTGTGTCAGGCGCAACCTGCGGTGCATCTCTGAAATACCTTCCAGATCTGTCACAGATGAAACCTGTGTTAAATAAAGGCAGTGTGTTGTCAGCTCATAACCAGAGAGAGGTTTTCACACCATAACGGCTTATCCAGGGGGATTTTCCTGCTTCTATGCATCTGCTTAAGATTTCCTTCAAGATGAGATTTTTTTTTTCTTTTGTTGTCTCTTTGTGAGTCAGGAAGTCCAGTGCTTTGGCAAACAGCATGAGTCTTGTTCTGTGTGGGAGTATATGTTAGGGAGTAAATTGCTTTGACACATACTTTACCAACTATTTCTCTGTGATAGAAACCAATGAATAAAAATCAGAAGCTATTTGCCGTCCAGAAGTGACAATGAAGGACAGAAGAGGCTTTTTTAATCTGTGTAATGTAATGGGTTATTGACTTTGACCTCAGGGGGAATATATTTGCAGACATAGGATGACATTTTTTTACTTACACTACAGTTCAAGCAATAAAAAAATCCAAGTGGATCTACACCTCTATTTTCTCAACATTACTCTCATTCATTTAGGATTCTGACACAAGTGCAGGTAAGCCTTTTGTAGGAGAGGACTAAAGAATGTCTACTGTAGCCATTAAACGGTGGAAATACAGCCTGCTACTATTTACAGTATAACACCTCTACTGCCTGTAATACTCGCAAAGTGTTACAATTGATGTTGAGATCTGGGCCTGTCACATTCAGTCATACTTTATATAAGTACTCCATCCATGATCAAACACATACAGTACATGTATTTTGAAACCCTGTCTGCTAAGAAATATGTATATATGTGTATTATAATGGTTGACAGATTACAATTCTTATCAACATACTAAGAATACATTTTTAAGGTATTAAAAACATTTTATAAAAAAATGTTCAAATCACATCAGCAATACAACAAAGAACTTAAAAACTGCATTCATTCATTATCCTTAACTGCCTGTCTGAACGTGGGTTGCCAGGCGCTGGAGCTGATTCCAGCTGACATTAGGTCCACACTGGACAGAAGACACACAGAAGAGCAGGAAGCCAGAGTCGCACCCATGACGCTTTTGCTGCGAGGCAAAAGTGCTGAACCCTACACCAGAATGCTGTCGCAAAGAATTAAGGTCTGTGTCATATTTGCCATTTGCCTGATGAACACCCAGTAGTGTTGAAACTTTGCCTTTTGCCACCAGGTTTACGATATGCTGTAACACACAATAATGTAGTTTAGGCTTATTTTTAAAAAGTTTATATGTATTTTAAAAGGCATAGTTTTTCAACCTTTTCTCTATACACTCACCACTTTACTAGGTGAAGTGTGTAGCTAATAAAGCGGCGGGTGTGGTCTTCTGCTGCTGTAGCCCATCTGCTTCAAGGTTGGACGTGTTGTGCGTTCAGAGATTGTCTTCTGCAGACTTTGGTTGTAACCAGTGGTTTTTTGAGTTGCTGTTGCCTTTCTATCATCTCCAACCAGTCTGGCCATTCTCCTCTGACCTCTGGCATCAACAAGGCATCAAGGCTCACTGGATTTTCTGTTAACCCTAGAGATGGTTGTGTCCCAGTAAAAAAAATCCCAGTAGATCAGCAGTTTGTGAAATACTCAGACCAGCCCGTCTGGCACCAACAACCATGCCACGTTCAAAGTCCCTTCAATCACCTTTCTTTCCCATTCTGATGCTCGCTTTGAACTTCAGCAGCTCGTTTTCACCATGTCTACGTGCCTAAATGCATTAAGTTGCTGCCATGCGATTGGTTGATTAGACATATGCGCTAACAAGCAGTTAAACCAGTGTACCTAATAAAGTGGCCGGTGAGTGTATATCTAAATAAGGTAATGTCTTTATTGTGAAAATTTAAGCAGTTCTTCCAATGTTCATAATGTGTTACTGTTCAGGATCCCACCTATGTAATATGAAGCAACAGTGACATCTAGAAAGAGATGTAGGTGCTTTTAACCTTTGGGAGCTGTCGGGTGCAGTGCCGCTCCTTGTTCTCTTAGCTTGTATTGCAAACTAGCTACATTTCCAACAGCTAACGTTGCATTTTAAAATGAGTGCAGAGGATGTTATGGATTATCTTTTTTTTTTATGATGCTGTCGCTGACGACACCGGGGTAGGCTGTGTGTGTGTGTGTGTGTGTGTGTGTGTGTGTGCGTGTTAAATAAAAAGTGGAGATTTTCCCTTTAATGTGCCTGTTTAATCCATGGTCAAGCTCCAGTCAAAGTTGTTGACCAATACATTAACTCACAACTGTCCTCATATTTGCTTTCAATTGCATTATAGTGTGTTATAAAGTATTTTTTTAGTTTAAATAGTGCTTATAAATGCTAAATGAGGAGGTTGAAATAAACTAAGTTACAATTTACAGGAAAAAAACAATCTTGTGTAATTTGTTGGTCAATGTAAAATGTAAACATGTACTTTAAATCCCCAAATTTCTGGAATGAATCCTGAGTCTTCAATAGCAGCTACAGCTCTATATGAGGGTGAGACCACGTGAATATGAGCATAGAAAATAAATAATATTAAAAAAGTTTCAAAAACAGGATGTGAATATTTGTGTAAATGAGGATGGATTGGCAGGATTGTGGGTGTCTTTTAACATACCATAAAATGAAGGCCAGTAATTCTGAATATAATATGCAAACAGTAAGTCGAACCGTCTATTGTTAGGATTCTAAAAATACCACTCTACACTCTGAAGTCTCCAAGATGCATGAATTCAAATCCACACTAGTGATCTAGTTTGGCATATGCTGCTCACACAGCTAAAAGAGAAAATGTCCGAATGAAAATAAATCACCTGTGGACCACGATTGGCTGGCTTTTTTCTGTAAATTGAATAGCATTTATGATTCTATTAATTGCAACAGTCAAAATCCCATGTCAAAGTTTGTTTTAATTATACAAAACAGGTGTTGCAGAGCAAGAGACAGATAACAGAACCATCAACCGCATTTGCAAAACAATGACTATAATGCGACAGATTTGTCCGTCATTTAAAAGACTTTGCATAATTATGCTTCCGTTGAATAATTCTCCATAATTACTCATGCACTAATGCTCACCAAGAATAGAGCAGTGTGCAGTAAACCACCAGCAAGAAAGTATACTCGCTGTAATTGCCGTCCAGTCTTTTTAACCTCCAATTTGAGAGGCCAAATATATTTAAATCAGCATTGTATTTTCAAATTCTCATTTGGACATCACATTGTTGGACAGAGTGCAGGCAACTGATATCAAATCAAACTAATGAAAAATAACCCATTCACACAGAGGTGAGGTGAAAGAGGTGGCAGTTTGGTGCTGCACAAATAGGTGTTTATTTAGCACGCACTCACACTGGGGGTAGCCAACATGGCTGCTTTCTCTTCTCTTTTCTTTTTATTCTACAGTAATTGAAGGTTTGGTTGGAGTTCAAGTCGATTCAAATGCTGCATGACCTGAAAGCTAGTAATTATATAGTTGCAAATGCATTCACTTATTATCCACTCAGACTTTATTTAAACATATGTCTCATAAACTCGAAGCTTTTTCCCTTAAAGCAGCAACAGAGAAACTTGTGATTTAACTGTTCTTTTTCTGGTCAAGGTAAAAAATTAATTCTGGTCCATTTGGCCTGGAGAACCAGCTTAAGCCATGGTCAAGCTCCAGTCAGTTCTAGGCAGCCCCACAGGACCCACAAGGTCTGACTGAGGTGTTTTGAGCGCCAGCATTGTCAATTTCTGATTCCTGTCTGGGAAAGGCAGAAGCAGACATCCCTGTTTTTCCCCCTCCTTTCTTTATTTGAGCAGGTGCCAACACCTGAAGGTAAACAACATACAGGAGGGCAGCGGGGTCAGAGCAGCGTCTGGACTCAGCCTCTCCCCACAGACCGAGCCTGTCAAAGCCTGGATCTGGCCTGTCTGGAGCGCAGAGAGGAGCTGAGCCACCGTGGCTTCTGGGCTTGACACCACATCAAGCGGCGGGGGTAGGGACTGTCATGGCGAAGGGGGCTGCCTCCTCAATATAGGGCTGGGTTTTAACATGCAGACCCCTTGCAGCAGGGCTCATGTTGTGGGGGCCCCCGCAGTCAAAGGCCGACAGCGGCTTTGCAGGGCTAAACGGCCGGCCAAATCAACCCATAATCCCTCCCTCAAAATGAATAGGTGAGGGAGGAGAACAGGCGGCCTAGGTTGGTTCATAGGGTGGTGCCTGGTTGGGCACAACCGGATCCTTGTATCAGCAATCTCATCTGTAGCCCTGCAGGTACCCTCCGACACAGCAAACAGCTGTGGAGGCATGCAGGGCTGAAATAACAGTGGCTGTGTTCCTGCTGCAGAGTGGAGAAACAAAATGCACTGTCAAAACAGTTGGTATCAGTGTCAGAGTTATGGCAATACATAAAACATATGAAGAGTGAATTGAGTTGCTGCACAGCAACCTCCTCTGAATACGCAAGGGCACCATCAGCGGAATAGAAATCACATGAATGTTTTCCTTCAGCTATTCACTCTATCACCATCTATATCCTCATATTTCTCACTACTACAGTCCAATACACATATTCTGATCTGCTTAGAGATGATTGATTTGTCACATCATGCACTTCACTCACATTGCTAAAAATATTTTATACAGTACATTCAAAACTTTTTTGTTATTACTATAGCAATTTCATTAGCAGGAACAACCTGTAACACAGGAACAGTGTTGGGGTAACACATCATATAGAAATACATTACTGTAATTAGGCCTGTCACGATAATCAACATAGCACCTTATCATTCGATAAACAAAAATGGACACAATAGTTTTTCCGGACTTGATAAATTGTTGTTTACATGCGTGTTTGTTTACATAAGTCATCAACATTCAGTCGCGCTGCTTCTTTTCCTCTCCTGTCAGTCAACTTGCGGGGAGGCGGGGCTCACAAACACATACACACAGACAGACAGACGGTGTGGACAGCGTTGAAGCAGGTGAAGCAGAGAGAAAGAAAGAAAGAATTAGCAAACTCAAAGCTAAGTTGTAGTTGTACAATTACACAAAGTTGAGAGGCATAAATGGAATGAGTTCCAAAGCTTAATGCCACAGCTGCGGTGTGGAAACATTTTGGATTCAAGCCAGATAACTGCGGAGAGCCCGTTAACATCAATGAGCCGGTATATCAAATTTGTGCGAAGATACTCGCAACAAGAAGTGGCAACACAACAAACCGCAAAGTCTGTTTAAAACACAACCATCCCATCCAATTTCTTCAGCTGGGAGCAGAAAACACAGCGGGAGCCGCGGGACATGGAGGGCCCTCCACTTCCTGACAACTTGCAGTTAAGGATCTTGACAGCACAAAATGGCGCACGCTCACAGTACTTTATCAAGTACAAATTGCCTAAAAAAACGTACATTTCCTAAACAGCTGTTTGTGCAATATTCTTGAGAATTAAAAATGATGTACTTGAATTATTATGCTCTAATATCATTATATCAGTGGCTTTAAAAACACAACCAACCACAAGATCAACAATACTATCGTTCATCGTCATAGTTTCTGAGAAAATATATATTAAAAAATTGTTATTGTGACAGGCCTAATTGTAATCATTCACTACATTTGTATGTAACGCAGTAATGTACACTGTTCCTTAATTCAATAAGCCACATGCTAAACAAGCAACAACTACAGAAGCTAGAAGATGCTACTTTTTGCCTTGGCAGGTTTTAACAAGTTAACATTCAAACTGCTAAACTTTTGTTTTTTTTATAAAGCATGATACTTCACGTCTCTCTCAAAATGTTCATGCCAACAAACTACAGAGAATAAATCTTGTGGATTGCATCATGTCTAGTCTGTTGTCCATTGTCTTCAGCACGGAGGTCCTTGCGACCATCCCTTTATTTTTTTGTTCATATGCTCCAGAATTAGCATGCATGTATGGTATTACTTACGCCATTGTAATTCTCCGTCGCTATGACCGCTGACATAAGCTAACGTTAGCTTCAGCAAACGTTAGCCTATAAGTAAATGTATCCACCGCTGGACAAGTTTTATGGTCTAAGTCCAAAATTCAATCCTAGATAGTTTTAAGTCTTTCAGCTATTATTTTGTCCCTTGTAAAATATGTTTTCATACAAATCTGAATTTATGTTATCCGAACTTCAACATCACCATGCTCACAGTGACGCTAACAAACTGAAGCTAAGCAGGTAATACAATATCACAATGTACAATTGCTGTACAATGATAATACAGGCAATATGGTGTACAAAATTAAGATGTTTGCTTTCATTTTAAAACTATCTTACCACATTTTATACAGATATTAATATTAATATATATTTAATATATTCAGTGTAAGGATTTCTTTGTAGTCCTATTATTTGGGATTCAATTACTTCTACTTTTCATTGGATACTGCTGGAGTTGAGATACCCCTGAGTGGGTTGAATAGTAAATGACAAATGTCATCATAGAGCTGTCAGGGAATCCTTCCTACATTTCCTTCCTCCTGCATGCGTTGGCGTTGTGATTGACTGCCAGAAGCTCTGTCATAATTTGACATTTTATCCAGTTTTATGCCAGAATTGTATGATACACGTTTTAGAATCTTGACGATTTATGTTCATGTTTTTAACCCTGTATAAACTTTTTGCCATCAGATTTCTGAATTTAAACAACCCAGCCTGACTGCTTTGTGACTTCATTTCTAGACCACTTATATTGTGGCCATTCACTTGACTTGGTTTTCACTTTGAGTCTGGATTTATCATTGTTGATATTAAGGGACATTTTTATTTCTGATAATCTAAGCCCAGTCTTTTTATGTGAACAGCTTTTTTAATGACACTAGTGCTTCTAGGTGTTCTTCATTATTTGCAATGTCTTGTGAATACTTATAATTGCAGTCAAACACTAATGATTAAGTGTGCTGCTTTTTTTTTTTTTTTTTTTAAAGATTTTTTTTTGGCCATTTTCAAGGCTTTATTGATAGTGAGACAGATAGAAAAAGGGGGTGACAGAGGGGAGGACATGCGGCAAAGGGAGCTCAGGGCGGATTCGAACCCAGCTCCACCGCAGCGAGAACAAAGCGGAGGCTTTGATGATTTATGCACAACAGTCTTAGACAAGGTGCTATATAAATTGAGTTATTCTTCTTTTTCATAATACTACTAATAATAATGATAATGATAATAAACACCAGCATCATTGTGATTTTTCATTTTGGGAACATTAATGTGTGTGCTGTATTTGAATGGTAATGGATCCAATAGTTGTTGAGTTATTTTAGTCTGGACCAAAGTGGTGGACCAATAGACAGCACACAATTTAAAAAATACAAATTCTGAAGGTTTATTTGAAATAGAAGACCATATGATTTATTTTTTGGTGATTTAAATTATTTGAACTGAATAGCCTGTTAGCAGTGAAGCCAAGCAAGGTTTGCAGCCCATCCTTATTGAACCCAGCCCAGACCCGGAGGTTTCACATGTTTTTTAGAAGGGGAACCAACAGAGTTTCTAATTCCCAGCTAGGTAGCCAGTAGCATGGTCTGGGGGAGATTAGAGCTGCTTGTGGATCAGCTTCAACATAGGGGACCGGACAAGCATCTCAATTTGACCTTTTCACATCCCTAGTGGACCAATTGTCCTGCAAATCACTAACATGGCAGGGATCATGTTTGAGCAAGAGCTTAACAGCTCAGGAGACCTGCAGGACGGTACTTGATGACTTATTAGAAATGGAACGATAGAGGCGTAGAGAATAGAAAAGCTTTGCTCTGTCCCACCCTCCATACGGCTGCAGATGGCTCCCAGGCTCACCCTGTTCCCATGGTATTTGATTAGTTTGTCATGTTGTAATACAGACGTGTGGGAATGCTGACAGCTAAAGTGTGTAAATGAGACAACTGGCTGTATCAAATGGTGTTTGGTTATCTTTTGAGTGAGAGTATGTTTGCCCCTAGCTTTGGTTTGTTAAAACTCTGGAACCTCTTTTTTTCATCATCTGGCTTCATTTGGACAGATTAGAACAATGCAATTTAAACTCACAGCCTGCAGTTTGTTCGCTAAGAGAACTGGCTGTGATTAAAGCTTTTTCACTCCTCCTCTGTCATCTAGCCTTGAATATTAAGACCACAAAGCTGGCTGATAAAGGCCTGCATTTGATTGGGTGAGTGGTAACGTATTGTTTTCTGTGTTCACCTATACCCAACGGTGAAGAGAAAACGAAAGTGAACTGCAAAATAATTACCTTAACTTCCCATTGTAAAAATTTAACTGGACTCTTAGCAACATCATGGCTAGACTGACTTATCATTTTTCCTCCAGATAAACTGGTAGTTAATCAGGCTAGACTGTTGGCTTGATGTCAAATTCCTTCTATAACTAATGCTGGATTCTGTTACTAAAGCATTCTTGCTGTGGTTGCTCAATCATATTCAGGTTTAGCTGTATAGTGTATTTTTAATTGGAGGGAGGCAGCATTTCACTACTTCAATGGCATCTGAACCATGCAATACAATATGATCAGCAATTATAAAAATGATATGCTGATATTTTCTACAATTAAAAATGACATTTTTGTTAAGGGGGTATTCTGTTTTAGTGACATTGTACAAATTGAGTTCTGTAGCTTATAGCTTACATTTTAAGATGTAAAGTATGTCCTGTAGCATGGCCTACAAGGCCTGGGCATGTTGGTTGGTCCAAATGTTCTTTGCTGTTCTTCTGAATGTCCTGGTTGATAAAAGGTGCTGTCGTAACATTATTCCTGTGTTGGTTTTGTAGTCATCCTTTTAATGTGATATCTTGACTCATTACACTTGACAGACACTATCTTAAGTACCGGTAACTTGCATTTTTTATCACTTGGATTCACAGGATACAGACCAGCTTTGTGAGAAGGTTACCTCCTCTCCTCCCAGGAAATAATGTGAAGAGGAGAGAGAGTCAGTGCGTTTACATGCGCAGTTTAATCGAGCTATGCTTAAAAATCGATTTTGGCATCTAATCAGACTTCTGTCCTTGTTCCAGTTTACATGCAACTGAGAAAATTGAATACCTGATGGAAACGTGTCCTCCTCAACACTAGGTGGCGATATGCTTTGTTTCAGCAGGTTAATATGGCCCCCTTTCCGGTTGACCTCAGTTTGACACTTTGTGCCGTAGCTACTGACCGGCTAACGCAACCAGCTAACGTGACCAGCTAACGGACCAGCTAATGCGACCGGCTAATACTACCAGCTATTGTGACCAGCTAATGTGACTGGCTAATGCGACCGGCTAGCATGACCGGCTAATGTGACCGGCTTTCTTGAATGTTTTTGTTCCATGGGTCATACGCCAGCTTGGGGAGTGGGGGGATGGAGCATGCAGAGCACGCACACATGCGTTGTCTTGTTATACATGCCGGCGAAAATCCAATTCGAATCACATTATCTTGGTGTCCCAGTCGGAGTTGGAGAACTCTGACATTAGTCGGACTAACACGTTAACATGCCCTTCAGTCGTCCAGTTATAATCCGAAGTGTCATGTGTCATGTAAACGTACTGAGTGAGGAATTATTGAAAGGTAATGTAAGGAAAGAGGAGAACTTGGGACCCACCCATCATCATGGTGTCATGCCCAAAAATAAAACTTTTTAATGGGCATAAGAGGACAGAAATTGTCTTCTAATAGCCAGCAGTTGTTATAGTATAAGGAAACTGTGTTTAATTCCAGTCTTCACTGAGGTTTATAGTCAGCTATTTCTTCAAGCATGTTTAACAGGCATGGTACTGGAGAGGGTAAATGACCTGAAATAAGTCCATTATGCTTAGCTAAGGTTACAGACTGTGATGAGATTTGTTTTGACATCTCTTCAATGGCCAGATGGAGCGAGGGGAGACAACGAGGCAGGTATTCTGCCTCTTCATCACATACAAGATGTGTTCCTCTGCAGAGCAGCTGTCATGATTCTGCTGTGTAGTTTCACGGCTCCAAGCACAGCCTGATCATCACTATTAACCAGATTTAGATCTGAACAAAGACTTCACAAAATGCACAATTTTCTTTCCTTTTAAAACATATTTTTGTACATTGATCAACAAGTTGACGTGACCTGGACCTCATCTCATTTTGTGCATTTTTGTCAACAGACCAATTTCCAATTCTGAAGACTTAATCTGCTGATGAGGACACTGCGACAAGACTGAAAAGTCTCTAAAAAATTTAAAAGAGGATCACGAAGAAAGGTTTGTTGAATTGTTATTGAATGTGAGTTTAGCTTTTTGTTCTAATATCAAGACTATGGAGACAGCGAAACATTTACACTATTTATTTTTAGTCAGTTTAGTTAGTGCTAGCGGCATTGCTTTAGGGTCTGTCAGTCTCTCACCATCTTATTCCGGACTGAAATATCTCACAACTATTGGGTGGGTTGCTGTGAAATTTGCTTCAGACATTGATGGTCTCCAGGGGATAAAACTTAATGACTTTGGAGACCTGACATTTGCCATGACATTTGGTGTAAATAATAAATATGTGAATGCTAACACACTAAATATGTGTAAGGATCATAGACGTAAGGACGTATTTCAGTGTCATGATGAGCTTAGTTTCAGCCTCACAGAGGTGCTAGCATGATTGCAGACTCGGGCGAAATCACAAAAGGATTGTACTTCTCTTTTCGCCCGTAAAACAGTGCACAAATATGACGTCTTATTCTCAAAGCATGCGCAAAGGGTGAAATGCACCTGTAACCCGCTGCCAAGCAAATAGTGTCTTGATGCTCCTGTGCTATTTGCACATGAAACTGGATTGTGTGTGTGTGTGTGTGTGTGTGTGTGTGTGTGTGTGTGTGTTATCTTTTGTATGTGTAGATGAACACAGAACATTAATTAACATTAGATTCTGACCAATCCTGTCGACGTGTCTGACTCTGGAGATCATAATAATCAGTGGAGACCCGCTGTTGTGCCTCATGCGTAAATACTCACTGCGGCTCTCTTATCTCCTATTACACACTTGTTACGGCCTAAAACCCTCACAACCCACACTTTGGCCTCTGGTGCATGTGTATTATGCTACTTGGATAACTTCTTGGTTAAATTGCACTCAGCTGCAAAATTTTATGGCCGTGTTTGCGCCATATGCACATTACATGCAGATCACTACAACGTCTGCAACTCCATAAAACACTTACTTTTCATAAGGTACGCACACCATCCAGCACATACACACTGAACATTGATATTCGCTGGAAACTATTCGAATGTTATTGGAAAACCGAACCTTGTAGCGCACTTTAAAACTCCGAAAGATAGGTAGGCTAAATAGACTTACAGATGAGATGAGTCAGGTGTAGAAATCCAGAGCTAATTGGGTTACTGACCAGGTGTAGTATACAAAAATCTTCAAAATAGAGAATGCACGTCTTCGTGCCATGTGCAAGCCATATACAAAATCTTAGGTCAGTCTGACTAACGGTCAGCAAGATATGCCCTAGACACACATACACACACGCAGACGCTTCCTGCTTTTATAGATAGATAGATGTGTATGGAGCAAAAATTCCTGAGCAGGATCTGTGTAAAATGTGACAACCTGGGATTTACCTGTGACAAACAGCATCATTTGCATGCTGACTCATGTTTATGATCTCATGTCATATGCAAGGTTTGTGAGTGAAAATATGTTGATGCTGCATGGTATAGTGAATGTACCCAGTCTACAGTGTTGGCCAGAGTGGCGCTCATGAGTACAGGCGTTGCTGTAGGTGGTCCATCGCTTGGCAGCAGATAAAAGTTTTCTTCTTTTTTTTTTTTTTTTTACTTCCCCTGCAGTCTGAGATTAATTAAAACACATGTAAGATGTGCCTGTTTCCCTTCATATTTTATCCATAACCCAAGACACTAAATAATAATAATAATCCTGCTTCGAAAAATTCATGATAAATTCATTAAATATCTGTTTGTGTCTCATTTCAAAGCCCAAGGCGATCTTGTGTACTTTGGCCGAACCCAAAATTCCTGATAACAAGACTTCACGTCAGCCTCTGTATTGGCATCCATCGTGTATGTGTGCATGTGTATAAATGTGGATATGTGGATGTGTTCAATATATGTGGGTGAGTGGGCGGGTGTTGTTTGAAGTTGGGATCGACCCGACGTTCAAAGCAACAAACAACGACCATATGGGAGATGTGTGACGAAAAAAAAAAAAGAGACAGTTGTTAACAAAGTCAGGATCTTCAGATCTCTTGGTGCAATGGCTGCAGTGAGTTAAAAACATAGAAGAAAGGACACACGGATGCTGAGTTAAAAACAGTGACATCACAATCTCTACATTTCTCTGCAGTCAGCTGAGATTACAGCCACCACAGCCCACAGTGCATAAACAGCTTAACTTTAATGTGTGGATAAGCTTCTGACAATAGTCCCTTTGTGTAGATAAATACAAGCTGCATATTCACAATAGCCTTTTGCCCATGACCAAAAATTCAATCATATGAAGCTCCAAAGCTGCAGGTGACAGAGGCAGCAGCTTTTTACAGACAAATAAATGATAGTGACCCGTCGAGTTGCTTTGCGTGTTGGCTGTGGTAGTGAGTGGTAAGGGCAGAGAGTCTTTGCTACAGCAGCTGCAAGTCTCAGCACTTTGAGTTGATGTAGCAGCAGAGGATTGACGGGGAGGCTGCCCGAACCCCGGTGGGCTGTTTGTTAGTGTAAGGCATCTGCTCTGTTTGTCAGAGAGATGCCCCTGGCACTGCACCCGCCTTCTCCACCAACACAACACAACACTTTGCAGCATGGCAGCAGGTCACCTCTGCAGGGCCTACAGCATCCAACTACACACTGAGATACAGAGAAGAGAGTTAGAAAAAGAGGAAAAGTGTCTTCATTCTACATACAGATACAATTCGTGTTGAAAGTCTCATGATTAATATAAGGAGCAAAGTTCACAAATTGCAAAGTCAGTTTTTCTAAAGCATACCACAAACAAAATGTATTCAAAGAGCCTTGTAGAACCTGATAATGTAATAAATTCCAGATAATGTAATAACCCCGATAATGTAATAAAAAATCTGCACTTGAGTCCATTGAAAATGTAATAAAACCTGATAATGTAATAACTCCCCGATAATGTAATAAAGTGCATTTCCCAATAATATAATTCAGTTTTTTTTTTTTTTACCAATAATGTAATAAAGTATAACATTAATGGGAGGTTATTACATTATAAGGTTAGCCTTCATTTCGCAAGTCCTGATAATGTAATAATTCTCCAATATTGTAATAATTTAACAGCAGACCACCCATTACTTGGGTTCAAGTGGTGATACTGTGTAGGCAACACTAGCTCAAGAGCTCTAGCGCCACCAACAGGTCAAAGTTGAATGTTTATTAACTTTTGACCCGTTCATCCGTTTTTCACAAACGAGGTATCCATGACACACAAATGCATTCAACAGCTTCTTGAAATCTAAAGGTGCTTGGTGTTATACTTTATTACATTATTGGTAAAAAGTGCGTTACATTATTGGGAAGTTATTACATTATCAGGTTTTATTACATTTTCAATGGACTCAAGTGTAGATTTTTATTACATTATTGGGGTTATTACATTATCAGGAATTTATTACATTATCAGGTTCTACAAGCCTGCTATGTTTTTATATGGGTCTCTTTATATGGAAGAAACTCCAAATATACTATATGTTTTGTTCATTTTGTATGTAATAATCTGAACTCTAAAATATATTCATATTTAAAGCTGCACTGATCAGTATGTTTTCATAATACCAACAAATCAAATGAGCATCTGTAATAAGAAAGGTGCTGCTTGTAGTAATAAACAAGAATAATTATCACCAGCTCTGCAGTTACACTTCCGCTCTTTTCGCTCATAACTGCTCTCATCTACCCTGTTTCCAGCAGCAGGCAGCTGTTCTCAGTAAAAAGCTAATAAACCTACTGTACCTGCCCAGCACAAAACAGCAGACAGACAATGATAGCAACTGGCTGGTGAACATAGTGGAGGGCTTGGCTGCTAAAGAGCCAGGGGCTGGATTCACATTCTATGTATGACAAGACAACGCATGTACGCATGCTCCATCCCCCCACTCCCCGCGCTGGCGTATGACCCCAGCACAAAAACATTCAAGAAAGCCGGTCACATTAGCCGGTCAGTAGCGACGGCACAAAGTGTTAAACTGAGGTCAACCAGAAAGGGCGCCATATTAACCCACTGAAATGACGCATATCGCCACCTAGTGTTGAGGAGGAGGACGCGTTCCCATCAGTTATTCAATTTTCTCAGTTGCATGTAAACTGGGACAAGGACAGAAGTCTGATTAGATGCCAAAATCGATTTTTAAGCATAGCTCGATTAAACTGTGCATGGAGTGTTACTATATCAAATAAAGTCAGATATAAGCAGTCATTTATATTTGAGAATGCAGAACTGCAGTGTGAACACAGGTTGGTGTGTGTTGAGCTACAGAGAAAGAAACTGGGAGTGAAAGCTAAAGTGAAATGACACACTGGAGGATTATATTGATCGAAGGCTGATTGAGTTCCAGATTGGCTAATCTGATTTATTGACCGTGCACATCATCAGTGTGAGTGATTATGAGCCAAGTGTGTGTAGTCACGCTACCCTCCACAAGCTCTAATGCTGTGTCTCGCTGGACGCCTGGTGGTTGTATATTCAGAGGATGGAACAGTGAGACAGCATGTCAGAAAGCGGACATCCATCTGGCATCCTGGGGACGCATGGGGCATACCAAAGCCTGAACCTGAGCCTCTCGCTGGAGGATTGAGAAAACTTCAGTGTCGTTCACGCTCGGCCGACTTTTTGTCTGCTTTCTCAAGAGTTGCTCTGTGATTGAGCGTGTCTGGAAGGGGAAAGTGCGTGCATGTCCGGGCCACAGGAAACATGAAAATCTCAGATTGTGCTGAGAGCTGTGTTCATGTTTCTCATGTGATACTCTTGATCTGCTGCATGGTGATTTCGGCCATTCCTCTCCCTGTCTGCCCCCTCCTCACTGACACATACCTGCTTACACATGTCAAACTATGAGTTGGGAAGCACATGTTTGTGATGTTTCATTTGCGAGTGATTCGTTCGCAAGAAGGTGAACGAAGTGTACTGAATCACTTTCTGAAAAGTTTCATTCTTTTCTTAACTTCGGATAAACTCGCGTCCCGTCTAGTCCCATCCTCACTCCAGACCAAGGTTATAATAGTTTTGGATTTTTCATTAGTTTTAGTTTTAATTTCGTTGTGAATTTTTGTTTTCAAATTCAGTTAGTTTTAGTTCATTTTTAGAGTGAGTTTTCTATTTTCAGTTTAGTTTTTATTCGTTTTAGTGTTAGTTTTAGTTTTTTGTAATGGGCTATATGTTGGGTGCCAGATTGGAGGTCATAATAAATTTTTCCTTTATTTCCTTTGGTTTATCCATCTCAGCCCCAATAAGGTTATTAACTCTTACAGTTCAGGGTGTTTTGAATTTTGGTTCAAGTGTAGACATCCAAGTTTCAGTCTCAAATAGAAACACTGAATTATGAATGAAAAAAGTTGACAAAAAACAAAAAAAAAAAAAAAAAAGGACATTTTCACTATAATTTTAGTTTGTTTTAGTTAGTTTTGTAACCACACAATACAGTTTCAGTTAGTTATCGTTTTTTTAAAAACTCTAGTTTTTATTTTTATTTCAGTTCACGAAAATCTTTTTTCAATTCTAGTTTTCGTTATTTCGTTAGTTTTCGTTAACTATAATGACCTTGCTCCAGACTTCTTCTTCTTCTTTTTTTCTTCTTCTTGTGTTTTACCAGTGGTTGGCATTACATGCAAACGTATTACCGCCACCTCCTGTCCCGGAGCTCCCGTCGCCCTCGCCAACAAACTGCCATTCCCTGTAGGCATGGCATTGGCTTATTCACTCCATCCTTATATCCCTCCATCCAAACTATTTCAACTTTGGCTGCCCCTCCCTAGTTTTGTATTACACTAACTAAATATGCAGTGGGAACAAGATACCTCTTTAAATGTAACTCCCTAAAGTTAAAATTGCAAATCAATGCTAATTGTTGTCACAAGGTAAACACCAAAGGATGCTAAAATAAGCATGGTGTGACAGCAGAGGGATTTATTCTGCACTGCTGGGGAATCTGTGTGTTTTCCCAAAATAACAGCAAAGCTTGAGGCAGTCGTAGAAGGATTCATTCATGTCTGACACACAAGCTGTATGACATGTTAAATACTTGAGATGACTTTGTTTTAAAGGCTAAGCTTACACTTCAATTCCCTCAGTAGTTTACACAGGAACAATTAACAGGTCTGCATGGCCAGGTCTGTGACAGTGGGGTGGCATTGTGAATACAATTACACCCGACAGTCTCACATCTTCCACCAGCCTGAAGGGAGCTGATTCGCTCAGTGGGGAGCCTCCTCCCCCAGCTTGTCACTGTTTTCATTAATATTCACTTTATTACAACTTGGCAGACCAAAGTATTTGCTAAGATCTGGGAGCACAGCTCAGTCATTTAAAAGTCAGACAGTAAGACAATCAGATGAGCCTTTCGAAGTCACTTTAACTGCAAGAACAATAGTATGTTTCAAAGAAGACAGTCAGGAAAAATGAAAGCATGACCTACCTCGCAACTAATGAGTCTGGATTAATATGCATGTATGTATGTATGTATGTATGTATGTATGTATGTATGTATGTATGTATGTATGTATGTATGTATGTGCATGTATACATGGGCAAATGGGAGTTCCACCATAGACGCCTCATCAAGTGTTGATTTATAGCTAAGCATCAGATTTGACCTACTGATAACACTACTGCAGTGCTACACAGATGATCACACATGCTCAGGATGTATCATGTTTTAAATGTATTTTCCCCACACTGGGGAACGTTTTGTTGTTTACTTTGTGGTACAGAGTGGAGAGGTAAGGGGTGCCTTGTTTCATTACTCAATATGAGACCTGTGCCTTTGCTGTATTTATGGAGTGGTAACTGCAGAGAGTATTTTTTAGAGGTGAGTGTTACTGAAAAGGAGAAGATAATTTAGCATTTACACAACTCGCTGCATGTTGTTTTCACTATGAACAAACCTCACAGGCAGCAGAAAGCTGACCCGTGACAGTTCTTGTAGTCAACATTAAGATTTCTTCGTAGCCACTGAAGCCCCAATGTGTACTTAAGTTTAGAGGAGTGCACAGCAGCCATGGTGTAGCCAGTGGTGTAGCTATCATTCAGTTAAGACATAACCCCTTAATGCCGAAGAAAAGATTAATCACCAAAGAAGGCAGCTGTGACTCAGGTTTGGTTGCAACTAGAGCCTGACTGATATGGGATTTTTGAGACTGATGCCGATACTGATTTTAGAGGGGGAAATTCATTGACAACCGATATGGAGACCTATATAGTTGTTGTTTTTTAAACTGGAATGAAAATAGACCTTTTTATGTGTATTGTGCACCGATTATTCAACACTCAGCAAAGGTACCCAGAGAGCTACTTCCTCAAACATAAAACTTTAAATAATATTTAACATTATTATACAATATACAAACAATAAATTACATTGTCAGACAATTCTATAAATGATAACTGGGAAAATAAAAAATAAGTGGGAATAATATAAATAGCTAAATAAACATCATTACTGTTCAGTGTCTGTCAATTGCTGACTACTTTAAAAAAAAAAAAAAAAAGAATAGATAGCACCATTTCTAAATCACACCAAGCAACGTTTTCTGCATTATATATTGTGTAAAAAAAGGTTTTCATAACACCACATATTGGGACAGCATATACACCAATATCGATAATATTGGCTGTAAATATCAGTCAACCTATATATCTGTCGGGCTCTAGTTACAACCAATTGACTGCATTTGTGATTTTGTAGCCAAGTCTCAGTCATTTGCGTTAAAACAAAGTTAATATAACTGGTAGGAACGATGGTCAAACTACAAAATAAGCCTTGACCTAAAAATACTACTACTACTACTACCATTTCCACAAAACATGAAGTTAAAAGTTCAGATTAGGAAGAAGAAAACCAAGTGTGGGAAACCTGGAAATCTTAGTGTGTCAAATGTGTCATACGAGGATGGAAGCTCTTGCTAACGCTTTGCGTCACTAAGAACTCTTTATTGTTTGTTTGAACTGCTTCCCTCTGAACTCTCCCTTCATCCATTTCATCACCTCTCAGAGAGCCGACACATTAAAAGGGGCACAGCGACTCTACTATTGTATTAAATTGCACTAAAGAAGAGAATCCTGTCTCGGCATGCAGTCAACTCCATCAACACTGAGAGTGAAGACAAAGGATGCACATACTGTTCATTCCACATGTGTGTTCAAATGTACACTAAAACCTGATGGTGGAGCATGTAAGCTGCTGCTCTGTTGAAGTGTCCTTGAGCAAAGTTCTGCCTCCCCTCCAGCTCTGAGGTTGCTGCTGTGCGGCCGACCCTGACCTCTGACCCCCCTGTGGAAGGGAAGAGAGAAATTCCCCACAGGGATCAGTAAATTATCACATCTAACATGCCGAACAGACAACTGCCTTGACTTTATACGCCTGTACTCCTCCTGACCTAATGCCAATTACGCTTTGTTTTCACTGCAGTTGACAGCTGGTTTCGTCTCCTTTAAGTAGCATCTGGCGCATTATCAGGGGACCAAGGCATACCATGAATAAAAATCAATTTAAGGAGCATTCTGGTTTATTACAAATATTATATGATTAAAATGTACCCAGACTGTGGACATAATCAAAGTAATCCAAAATGCATCAGGTCAGCTGTAGCAGCATCAAAGTAACAGTGCAGGGCTATAATGTCTGTGCTTGACAACTGCATGTGATGTTTAGTTACACAGCTGTGAATGTGCCAATCATTGTGAAGCATATTGAAATCAGCTGATGCTAATCAGAACCACTGACTGCATGAAATGTGGACGTAGGTTCCCATAGGTTTCCATAGGTTCCCATCGCCTTGCACTCAAAGCAGCCACACCTTTAAAAATGCATAACTTTAAGCTTTACTGCAATTTATAAAACAAAATGTAAAAAGTCATTCTCCTCACAAATAGGGTAAGGGTAATCATGAGACCAAAACTGTTTTTGTATCAGGCCGTAAACATGTTTATTTCTGTGGTAAAGTTGAGTGTCAATGAGGGCTAATTCAAGTGACCAGATTTAAGTTTTTGGCGCTTACGTTTTGGCTTCACTTTGCAGCCCCGGAAGTTGCTGATTGGCCTGAACTAACACAATTAGTAGTGGGAACGGCAGCGTATCTGTGTATTGAATCTTTAGAATCTGTTCTTTAAAAAGATAAGTACAAAAGATTCGTACACCGAATCATTCATTACTTAACCTGAGCTATGGCTGTATCAGTACTAGACTGAAACAAGGCCGGGCGCTCTGTTCTGCTCGCTAATGACCATATGTACATGAAAAAGCCAATTTGCTGAGCTTTGGATAAAGCTACAGTTTGCAAACTTAGAGTTGCAATAACAATTATAAAACACACAGAAATACAAAAATATTAATTTGAGCAAAACTAGCTTACTGTATCAAACCTTGCTAGCATGAATTACTAAATTTAATTTCTACCAAAACTCATTTAAACAAAAAATAAATTAAATATGCAAGATTACTGTGAAAACTAACCTCATGCCTCTTCGGGGGGTGCTCAAACATTAAACATTGAACTTCATGACGTTATCTAAACAGTTTAATCTCAGTTGATTTAGTTTTTCTGATAGACAGGAAGTCTCCTTTCGTCCTTTCAAAATAAAAGCATCCTTTATCAAAACAGGTGACTTTCACAGGGCTCCAGTTCACTGTACTAGTACTTCAGTGAACTGAATGGCGGAGGCAGTACGTTGTTTGAACGTCTCACTGAGTGAGACAGAGAGCGAATCAGGAAACTAGTTCAACTGCACTAGCACCTTCAGTACATGAACTGAAACACTGACTGAGATGCGAAAGGGAATGGCAGTTCCTTGGAGAGGGCGAGAGGGAGCTCCGGGGAAGAAGGTGGCGGTAGCGCACCTATTGCTGGTTACCAGCTGCAGGTGAAACACAAAATAAGAAAAAGAAAAAAGAAGAATAAGTCTGGAGTGAGAGGCGGACTTGAGCAACTCCGTGCATACACTACTTACTACACTACTTAACGAGTAGGGTCTGGAGAGAGACACACACAAGAGTTGAGAAAAGAACAACACTTTTCAGGAAGGGATTCAGTATCTTTCGTTCTGCCAAGTAATTCCTTCTTTAGAATGAATCGTTCAAGAATGAGACATCACTAAACTTAATGCTTCATGAAGTAAACCTTAATTTAAGATTATTTTGTCAAACTGCGTTTTCCAAGATCAAGGAGGAGCTTCCACACTTCCACACAAAATATATCCCATATAATAAAATCATATCAGCATTTTCTAATGCCTCTAGCAGCATGACTTTATTTGACCTTGAGTCAAGATTATGTCATCAGATGTAGTTTTAATTTGGAGGACTTTTGTCTTGTTTTGTCTGAATGACTACTCGTGTTTCTGTCTGTTAGACTTTATTTTAACGATGTCAACTTGTTCCCAGATCTCAGATTACCATAGTGAGTACAATGTTATCATAGCTGACAGAACTGATGACTGAAAGTCCAAATGCAGGCCCAATTTTAATAACATGGACTCCTAAAAACAACAAATGGGTGTCACCTGTATGTCTGTATTTTTTTAAAGGTATGCATGTGTACCAGTATGAGCTTGCTTCAGTCTCCTCCACTCTTTCTTTCTCTATGTGTGTGTGTGTGTGTGTGTGTGTGTGTGTATGTGAGGGTGTGTGCAAGCTTGTGTTTTCCAGGCCACCCTGGTAAGAGAAGTTTCATTAGGCACATTTCATCCCAGTGATATCACAAACTCCTTGACCTTTCTGACCCTGTAATCTCCCACACAGGCTAAAAGCAAACCCAACACACACAAAAAGCTCCAAGACTGAAACAAATTAAGTTCAAAGCTGGTTTACTGAAGATCAAAAAACTTTTGGATGTAATTCTATGTATGTTGCTGTTACATTGTGTTTAGTTCTTTTATTCTTTACTTGGCTATACTACGATTCTCTGCTATTCCAAACCAGAGGAAAGAGTCACAGGATGGACTTCAGGTCCTCTTCTCTCTAGTTTAAATGTTATCTGTGGTGTGGTAGATATTTATTTCTGAAATTCAGCCAAGGGACAAAGCCTCCTTATTATGTCCTTGGGCACACATACGCTCCTCACACAGCGATGTAAAAACGATTGAAGGACAACAATAGGCACGAAGAAAAGGCAAAGTTTTTTTGTTGTCACCAAAGGGACTAACTGCAGTGTTTGATTTCAGCCTGATAGGCGATCCTCCTGAGGCGCACAATTAATATTTAACTTGATAGGCTGGAGAGGCAAGCTTCGAGCAAAGTGAGAACACATAACAATAGAAGCAATTTAAACGTGCAAAACGAAACTATTGAAAACTGCGGATCATAAGTCATCTATGGGCGATTGAAAGGACCAGTGTGTTGGGCTGCAGACCCAACATTCAATTAAAAATGTGCCATTTTTTCCCCTCTCCCATATCTATTGCTCTTTGTGAAGCAGCCGTGTTCATATCCATTACTCATATGGGAAGTGAGGCTGCATGTTGCCTCACCTCAGTATTCTGCATTCTCCGGTTGCCAGATTCAATCAGGGAACTTGTATTGTTTGCAAATAAGTGTAACGCTTGTAATTCCTCTTTAATTGATTATTCATCCAGCACAGACCTTTGACCCCTTCTTTCCTTTTAACTTCTCCTGAGTGAAATCCAACCATCTCCTCCAAATTATTCTTGGAAGCTCCCCCGGAGAGTCTGACATTTTGCCCTTCCATAGCCAGTCATATTGGGAAGTAAACATTCCAGGGAATGAAGGACACTGCATTCCAGCGTTCAGGTTTCACCCAAACAGAGCTGCAGAAAAATGTATCCACATAAAACATGTACACCATCATGTTTGAGCACAGGCAAAGTACAAATTCTTTCATGTAATGGTATCCGGTAAGTTTTCCTCACCACAAACCTCTCAAAAGTCAATAGCCAAATACTTGATTGTTTAGGTCACTTCATTGGAATTGAAAAATAAGACATTCAAAGTGAGCCTATGTCAAATGTGTGAGTAGAAACAAGACATTCTTCCTCTTAAAACTGACCAGTTAGATACAGAAAAAATAAAAACACATTCATGTTTAATTATGTACACTCTACTTGGTCTTAGTAGCATATACTGTCATGGTTGTTACTATTAAACAAGGAAACTTCTCATTAGAGTTCTGTTAGCTGACCCAGGCATATTTGCTTTTTAGGGAATTTCAGCCATAAGGGAATTAATAGTCAGCTATGGAAAGAATTAGATTGGAAAATTAAATATGTGATATGTCAACACATCATTGGTCATTTCCTTGTATGCTACAACTGCAATATGTTGGAGAAAGTGTGGAAAAATAAGAGATCACACACATATCTTCTGGGACTGCCCAATAATTCAAGGGTTCTGGAAAACTGTCAATGATTATTGAAGCAACTGTCCCCTTGGATCCTCTGTTGTTTTTGCTGGGACATTTACCTAAAGGTGTATATGACACAGATCAGAGGTACATATTAACGATACATTTGTTGATTGCAAAAAAGATGGACTTTTTTTTACATAAAGATGGAAGTGAGTGTATTTAAGTTATATAAGTAATATAGAAAATGCTCTTATATGTTTGACCCTGATCTGCTGGTAATGGCTGTCCTAATCCTTATTCTTATTTTCAATTGTACTATTTATTTATTTATTTATTCATTCATTCATTCATTCATTCATTCATTTATTTATTTAGTTTTTTGTCTTTTTGTGATTTGTCCGTCTTTTTATGTTTATGTATTTACACCATTCAAAATATGTTAAAAAGAAAAGAAAAGGTTAAAAACAATATTCACAATAATAATAATAATAATAATAATAACATGTTTTAGGGAATTTCTCTCTTGTCTATGTGGGAAGGGGAAAGAGAGTAACAAATGTACCCCTTACTAATGTTCAGTAGTAATAAGTAATAACTAATACAGTTATGTAACAATATATAATGGGTAGACATTAACGGCCCAATAGAAGATAGATAGAGCACACCTCAGATGACACAAGTTTCTAGTTTCCTGCTTGTGTTTGCATTCTGATCACTTTCAGTCAGGTCTCCTGATGAAGACATCTTTAAAGCACCTGATTTAGTAGAATGTTAGGAAATTCCATGTTTCATTTTGCTTGTATGTGACAAAATCTTGTCCATACAATGATCCACATAATAGCTTTCTCAGACGTTTAACCCCATCTGTGCCAGGTCCATTTGTTGAACTAAACTGTGAGATATAGTTGAACATGCTCTATCTCTATTTTCACAGAGACAATTTCTTTGGTGAAATTCCATTTCCCATTGAGACTTTTTTTTTTTCCTCATTCGGGTGAACTGACCCTTTAAGTAGAAATACTACAAAACACAGAATGAAATTGAGTAGAAGAAAGTGCCTCTTAAATCCAATTTTTTTTTGCCAACACTGTCAAATTTGAGTTGGTTTAATTTTTTTAATATCAACACTTCTATCTGAGCTGTAGAGTGACTGAAGGTTTAGTATGCAGAGAAAAAACAGCCTATTGACTAGTTCAATCTGTATAATGAAAAAGTCATTACGCACGGCAGATGTGTGTTTTGGGGAATTCTCTTTTTCCTTCCCAGGAGAATTTAATCTGCCAAAATGAGCAGATTAGATGCTGTCAGTCCATTACAGATTTTTGCAACTAATTTGCAATTGTGGTGCTGGGTCAATATTTGCATTGGCTGATATATTCTTTTTTCCTCTCTTTCCCTCTTTGTTAAACTGTCAGAAGCTGATGTCTTTGTCAGAGACGTTCCTGAATAGCGTCTGGATCTGCCTCCTCCCCTCGCTCCGGCAGGCTGCATTAAAGCCGATCTGAGATATAATTTTGGTGAACTTTAAAGTTGTCATCAGCTTCGGTACAGATAATTGATACAGGCTGTTCCAAAGAGGCATTATCTGAGCAGTGTTACCTTTTTAGTTCTCCAAATGGTTGCATACGTATTGACACTACAAGGAAAGTCCATTTCGCCACCTTCCTATAAATTATTTCTCCCTCCAGGAGAGCTATATATATTTCCTACAATTTTTTCTAAAATTCATAGGCTTTTACTGAAATGCAGGAATTATGGCTTTGTGATGGATTCCTCCTTTATCTATTGTGACTTCCTACATTTCCAAGACCATAAACATTTTTGCAGCCGTTCTGTGCATTTGAACTGTCAGCTACCTTTCTCGCTCATGCTTCCCCACTATATTTCTATTCCTGTGCCTCTAAAAATATCCTGGGGCCATGAGATCCTCAGCCCCCCTCAAAGACTGACTGGTGTAGCACGGAGAGGGCCATGAAACACGCCATTAGATAGATTTGAGGAAGACAGATGACCTGCACTGGGCAGCGCTGAGTGTGTGTGTGTGTGTGTGTGTGTGTGTGAGCAGAGCTGGGGTTTTCTGGAGAGAGATACCCGACTATCACCGAGAAGGAGCGTAATTCCTCGACAGAAAGGCTGAGCGGGGCACATTAGCATGAAAGGCAGGCAGCTTTGGGGTTGTTGGAGGGGAGTGACGCTCCTCTCAAATAGAACACCGGGACGATTAATACATGACCAGAGGCATTGGGTGGGAGCAGCTTGGCGGGGGGTTTGGAGGGCCGGGGTCATGAGGGGAGTTAATGCTGCTTATCAGGATCACAGGGAGGCTTTGGGAGTCTGGGATGAGACCAATTTAACACATGGGGACACACACTCACTACCAGAATCTGCCAGAGATAGGCTAGATTAACAGTTTGTTCACTTTTTTTGTCATACATATGGAGACAGAGTGTGCAACCTGTTTTCTGCTTTCAAGTCGACTTCCAGAGATCATCACCTTGCATTTACATTTAGTCATTTAGCAGACGCTTTTATCCAAAGCGACTTACAGGAAAAAAGGGAAACAATCAAGGTATAGTGCAGTAAGAGCCATTAGTGCAGCAATAGGTGCTAGTGACACTTCTTTAAGGAGTAGAATTGTCGTGTGGTCCTAGGAGAGAAGATGCTCTCTGAAGAGCTGGGTCTTCAGGAGTTTTTTAAAAGTACAGAGGGACGCCCCTGCTCTGGTAGGAACTGGTAGTGTGTTCCACCAACAGGGAACAAGAAATGCAAAGAGTTTGGATTGCCTTGGAAGAACGGGTGGCAGAGCCAGGCGCCGTTCATTGGAAGAGCACATCGGTTGTGAGGTAGCATATGCCTGAATCAGGGCGTTCTAGCAGCTGGGAGCAGTACCGGAGACAACTTTGTAGGCCAGCATTAGAGATTTGAATTTGAAGCGGGCCGCAACAGGTAGCCAGTGGAGCTCGATGAGCAGCGGTGTGACATGTGACCGTTTTGGCTGGTTGTAGACCAGGCACGCCGACACGTTCTGGATCATCTGAAGGGGTTTTACTGTGCAGTCTGGCAGGCCCGTCAGGAGGGCGTTGCAGGAGTCAAGTAGAAAGTCTCTTGTTGTGTGCTACTTTTATACCTTTACAAAACTATATGGCCACATTTGAATTGGCTAGCAGAGATAACGCTGTGAAACAGAACAACTTGGTTGGTTGTAAGTATCAAAACTGCTTTGTTAAATTTTAGAAAAAGATAAGTTAAAATTGTCGACTCTAAAAACATTGACTCTGAGTGACACTGAGCATGAACAGTGGTCTCGTGGTTTAAAATTCTCCTGTGTGGACTTTTTCACTCTTTATACTTCATCATCTGTCATAATTTATATGGCCAGTAGAGGTCGCTACCTTTAAAGAAACATACATTTGAGCTGTAATTGGCTGCTTGTACAAACAACATGTACGGCTGTTTCTTTGGGGAAGATGGTCAAAATATTTCTAAACACACATTCGCAAACTTAAAATCCTTAGCAAGCTGGATATCTAGCATTATAGGTAATGGCAAAAAACAGCCTTTCAACAAGGAAAATTATTTTGAAGTTAGTTAAAGGTGCAGTATGAATCTGCAGAGGGATAGTTGATTGCTGAGTCTAATTCCCAGGTTGTTTAGTGGTAGGGTTAGTAGTAGGGGTGGAACACCAACCCAAAGTGTCAGTGTTTGACAGCCTGAGAATGATCCTGAGCAATCGACTGGCTTTCTCCAAAATCACAAACCATTTGAAACAGCGTCATTGAAAATGTTTTAAATAAATCTAAAATAAATTTCAACATTGATTTTCAAGTAGGCTCTCTTACTTCTGGAACAGAACCTGGAAGTTCTGGTCCTATTCCCTTATACACCGGTCGGGTCTGAAACTGAGACGACAGGCACTGGGTAACGAGGATTTTCTGGAACACAGTGGCCCACAGATGCTCCCCAAAGAGCCGGATAAGCTCCTCTATCACAGAAGACATAAGCACCCACTTCAGTCTTCCTGTACTTGGAGAGGAGAATGCAAATGAGCGGGCTGTTCTCTGTAAATAAACAAGAGCTGAATAAATGCTCCCAATTCAGCTATTCATTCAGGAAACTCACCTCAGCTGCCTAATGAGCTGGCTAATTTGTCTCAGATTCAGTTTTACGAGATGCAGCCGTGTTTGTGTTTATCTGATAGTGCTTGTTTAGATGGGGTGGGGGGAGGGGGGTTTGAGTGTTGGGGTGGCTGATCATCATTCTGCACACCAGCTGGAGACCAGTAGGAGCTGGACAAACCACCCTTCTCCTCATCCTCCCTCTCAGCACAGTGGCCCAACTGCGAGCCATATATCCGCCAGCTCTCTGCCGATGTGGAAGGCAGTCATTACGAGAACAAGTGATTTCTCTTTCAGCCTGGTTCATGGGTCAATTGCTCTCTCCCTTTCTATTTCATGGCAGAGTTGGTGGGATTGAAGCTCCCCTCTAACCTGAGCTCCCTATTCCCACGCATTCTTTGGGGCTATTGAATCCTCCGGAGCCTCACAGTTTGCACTTGTGCTTTTGCAGCATTGTGTTTTACTTTATTGATCCTAACGAGGCGGCGATTTGTGTCATCCGAACAGGCCGGGCTCCATGTTTGTCCAGATTTATGTGCCCTGCCTTCAGTGAAAATCCCTTCCCAGTAAAATCTTTAACACCCCTTGCTGTCCTCTTATTGAATAACTGTCAGCTGTCTTTTGATGACAGAGTTTAGAGCTTTACTCCTCTCTGTAGCCGCAGAGGTCTCATCGCACACAGCTTCAATAAAGGCAAATACATAACTGGGCATGAAAAAGCATGACCCCGTCTATTTTTTGGTGCGTATGCAGTCAATATGACAAAGTATAATACTCGTTTAATGAGAGCTGGGGCCGTCCAGTGTCCCAGGGTTTGTCAGGTCTCTCAGGAAGTCCACACTAACATTTTTACTGCGAGTATCTTTCAAACAACAGATGTTTTTCTCCTTTTTTATATGGAGAATTTTATAGTGTTCCTGCTCTATTTGATTTGAAACTACAGTAACAGAAACAATAACAGGAAATAAAATGATCTAAGAGGCACACTTGATGTAAATAAAACAAAGGTGATGTGCCGTAGAAACTAAGCAATGTTAATGTCAAGTGTAGGGCTTTTCTGGTGGTCCCTCAGAATCAGTTAAACAGAATAAATATTTACTCATGATTTTGACATAATTTGTGGATTATAATAAAATAGGTACAACAAAGTTAAGGAAAGCATGCAAACAAAGGCCTTGGTTCTGTAATTGCTCAAAGTCAAATACATAAGTGGTCTTCCATTGAAAAACTGATCATTAAGTTCTGGCTGTTGTTATGAAGAGTGCTCTGCCTATTTAGAATTGCATTCCTATAACCTTGTCGTACTAAAGATGGACAGTTTTTAAAAGGCAGTAACAAAGTGACTGTTGGAGATTGGGTTTTGAAGTGATTTTTTTATTTATCTATTTATTTGTTTTACCTTTTCCAACAGGCTTTAACTACTTTCCTTCGAAATGAGGTGGCAACATCTTGTCTGTTTCAGCAACATCTTTCTCTGTTTTTTTTTAATCCAATATACAATTTATTTATTTCAGGAGAGGTTCAAAAAGGATAATTGTTTTTTTTTTTATTTGTTTTTATACCCAAAATGTAATCATGAATTATGTATTCTGTCTTCGATCATATTGTTAAAAAAAAGTGCATATAAAATATTTTGTAATGTACATTTCAGTTCATGTTCATGAAGTAACTTCCTATGACTTGTGAGAGGAAGTATAAATATGCTGTTTGCTTGTGGATCCAATGCTCTTTGTACTGTAAGATGTGTGTGTGTGCTAACACAGTTAATTCTATACAAGTGCCGTGCAAACACACACAAATACATGAAATCCAGTGTCCAAACAGCAGATGTTTCTTTCCAATTGTACATGGAGGAGTTTATGGTGTTTCTTTTGATTAGGAACAACAGAAATAAAAACGGGAGATAAATATTTTTCTCAGAGAAGGCGATCTATCAGACACAGAGAATAAATATTTATGGATGATTTTGACAGACTTTATGGATTATAATCAAGCTGTCAAGTGAGCAATAAGCAATGTATGCAAACAAAGGTATTGGTCCTATTCTAGCTCAAAGTAAATTTTGGTATCTTCCATTTGAAAGCCTCACTCAAATATGGACTTTTTGGTGCTGACTGTTCTTACAGATGCTGCAGCAGTAGAGCTACAAGAGTGACTCATGTCCTGGTTTTGTCTTTAATCAGAAATACATGTTTAAGTGAGGCATACATATCTAATGTATGAAGTAATAACATATTATTGCAACCCCAGCGGCTTTGCATGGGTTTCCCATTCATAAACTCTTCTTAAAGATATCCCTTAATGTCTAATATGAACAGGTGAGTTGATTACTGCAAGTAAACCTTGCTCAGTGTTCATATAAGCACCTTTTAAGACAGACTTACAAAAATGCGAATATATCCTTTAATTGCATGGGTTGTTAAGATATGCCAAAATTATGTTTAATATGTTTGTTTGGTTACCTTTAGTTGTACCAGGCATTAAAATGAACAATAAACTGAAGAAAACAAGGATGGTCTAATAATTTTTTCCATGACTGTATACATGCATGTATTTACTCATTTAGTTGTTTTTTTGTTTGGCCTAACATAAAAAAAACCTTGTAAGTCTATAATAGCCATATGTATGTTTAAAGTGTAAAATATAAACTTCCCCAAGGTTTCTAAAGTCCTTTTAAGAGTATTTACTGGCCTGTAACTGTACCTCAGAGCATTATGGAGTTAGAATAAAGTATCCTGAGTCTTTCAGAATGCATTTGATTGCAAGTGTTGTTGTTAACTAATGGGTCCAGTGCACTTTGTACTGTAAAACGAGTGTGCTGACATACTGTAAGTTTATTCCATCTTCTATAGTGCTGTGAGTCCATGACATGAGTCCTTACTCAGTGACAGACCCAGGCACCCCATGGCTCTCACCAAAGCAGGTCTGGTGGACACCCAGTGTGCTGACGTGGCCCAAGGTATTGTGCTCCATATTGTTTAGGTTTGTCCACCATTATTCACTAAACACAACAAAGGTAAGGTGATCCCTGAGGAGCTCAGAGCACAGAAAAGTTAAGACAGACTCCTGAGTCATAGTACAGTCATTTAGAGCATCCTTTCTCTTTTTCTTCTTCTGCTGTGTCTGGGGTGAGGGGTCAGCCCCTGTTATTACCTCATCTTGTCCGTGTCCCGGCCCCCACCCGCCTCCCCCGCCTCGCACTGGCCCTCACTTCTAAAGGCTTTTGTGCAAACACAGCTGCTTTGTTGACTTTAAAGCCTGATGCTCCTTTGAACCCCCCCTCTGAGATATTGGAGGTTATGCCCCCCTCCCGTCCTGCTCAGTAAGAATACACATGTATACTCCACCAAACAAAAGCAGCCATTAAAGTCGTATCAGCCCCGAAAGGTAACAGGATCTCCTTGAAGCTCAGGTGCGACAAGTCACACTGTGATTGAACATCAACAAACAAGGACAAACGAGACAGCCAGGCAATTTACACACGGTGTACATTTCTGATAGCAACCTGCAACAGTGTTGATGTTTGATGACACTTTCACTGGGAGCACACCAAAGTCAGCTGGAAGCTCACATAAAAGACCCATTTCATTTATTATCAGACACCTGTTTTTATGTGGAAAGAAACTTAAATCTTAAAGAATCACTTTACCAATTCCTCACAAAAAAAAATGTTGTCACATCAACTGGTTTCCAGACATGCAGATATTTTGTTCTAATGTTTTTTTCCTCCACCAAAACACAGTGGAGCAGAACAGAATTTAAATTGTGTTGCTGCACAAAGCATAAAAAATAGCATTTAATAATAATAATAATTATAATAATAATAATAATAATATGGCTCACAGTTCATCCCAAGGAGGCGGATGGTGATGAGGTTGGGGTTTGGTACAAAACTGTGAAGTATTTCTACAGCAAACTGGAAAACAGGAGCCACACTATTGCCTTAAATTCATGTTGACTGTGATGTTAAAATTTCTAACAGAAATAAATAACGATAATTACACAAAAGTACATGGATGGGGTTGCCCATCTGAACACACTAATAACAGCATATCACACTTAAAGATAAAATTATTTAATTATTACTATTAACTATTAAATTATTTAATGACTTGGATGACTACCCTGTTGGGCACTTAAAACCACAGATACATTGAGTCACAATCTCTATGTTAGGCTTGAATTTAGATTACATTTTAAATCATTTTTACGCCCCATTGAATGGCCATTGCCTCATTAATAATCATGTTTTATGTTGTGTCTTAATTTAGGACATGACGTACCTTAACCAAGAATTTGACTTGACTTGACATAACCTGTGGCTTGTCTTGGTTTGACTAGAAAAAGTGATTTGGGAATTATTTGGGACTTGGGACCAAATGAACCAGGTCACATATCTTGTGGCCGTATACAGATATCATGCACAAGATACTGCTAATTGCTGATAGGTGGTGGTGATGGAGGGGTACCTCACGTCCTGATGACCTGTTATTAAAAATCAACTATATGTTCTTGCAGGAGTGACATTGGAATTGATTTGGGGAAAATTAGACATAGAAAGTCAACAACTCTATATCATATCATATGTATCTGGGGTTGCCCTAAATTGGACCGATTCTGGTCCTCTTTCTTTGATTTATTCTCTAAACTATTTTTTTAAATGTGTTACTCCCTGCCCCCTTATTGCCATTTTTGGTGTAACCTCAGAAAACATATCTATGACTTCCTGTCAAGGCAAGGTTATGGCATTCTCCTCTTTATTAGCGCGGCGATTGATTTTGTTGAACTGTAAGAATACTGCTCCACCCACCTACACACATCTCACCAGGAGTATTATGTGCAA
The DNA here is from genome assembly GCF_030273125.1 of Centropristis striata. Classification (NCBI taxonomy): domain Eukaryota; kingdom Metazoa; phylum Chordata; class Actinopteri; order Perciformes; family Serranidae; genus Centropristis; species Centropristis striata. Next base: position 20,569,402 of record NC_081534.1, on the reverse strand, counting down.
TCTTAAACTAGAAAAAAATCAGGTTTACTGTAAATGGTGCTCTACAGAACTTTCACAAGACATGAGATGACTTTATTGGATTTGTAAAGCAACTTGATGGGCTTCATTTAGAGCGATAAACCTCCAGCTGATCTATTATTACTTCATGTACTCTGGTTGAGGACGACTGACTCGATGCGCAACTGGACCTTAACCCCTTAATCCCCAATCCCTCCCTTTCCTCTTATGTTGTCCCTTCCTGTCTGTCTGTATGTGTCTTATCTTCCTTTTATTCCATTTTATTGATTTAAAATTTTTTTTTCCTCATATGTGTTTATCTTCATTTATTTATTTATTTTCTATTTGCTTTGTTTTTTTTGTATATTTTGACTATATCATTTTGGTGTTTGGTGTTTTGTACTTGCTTAATCTATGGATGTATTGGATAAAATTATGTGTGCTCTGACAGCTGATATAATTATGCATCCAAGGAAAATCCAATAAAAATAATTCTGAGAGAGAAAGTCAACACAGATTACATATATTCAGATGTTATGCAGAAGCAGCTTGTTATTTTATGTAAAATGACTCATGGCTCTCGGATCCACTGGTCTATGGTTCCCTCCCACTGATTATTCCCACTAACTTGTACTTAGTACATAGAATGCCAGCTACCTCCAATGACTGTACGCTCTCTGAGAGTATGTGTTGTCATGCAGTTGTGTGTTTTGCGTGTGAAAATTTTAAAAACGAATAATAATAATAATAATAATAATAAATGACAGCCTCTGGACAGAGAGATAACTCACTCTCTGTATTTAGTGGTTAAAAGATGTGTTGTTATTGGAATATTTCAGAATAGCCACAAATAAAAGGGCACAAATGTATGGTAGTAATGCAGAAACAGTTTTCCAATTACCTCCAACATTTTGTTTCTCTAGGGTTGGTTAGCTGATCTTTAATGGTAAATGACTCAAGTGACATACAAAAATAAGTGTGAAATGAAAGGGTGGTGACATCACTGAAAACGCTAAAATGCATTGCTGGGAAAAATTGATGCAAAGTGGCAGAAGTGTGCAAGCCATCCACAGAAATCAGCTCTGATTGTAAGTCTTATTAATTAATAACATCCCAGGAAGCCAAAGGCATTAAGCAGATTATGGGGGCAGCAAGCTCCAAAGGCAAGCGTGTAACCCAACACACCCAACCGGATCAGAGCACTCAGCGTCTGGCTTCAGAAACATAGAGATGTGCTTAGTTGAGTTCAAAAACAAACCCTAATTTGATGGTATTCTGTATTCTCATATTTGGTTTGGCCAGAGCCCAGGTGATTGATGTGGCAGCAAACCTGACTGAGAGAGGCTGCGTGTTGTGTTGATGGTCTACTTCACTCCATAATCAGGTGGAGGGGTGTGTGTGATTGATTGTCCCAGTTGCTATGCCTTCCCCCTTTGTGTGTGATGTGTGTTTTTCAAGGTTCTTGCTACTGTGTCGGATTACCTGGCTGGTTAGGAAATGCCTCCCAGTTTGTGTTTTTGTTCCCCCTTAGCAGATTCCCTTCCTGCGCTGAAAAGACAGGCCGATCCCTCTATAATATTCAAATCAGTTCCAGAAGAAAAAAATAATAATACTGCTGTGGGGAAACTGAAAAAAATATCTATTTGATTTGGAATTGGGTCTGCAGCTCTCTATGCACTCTGCAGACAAGACTTCCTTTGCGGACTGATATTTTATTCAGAGCCGCCAACACATCGCAGAGACGTTTGGGAGGAATGATGCATGTCTTTTTCACTGCAGTAGGTATGAATCTGTTGTGGGGCTCCCTTGTAAATCAAGACTCCTCTCCTGAGTGTATGGAACTTTCCTACTGCCACCAGGAAGTAGCATAATCTTTTAGTATCATTGTTGTTATTATTTTAAGCTCAAGCACTGGCCATAGTATAATATGAGTGTTGTTACTTTTTTTCCATATGTAGAGGGTGTGCAGGAGTGAAAATTAGTTAAAGAGAAAAACATGATTGTCAGCTGTCACACTCAAAAGAACACACTTATATTATATTTGAAAATTATAAGAAGACAGGCATAAGACAGGGCAGTGTGTTCTCACAATATGTGATCTTGTTTAGGCTAGATACGTGCCTGGTACAACAACACACACACACACATCGTGTATCACAACCTTCGAAGAGACTTAAACAGCTGTTGGCCTGTCCGTGTCAGAGGTAGCTGGCCAATAAGATTGGGTTTGCTTTTAAGTCCAACTTCTGTAGATGAATGAAAATGTGAATAATGACTAAGATCGGGGCTCATGCTGATTGGGATCCTACGAGAGCTGTGTCAGTCTGAGTCCAGCGCTGCACAACTTTACCTGTGACCTAATAAAAGGTCTGCAATGAGAAGACTATTTCTCCAGTGTGTGTTTTCTCTGGGCTTCCAATTTACGAACCTGAGAGACCTTTACAACACTAAAGCAGGGGTCATCAACTACGTTTGTCCAAGGTCCACACTTTTTCTAAGCAGACACTGTGGAGGCCGGACTTTGTAAGTCGTTGGAAATATGCTAAATACCAGAATGCTATGGCTAGGCTATTTTTCTGCGGGCCAGGCTGGAAGAGTTGGCGGGCTGTATGTGGCCCACGGGCCGCCAGTTGATGATCGCTGCGCTAAAGGGAGTCTGTTGATGAAGCCACACTGATAAGGAGAGCCCAAAGGGAGGAGAGGAAAATCAGTGTGTGTGCCGTACAGTATAGGAGAGGCAGAGAGAAACCCTGCTGAGATAGAGCATGTCATATGTAGAGCATCAAACTGCATGCTGTCTGTGTTCACTTGTGTTCTTTCATCAATGTCAGCGTCAACGCCAGCAGCTGCCAGGGCAAAAATTCTCTTTTTGTACTTTGTACAATTCAGAGTTTTTCAGTAAAACAAGCAGAAGCCTGCTGGAAAGGTGTGTAATGATAGCTGGTACTCATGGAGCATATTTGATAGCTTTGGCTATTAATTAATATCACTATAATAACATTGCAGTGACATTGAGGAATTGTTTGCCTTGACTAAAGTGTAAATATGACGTGTGTGTGACCCATTTCATATACTTCAAACGAATACGGACACGAATACGAATACGACTACTTTATTTTTGGATAGGGATAGTGCACATTAATGAACATCGATAAACATCTTTGTAAATATGCCGGATTATAGCAAGGCTGCTAGTTTGCATCAGTCCCTAAAAAATTAAAAATAAATACAAATATAAAAGACAGCAAGTACATAGGTAAGATACAAATAGAGGAGACAACACACACACAACACAACACATACCAGACCCAGACAGGATATAACTATGCAATAAAAAGTATGTTCAAGTCGTCTCAAGTCCAGTTAGTGGTCACACTTTTGATGTGATTTGAGCCATTGTTTCAGATTTCCTTTAAAAGAAGAGTAAGTGGGACATTCCCTTATTGTGGAGGGAAGACTGTTGTCCCCCCATAATAATATAAGTAGTATTTATTAAGTATTTATTGAAATCAACAATAATACACACTGCATATGAACAGATTTTTTTAACAACACTTTTTAACAATGCACTAAACTGGACATGTGTCACAGACTTCCAATTCCAAATTGAAAATAATGTTATTTTTAATTTTCAGTTGTCAAGTCATCACTCCCTCTGCCATTTGATCACCTTTCATGGCTGTGAGCTTCTTCCCCCTTTCCATTCTGTTATCATGTGATTTGGCATGCAGTATCACTTCGTTTTGTCAATTCTGACAAGACTGAAAACACAATATACCTATAATAGAGTTGGTTTGAATTTTATATTTAGGACAATGCATATAATTAATCTTTTTCAGGATAAAAAAAAATATAACATGGCGTAGAGAATAAAATAAGCTATCTTTCTCAGTTGAATGTGGAGAAACTTCAGAGCCCATAAAGAATCCACAGGTATCAGCTTCCATAGTGGGCTCATTCCGTATCGGGTGTGATACGGAGTCAGCAGCATTTCCACTCGGATGGAATATTTAACGAGTTTGATGTATGGTGGGCACTCATGTCCATATGTGTTTCCCCCAGCGTAAATGAATGTTGGGACAGGGATCTCATGTGAGGGGAAACAGAGATCTGCTCCTGAGATGATCAGAGGGGTCTCCCAGGTCCAGTCTCGACAGCCTGCAGGAAAGAGGCCTGGCGAGGCGGCCGTAATGACCAAACACAGCGCTGATTGGACATCTTGCATGCATTAAGGCGGGTTCGATGATGCACTGTGTCCTTCAGCCGAGGAGATCCGATAACAAAGCCGAGCTGTATGGGGTAAGGCGATCCCGGTGCAGGGCCACGGCTGCAGGCCGCTGCCTCTGCTCCCAAAGAAACACCTCTCTGTTCCACAGCTATGAAAGCAGAGACTTTGAGATGCACACAAAAAAGAGTCACATGTGTACGCAGACATGTGGAGAGCAGACCAGGGGACAGAGGAAGAGCTGCTTTATAAGGCCCCATGTATGAGAAGCTAAACAAAAGGCAGAAAACCTAAACCAGGAGAAACAATTTAACATTATATTGTGAATTTTCACTTCCAATTCTAGTCTCATCTCATCTTGTTTTATCTCATCTCATCTTATAAAGTATTTTAGGTGAAATCATCTTATTTCATCTTACCTCATCTCATCTAATCTGATGTTGTTTCCTCTTATCAATGAATGTTTGGAACATCAGTTGCCACCACCAACACATCACTAAACACATCAAGCATGCTGTCTATCATCAGCTGACAGATGACAGTTTAAAAGTATCTGACCAAGTCAACATGGACAAGAAAGTTGGAATCTTAAGTTAAATGAAATTCCATGGCAAGTGGGGAAACTCCAAGTGAGGATTGAGTGATACGGTTGAAAGCTTACTAAAAAGAGCTTGGGATGTTATGTATTTTGTGAACTGTTTCCAAGGTCAAGAATGAACTTTCAATTTCATTTTGTTATCAAGTATGCTTATGTTGGTTTCAATGTATAAACTTTGTATCAGAAAAGAAACGAACAGACAGCAATGTGAAAGCATCAATCCTAAAGTCCTAGATCTTCAGAATCAAGACACTGTGTCATGTCTTCCTCAGAATATTTATATAGGCTATCACTCTATGATGGAAGCATTGATTAGCATTAATGAGTCCTACTAAATTTCTAGAAAGTTTATTTGAAAGAATTATGTAATTTGCTACTCATTTTGAATTGAATTACCTGTGATCAGTTTGGAAGCACTGGCTCATGTCCCTACAGATTGCCTTGATAGGACTGTTACAATTAAACTCAAGAAAATAATAATTCAGGGGCACCCTGTATCACCTGGTAAAGCATGTGCCCCATGTGTAAAATGCATAGACTGTATATAAATAATGGACGTAGAGACTGTGACTTCACCCATTGGTTTGTGAACTGTCCGTTGGAAGCATCGAGTTCATCGTTACACTCGTCGCCATCTTGTGTCACCATCTTGTTTCCGATACGGGGAGCAGACCATATCTGGACTGTGGAGGAGCGAGAGGGATCTGACGACACTGACTACACGCCTCTCTACACCTCACCCTGACTGAGAGAACCTGCTGCTAATTCATGTTAGCATTAACTGGAGCATTGACTGGGATGTTAGTTTTGGCAAAAAAAAAAAAAAAAAGTATGTAATTTACCAAGGAAAGAGGAACAGCGACTCCTTTGAGTGTCTGTTAGTCCAACCAAACGCTGAACAAGACATTTTTAATGAACAAAACTTTAAAATAAACTGTAATTAAGTGAAAATACAGTGTGAAAGGGTCAAAGTTATGAGACCAAACCGGTAAACGTCCTTCTTTTAAATGTATATAACGTTATATATAACTTTATTGACACATTGCCATGGATACGCATTGTTCTGCTTCTCTCCTGATGAAGGCTCGCCTTGTTAGTGACCTGTCAATCAAAGGTAGCCACGACCCCAATCATACGATTCTACGATTTCTATCTTCTATTTTCTTCTAAATGGGGCCATTATTTGAACTATGAACATCAAATTGTCTTGAAGAAGATTCTTTCCTAGCGACTGAGACTATAGTGTTGTAAGGACCAAGCCAGCTGTTGAGGCCTTTAAACCATGTGTTACTGTCCTTTGTTTCAACCACGAGGGATTATGTTAATTGACGGCCATTTTGATATCATAAAACTTGTGCGGAGCCCCACCCTGAGGGTCCTCTCCTCAACACCCATTGGCCAACTGACCACTGACCGGTGACGCTCGCAAGAGGTGAGCGCGGTTTACAAAAACTAAACGCAGCCCACTGCTCCGTCGTTCTCAGGTTTTCCATTGACCTAAAGAGACGTGTTCCAGGTACCAGAATTGTTTTCCCTCCTTTTTTGAACAAGACAAAGGGACCATAGTTTTTCTAAAGTTTGCTTTTTGGCCAGAGTAAACTCAGATTAATTATCTTTGTGCAACGTTTTTAAAGGACTCAGAAAACCAACCGGTTTATTTATTCACTAAGGGACAGTGAATACAACTTCAAAGGAAAAAGGCGACCAGATTCCCTTTTTCTTTTTCCTTGTCGACGATTTTTCCCTGCATCCTTCATCCGAGGATAATAGACTGTTTATTACTGACGAGTATTAAACACCGCCGTGCCACGAAGCCTGCCGCTCATTGCAAGGGATTCTCCGAGGCCAACGAACAGCTGATCAGCTCCACGTGTCTCCACGCCGCCGCCGCCGCCTGACCAATCAGCTGAGAAATCACGGATCGATTTCTCTCAAGTAAGGCCTTAATATATCTGGGCAGATCTTAGTTAAGAAAGGTTTTTCTTTTAAATCTGTTTGTGAATTTTACTGTTTGTGTTACTGTAGTTGTTTTACTTTTGTGCGCTGTTTTCTCCATCTATCTCTCTCCCACTGCGCCGGCTCCAATCGGCGCATATCTCTTCTCTTCTCAACTCCCTGGGGGACAGCATGCCTGCTGTCCTGGTCTGCACTCCAGAAGACCAGGCCATTCCCCTCTGTCTCCAGCTCTAAGGGAAGGCCGGTGAGGCCCAAACCAAGTGGGCCCACCACGACGCTTCTAAGTTTCCTGCCTGTGATCTATACTGGACATAATCACAGAGACCCTCACCAAGCTTCTGGAGCCAACAGCAAAACAACGCTACAACCACCAAAACCCAACCAGGAACCAGATTCTTCTCTAAAAGGATTTCTGCTTCTCTTTCAACTCTGGACTCTGTGGTATAGTACTGGGCAGTTAGTAAGCAAGAACAAGTTTGTTAAGCTTTAATCAATGGTGTTGACCTGTGTGTTTAAGTATATGTGTTGTGATATTTTGTGTAGTTAGATCACTTGAAGTTGTATGATTAATGTTGCTCTACATATCTCAAGTTGTACATGTAATTTAACTATGACTCATTTGATTTGCTCACACACTAATCCACATGAAATATACCTTTAATCTGGCTTCCTACAACACATAGACCTTCAAGACCGCATGGTCTATTGTTCTTCAAGAACAAAAGGGCTTCCACCATTTTGATTTATTTAAATGACCGCCTTTCGGCAGCCATTTTGTTACACATTCTTTCTCACCCACATTTCCACTGTAAATAATCTTTTAGATTAGTTATTGTGTGTTCTGTTTGCTTTGCTTTATTTAGAATAAATATGTTTTTGGATTGATATGCTTCTCCCTTTAATGTTGCACATGAATGAGTGATTTGCTAAACCTCTGCTATGAGAAGAACTCAAAATTCCTTCAACCGTTACTAAATATTAATAAGGTAATTCGATTATAATTATATTCATAATTAATAATCAATGTTCCGAATTGATAATTTGTTAACTTTATGAGACTGATTAACTATGATTTGCTATCTTTTCCTATTCCTAAGTGAATAGGTGGTGCCCCAAAACAACTTTAATTCATTTAAAGTATTAAATATTAATTTAGTCAATTTCTGATAGCAAAATTGACCTAAATTAGCTTTACCTCTAAATATTTTTGTACCCCTGCTGGAGGCAATGTGTATCTGAACCAGATACCCTTACAGTGTTGTCCTAAAAAAAATTTCTGAGGTAATAAATCAAGTGAGAAGTTTTCTCATTTTGCATTGAAATGGATGGACGGAAATGTTTTTGCAGCCACCTGCTGGAATTTTCAGTAGAATGAAGCTTAAGGCACTTCCTGGTTTGCCTCCCTGCTCAGACCCGGAGGTTGCCGCCTGGTAAAAGGCTAAGTCCTTGCTGCAGCGGCTGCAGGGGAGAGTCAAACCTTTGCTGTATGTCATCCCATCTCTCTCTCCCTTTACTGTCTGTCTTCAGCTGTCGATTAGAGGCAAAAATTCCCCCAAAATCTGCTTTAAAAAACAAAATAATAAAAATCCATAATTCCTTCATTTATATTAATGATTTTAGACTTCCACATAACAAGTCTTCAGCACATGCAGCCGGAGATTAGATATTGGAGAGCTCCTGTGCGGACCAGTGTCTCAGCTGAAGTGGTAGTGTGTACACTTGATGTCTGCAGTTTATCCATCTGTTGCATACACTGTGCATAATAGCCACAAGGCTACTAAATAAACATAATCCGAAGAAATTTTATAATTCTTTTTTTGAAGTTTTTGGGGTTTGTTGTCCGTAGGCAACATTTTACCATAACGGTGCACAAGTGAAAAAGAAAGTTTTTAAAATTATTTTGAACATAATATATTTATTAATTTGTAAAAGATCCATTAGCTTCAACAGGGTACAATAACATTTTAAATTGAAAAACATTATAAAAGGAACTTTTTAACCGGTTTCTTGTCTGAATGTTGCCTGCGGGCAACATTGTACTATTGAATTATGAATTACTATTGAACATGATGATGATTTTTTTCCAGATGGAAAAGGGCCAGGAAATTGTGTTTTGACTGATTTTTTGTGGTGCAAAATGGCAAAGCTGTTTCCTTTGGAAAAGTCTTCAAAATAGGGTTTCAATATGGTCTCCTGGAGATCATGTGACAAAGCATTAAAGAATTGCCAGTGGTTCCCTATACTCTTCCCTCTTTTTTAAAATCACTCAAAAACATGCATTGTAGAAATTTGACAGGCCAAAAATGGGTCCTGAGGGCAACACCGTACCATAGAGGGTTAAAATACAGCCTAAAACAAAGTTGAACAAGTATTTAACTAGAAATGAAAAACATTTAAAGAAAACATGTCATTTGTCAGAGTTAATTCAGTGAATATGTAAGTCATGTTTATCTATAGCCAATGGCAATCAGGGATGTCATGCACACACTGCAGGTGGGATTATAATCTTGTGTCACAGTGTCAATACATTTATATTTGTGGTTTTATTTATTGCACATTTAATTATGATCTATTATTATTTTTACACAGTTAATGCAACACACACAATTATTAAAAGTAAAATGCAAAAAAATATACAGTTTTACTCGAAAGATATTCAAACAAGTTAAACACTATTCAAACCAGACTCTTCTCCTCTGTAGTGCCCCGGTGGTGGAACAAACTTCCAAACTCCATCCTATCTGCTGAGTCCCTCTCAATCTTTAAGAAGAGACTAAAGACCCAGCTCATTACTGAACACATAATCGACACACAAAACAATAAATAATTGAATTCAATAATTCAATAATTGAACTTCAACTTTGCTTGTGTTGTTTTGACTCTCAAATGTACATCGCTTTGGATAAAAGCATCTGCTAAATGACATTGTAGAATTATAGAATTGTGGAGGAACTTTGCTGACATTAATTCATTATAATACATTTTTAATTACAATGTAAGCGGAGTAGCCCAAATGCAGTGGTGTCTTTTTCATATTTAGTTTTTAGTCTTTCTTCAAGTGACTTATGGACTGATGACTTTTGTAATTTTTGCAAATTGAATTTTTAAAGATGGATTATATAAGAAAAGATGTCTAATTAAAAAGAAGACACCTAATATTCATAAGTTTTTGCTGTCAAATTCCTGAGGCTACAACATTTTTCTTCACATGGTCGTAATCCTACTCCACAGTGCAGGTCAAGTCAATGTGTGTGTGTGTGTGTGTGTGTGTGTGTGTGTTTGGATGAAGGCCCTGAAACCAGTCAGGATCAGACAAATCCTCCACAGCTCACAGCTAACAACATTCAGATATGTGTTTTTGTTTTCAGAGCGTATGTCTCTGCCGCCTGCACAGATGGATGGTGGTATTATTTCTGACAGAGAAAACAAAAGCTCCGTCTTTTTACGGCTGTAATCAGCTGGCAGCACTTTGAGGTATATATGTCTACAATTTTACACTCAACAAGATCATATCTACCAGTTACAACAACAGCATCAATTACCAGGGTGTGCTTTATATGGAGCCTGTCTTGTGATGACATGCGTGGGAAAGACAAATGGCGGCGTTAGTTCCCATTCAGTCTCAACAAGAGAAGAGAAACATACGTCTGGCCATTGATTACGTGGCACAGAACAACAGATTTAGTTTGAGGGGAAACAAAAGGTTGTCTTTTGGTGAGATTTGTCTCTTGGCTCTGAGCTGACTACTTTGCAAGGATCTATTGTTCTGCTGCAAAACACAAGAGGCTCGCAGAGACCCGCAGACCACCCTCCACCCCTCCCCTCAAAGAGCTGCATGATAAGTAAGTGGTCTCTTGAACGACCACCAGTTGATTTATTTCAAAGCATCGTTTGTGTGATTGTGTTTCTTTCATTTTTTTTCCAGGAGGAATTACAGTGGTGATGTTGCTTTATGATGAAGGACACAGCAAAGTCAAAGTACATGCAACTTTTTACTTCTACTCTACAATATTTAAAATACTTAAACATCAAAATACTCCACTTTTAAAACACATTTGTCCTATTTGTAGATGCAGCCCAATGGCATTAGTTCTTTTCTTCGCCGACCAGACAGGAGAAAGAGCCGTTGTCCGTCAGAAGGGAGATAAAAATAATTTTACTTTTTAATTGGAGCAGACAATTAGTTTTCTTCACAAAAGTACACTACCGGTCAAACGTTTTAGAACACCCCACATTTTCCAGTTTTTTATTGAAATTCAAGCAGTTCAAGTCAAATGAACAGCTTGAAAGGGTACGAAGGTAAGTGGTGAACTGCCAGAGGTAAATAAAAAAAGGTAAGCTTAACCAAAACTGAAAAATAATGTACATTTCAGAATTATACAAGTAGGCCTTTTTTCAGGGAACAAGAAATGGGTTAACAACTTACCTCTATGGAGTCTTGGGCTATTTTGTCCATTTTTTTATTCTTTTCATGTCTTTGTAAGTCATTTTGTGTCTTTTGGTGTCTTTTTTGTCATTTTGTGTGTCTTTTTGGTCATTTTGTGTCTTTTTTTAGTCCTTTAGTCCAACATAAAATGTGATTTTGAATCTTTTTTTAACTTTCAAAACACTATCATGCTCAATAAAGAATTTTAAATGTTGCAAATGTGCATTAATTTCAGAGTACACTGAGACATTAAACTGCATCATTTTCAATTAAATTCTGGAAAAGTTGGTGTGTTCTAAAACTTTTGACCAGTAGTGTATATTGATTTCAACTTCACTTCTAAAAGGTACATATTAGCTGTGATGGTTAATCACAGTGAGGTTTGTGTTAAATTGTGTGTCGCCAGCTTCTCGCTCGTGACTGTGCCATTTATTCATATTACTAAATGCTATCGTCATGTTAGCTTACTTTTCTTGAAATTGCTAGTGCTAACTTTATCGACAAATAGTGATGGCATGGACATTCAGTGGATTTTTATCTTCTAAAAGGAGACGACAGCTGACAAGAGGGAGACCCATGCTGGCTGCAGTGTTTCCAGAAAGGATGTTGCCCATTTGAGGCCTTTTGTTCTTCTCTGTCTTCTTCAACCGCCGTTTTGTTCCTCTGCTGCCGTTGAGATTGCTGACTCATTCCTGCCGACGTGGGACGCCATATTGTTTTAACGGTTTCTAAGGAACCCTGGGTAAACACCAAGTATCAGTCCTGCAGCAGTTATTTTGGGTTTTTGCCGGCTCTTTTGTTTATAAATTTATTCTTTGTGTGGTACCACAGGTAAACTAATTGATATCATACAAAAGGTATTGAGAATTTTGGTTTGGGATTAAATTCAAGGTTATTTTTAGGAGTGTATTTGCTGAAGACAATTTAAAGTGTGTAAAGGTATTTATGAACTGAAAGGTAACTAAATTGAATTTGGAAACTGAATGAAATTTGGAAATTGAATGATTGATTTAAAGGTTATTGGACTGATTTAGTATAACAGTTCCATACAGTTAGGAGACTTGTGAGAGAATGATAAGAGAATAAAAAAGAATGGCCAAAATTTAAGCAGCAGAGGCTCCACTTGATGGCAGTGGGCAGAAATAATGTTCACTAATAATAATGTAATTTCAGTCCAATAACATAGCCGTGTGTCCCGCAGCACTAGATTCTCTTTTTGGCGGCAGCTGACCAGAATGTGTGGATGAAGCATTTTTTTTTTAATTTAGCAGCTCACATGCTACACTGCTCACAGACATTCAGTCGAACAAAGTTATCATTCATCTGGTGACAGCAATGTGCTTTCTTCCACTGTGAAGAGAGTGGGTGATGAAGTATTACGTTTTAATATTTTATTTACTTAGTGGCTGGCTAGTTAACTTGCTAATCCCATCATGCAGTCCTGGCCCTTACCAATTTGACGCCCTAGGCAAGATTTTAGGTGGCGCCCCCCTTGCATCACAGTAAATTCCACTGCCAAGTTACATATACTCACACATGAAACTGAAAGCTTTGTCTTTGACATTTTATTTTATTTTTAGAAAACAAGTTGCCCAATCAAAACAGTTAACAAGAAGATAATACATTAGAAATAAAGAAATACAAAGAAATGTAATCAAATATAAGTAGCCTACACAAAGTATAAGATGTAGCTTCCCACAAAATAGGATTAGGGGCTTAGGAAAGTATTGGTGTTTCCCACAAGATGTTATGAGACTGAAACTTAGAGAGCTAAACATGAGCAAACACCTCACATAACATTTCACATTTGGGAGATATCGTATTATATAATGCTTATTGTTATCCTACAGTGACATTTTAATTGTTGTTAACAGGGCTTTCCACTATGGAGCAGCCAGCCAATGAGGAACAGCAGGCAGCTAGGGGAAAGTTTTTGCTGTAAAAGCCCAAATTTGGTGGCCTCTCATATATTCAAATGCCATTATTCCATCATATACACTGATCTTATTATTTAGATATTCTAATGAGTTTGCTTACTTGATTGTAAAGGACGATAAAGGTTCTTGTGTGTTTTATTTAAGTAATTATATTTTGACAGTCTTCTTTTAAATTCTGTGGTGGATTCTGTAAACACATCCATGTGCTCTTATTTTGAAAGCCAAATGTGTTTAGAGACAAGAAGTAATTAGAATGATTCTTAATTAATATGAACAGTGTACAGAGTTTAGCTTTTTGGGATTAATACAACTTTAATTGTCAGCAAATGTAAGATCGTGGCAATTGAACAGCATATGAAACAGTGTGTTTGGATCACCTCTGACACACACGGAGAGATCGTGTGAGGACGGGACTGATGCAGACAGGCACGTTTCTCTATTGTGCTGGCATTCTTTTTTAGGCCCAACATTAATGTGGGCTAATTTTTTTTATATTGAGAATAAATAGTACCAACTAGTTTTAGTATAAGAACAATGAAAGTTACACTTTTTTCACTTCCCCCATTTGTGGCGCCCCCTGGATGGACTTTGCCCTTAGCATGTGTCTATACTGCCTAATGCCACGGACCGGCTCTGCCACCATGCTTCCATGCTAAAGTTACAGGTTGATGGCCAACAGCAGTGCTGGGTCTAAAGCTGCGTGCACACTACAGCCACAATGTTAGAAAACAGCCAAAAATGGCCAGCTACATTGTCACCAAATCACCGTTCAAGTGTTGTTCAAGCACTCGTTGACATAGTTATGTCATCATGGGCTTGTGTGTCTGTGAAAATGGATATCTGTTGAAAGCATCATACTTCGCCGCCCCAGCATCACTGTGTCTACACAACAGATAGCTAGCATAATGCCAATTGACTTAACTAAATAAGTACCATAGCTAACTGTATGCATTTTAAAATGAACATTACTTAGGCCTACCTGATTATTTTTACTCCCCTTCAGTGGCGGTTCTACACAGGGGCCTACAGGGGCCACTGCCTCTGTGAAGAAGCCCTTGGCCCCTTCTGTGGCCCCTGTGTCAAATCAATAATGGAATGATCAATTTAAAACGATGAATGACGGAACAACTTACCTATTTTTTCTTCAAACAATATTGCATTGTACACAAAAGGAACCCAAAATGTGTACATTGTGTAGTTAAATAAAAGCAATGAAAGCTTGTGTATAATTACAAAAAAAAAGTAATTGTGCACAAAGATGAGAAATATCATTGTCGTACAAAAAAAACTGTTCTTGTTGGTAAGTCTCATTGTTTTAATCAATGTATCTTCCAAATATACTTAAATTAGATTTTTAAATAAGGTAAAATAAAGGTTTTGAATGCTTAAATATCATCTTTGCAGTTTTTTAATGTGCCCCCCTGATTAAACACTGGCCCCTCCTTGGCCCCCACAGTAAAATTGGTCTAGAACCACCCCTGCTCCTCTTATAGCTTGTGAAACAAAAACATATGATTGGTATTTGCTTCACCGCATCATTAGAGCCCTGGAAAAAAATGAATTTGTAGCACATCACAACACCCTTCACTCAGCGACAAGTGTCAGGTGACAGTTTGTAGCTCTGTCGAAATTCTAAATGTCTTCACATCTTAACAAGATAGGACATTTTTTAAACAATGTGTAATTTTCTTACAAACCGCTGCAGTGTTTAGTGGTTCTAATGAATTACTATGTGCATTCTGCAGTAGAATTTTGGAACTGCTGAAAGCAGTTTTTCATGGCATTCATGTTGTTACTGAAGTGTGTTTGGTGCTGTGAGCCACCCCTTCTATCCCTCAGACTCTTCCAGGAACCCCTTCCCTCCACAACTCCCCCCAACCTTCCCAGCCAGTTCTCGGCTGAATGAAAGAGAAAATAAAGAGATCTAAATGTCAGCGGGGAGCTGAGTGCATTCCTCTCGCCGTGTCCCGAGACCGGTCACCCAGAACAACTTGTGATCCTGGGACAAAGCTGACGACAGCAGGTGGCCATATAAAGAAATTTTCCTCCCAGAATTAGATCTTATCCCAGGGAAGTGCCATTGAGTCATAGATAATACCCCCACACCCCCATCCTGCTGGGTCCAGAAGGATTTTCATTTCAATTTCTTTACACAACGATGCTTTTCATCTTGACCAGGGTGAGATGACAGTGCTGCAGCTATGAAATAAATGGGAAGCAGTTGAAAGGCAGAATTATCCCCTGGACCTGCAACATTGCTTGGAATGCCCCACTGTTTCCATTCATGTACATTTGTGACATTTTCTAGATGCAACAGAAAATCCTGTCTCTCTCACACACATA
This sequence comes from Centropristis striata, assembly GCF_030273125.1. Classification (NCBI taxonomy): domain Eukaryota; kingdom Metazoa; phylum Chordata; class Actinopteri; order Perciformes; family Serranidae; genus Centropristis; species Centropristis striata. The sequence continues at coordinate 20,553,920 of NC_081534.1, read as the reverse complement.
CACACACATATACACACGTCTAGGTGTGTGTGTGTGCGCGTGTGTGGATAGGTATACTGCACCTGTCTGATTTTATCGGTCTCTATCTGTGTTTGACGACTCGCACACACACACACACACACACACACACACACACACACAGGCTTTAATCCAAACAGGGCTGGTATTTTATAATTTCATCTCCTCTGTCTCCTCTTCCTCATCCCGTTTTCTAGGGGCATATAAATGATGCATGAGGACGAAAATGTCACCCTCAAAATAAAGAGAAAGCAATTTCGTTACATAGAAAATGCTCATATTCAACTTTTTCTAAAGTGTTTGCAGCTTTACTGTAGTGAAATGCCAGCTGATACAAAGAGCTGAATGACTCAAAGGGTGATACAGGGGCATAATTCACACAGATGCTGCAGGATATTCAGAGGTCATATGATGTGATCTAAATTCAGTTGTGTCCAAGTGAAAACTGATTCATCAGAAGCAATTGTAGCTAATGTAGAATGTCACCATGTAACAGGTATGAAAGACATAAGACCTTATGTCAAATTTGAACGACTCTATGAATTTCTTTCAAAATGACAAAACACATTTCATATTATATAAAATTAAACAATTCAGGAATGGGTACAAATAAACTACAAAGAAGCACAAGACTGTAAGGATTACAGAAGTTTATTTGCTGTTCAGGTATTTTCTCTGCCTGACTGTGTTCTGTCTGCTGGTTGCTTAACAAGTCATTTAGTCTATGTGTGCGCTGTTCTTGTGATTTCAGTTGACTATAATTTAATCATTGATAGTTATTGTATATTCAGCATATTTGATAAGTTGTTGTTATTGCATGATTCTTGCATGTTTGTGTTGTACCCACATGGTTGATGCATTTGATGTATTGTAAGTCAGTTTGGAAAAGTGTAAACTACATAAATTTACAGGTTCCATATGTGTGTGTGTGTGTGTGTGTGTGTGTGTGTGTGTGTGTGTGTGTGTGTGTGTGTGTGTGCGTGTGTCATTAAAAATAAGATTTACTATTATTCTTAAAATTACAGGTACCATGCAGAGACAACAGAAATCATCATGTAAAGTACATTTAATGCAAAATGGTGAATATGAATTATCTTTGAGTGTTTAGAAAAGTGCTATATAAATGCAATGTATTATTATTATTATTAGTGTTGTTGTTGTTGTTATCAGACTAAAACATGCAATGCCTAACCAAAACACTGAACTGAATTCACAAAAAGAACAGCGACATATATTTTCACCAACATGGCACTGGGAATAATGATGGCAGGAGTAACAGGTGGCCCCGGGGCCTTGATTGACCCCTACTGCCCACCTACCATCATCTCTGCACTCTGTCTGACTCTGCTGCCCCCATCTAGTACAGTAGTTAATTTGAATAAACCCTACTTTTTTATTAATTTATTTATATGCTCCCAGTCACAACAATTACGATGTCTGCTACAGTAATAACAATCCTACAGATAGATTTGACTGATTAGTTTAACACAGAATCTGCTTTATTTGATATGTACTTTTAACATTGTCACCATGTTTGAAGATTATTAGTACTAGACATAATGGTCAAAACAACACAAATACAACCCAACTTTTTATAAACCAGACTTTTACTTGAACACACTCTGTGTGTTATTTAGTGTTTGGTATTTCATGGCAAAATAATGTCTGACTGAGATGACAACCCCTGGGTTCTATATTACACCTATAAAGTTTCTCTTGTAGAGACACACATAAGGACCAATTCATATGAAGAAATGAAAACATGCACTCCAGAAAAAAGATCAATCAAAACCCCTTCATGGACTCATCAGTAGAATTTTCCATGGTAGGCGGCACACAGGGCTTTCTGTTTTTTTCTTCACTGTTTTGACATCCCTTGAGTCTGCTGAGTAGCCATTCTACTTTTTGATCCATGCCCATTTTCCACTGCGAGTCCCCAATTTACACAACATGTAGACAACTTGTGACTTCACCCTGCAGACCAAAGTGAATATTTGAAAAGCTCAAACCATGGTCTCATTTTTATGATGGATAGCTTTGCTGGGAACTGTAAACTGTGGTTTTGAATCCATTTATGCGCTAAAGGCAAAGTTTGAACTGTAAACTGTGGATGACTCATAAACCTTAAAGGCATGTTTAGAGGAGTATAAAAGCTTTGAGCGTGTTTCTTCAGAGGGCCTTATTTACAGATAGGGCCATGCAGTTTGCAGTGTGTTTCACTCAGACTTTATGTCATCAGGGTTCACTGAGATCCAAGAACTTGCTCTTAACCTCAGCTCAAGTCTCATGGAATATATTATCATGTTTCACTCAAAATTAGGTTTACCTCAAATGCAACACCAGCCGGCCAACTTTAGATCCACATGCATGTGTATCATATTATGTGGCTTCAACACAGCTTTGACTTAAAATACATCTAACCACAATATAAAAAAATAAAAGTATGTCGCTACTGTATGTGTTTTAAATTATTCAACATCACTGACGTTGTCTCCAGAATCCTGAGCTGGGAATGTTAAACTCCCATTTGGAACGAGCAGATTCTGGTTGTTGGCCATTAATGCATTGCGTCTTCTTAGCTGGGTGCTAACATTAGCCAGGAATAAGAGGAATCAGCTGAGTTTTGTTCAGAGTTGTGGGGTGTAAAGCTAGGTGTTGATGTGTCAGTATACCTTAAAAAATGTAGCCTGCTTGTAAGAACTAAGGTTATAATAGTTTTGGATTTTTCATTAGTTTTAGTTTTAATTTTGTTGTGAATTTTTGTTTTCAAATTCAGTTAGTTTTAGTTAGTTTTTAGAGTGAGTTTTCTAGCTTTAGTTTAGTTTTTATTTTTTGAAAATGTTTAGTTTTAGTTCAGTTTTTATTAGTTTTAGTGTTAGTTTTAGTTTTTTTGTAATGGGCTATGTGTTGGGTGCCAGATTCAAAGAGGTCATAATACATTTTGCCTTTGTTTCCTTTGGTTTATCCATCTCAGCCCCAATAAGGTTATTAACTCTTACAGTTCCAGGTGTTTTGAATTTTGGTTTGAGTCGATAGCCGATAAGTCTCAGTAAACATATTTACCATGTGTTGCATGTTCAAATAGAAACACTGAATTATCAATGAAAAAAGTTGACAAAAATGAAAACTAAGGACATTTTGACGATAATTTTAGTTAGTTTTTTAACGAAACAATACAGTTTCAGTTAGTTATCGTTTTTTAAAAACTGTCGTTTTTATTTTTATTTCAGTTAACGAAAATGTTTTTTCAATTCCAGTTTTCGTTAATTCGTTAGTTTTCGTTAACTATAATAACCTTGGTAAGAACCATGATGTCTCATTGTACATAGATGATACAGATGATGTGATGTGTGGGTGTGGCAAACTACCACAGAGGAAAAGGAGCTTTAAGCTTTTTCTGGTGCATTAAATGTATTGTTTTGGCTCAAATATTTTTGCATTGAAATTACATTGACAAAGTTGGGTTGCTAGAAAATTCTGCGCATAAAGAATCAGCCTGGGGCTGGAGGGTGTTGCATTATTGGTTGATAGGCTGAATGTTGTTCAGCTAGTAAGCTTTGACCTACAAGAGTTGATGACGTGAAAGAAATTCCTGATGAGTGAAAAAAGTTGAAGTATCTCGCTATCTGCAGAAACAGAGCAGGGACCAATTTTATCATTTTTCAAACAGAAACTAAGCTAAAAAAAAAAGACAGTCTGACCGCTTCCACAAGTAAGTGAGTGAGTATATGAATGATGAATATAGGGAAGGAATATCCTTCAGCAGCACTTCCACAGTTCTGGGATTCATGCGCACTACTTCGACAAAAAGTGGTATCTCAGGGAAACTTTCCCAACTAGACTAGTCTAACAGATATTGTAATGGTTGTTTCATTGTAAAATAATTAAATATAAATAAGAAAGTTTGATATGTTTGTTAGTTATATTCATTTTAATTGAACTAGTGCATTCCCCGTATGAAGTATGTATTCGTATAGTGGGAGATTAAGTAGATTTTTCAATTATGGCCGAAAGGTTGTGTATGAAAGTGGGATGTACAATGAGATGTAATACTCTTACGTAGTGTTAATATACAAAGTGTATATTAGGTAATACATGGATGTACATTGAGATATAAAGAGACACAGAAATAGTTATTTTAAGAAAAAGAAACTTAATCATTCAACATGGTTTGACATATATACAGACACAGATATAGGAGGGAATAAGTTGACATGCAGCACATACACATTGAACATTGATATTCGCTGGAAACTATTCCAATATTATTGGAAAATCGAACCTTGTAGCGCACTTTAAAACTCTCTTCAAATTTTGAAAAATGAATTCAAAAATCTTCAAAATTGACACACACACACACACACACACACACACACACACACACACACACACACACACACACACACTTCTTGCTTTATAGATTGATTCTAAGTAAGTAAAGATGTTAAACATGTTATTTGCCATCCGTGTTGTATTCAAAATGTTTTTTTATCTTCAAAGGGATTTGATAACATTTTATGTAACTTGCCCAGCACTGTCAGTTTCACAATAGAAACATAACAGTGCTTTATAGGTTTATTTAAAGGGAGGATTGATACAGTGTGTGTCTAAAGAGCAGAGCATCATGCATGGTTACCCTCCTCTCCCTCTCCTCACTGGTCACACAGGGCCTGAGCCAGCCAATCTGCTATCCCAGCCTCACCTTTCCTGGATCATTTGCTGGCTAACACCTGATACTTTCATGTCGCTAACTCGCAGGCTGCCCACAATTGCCTTGCCAAATGGCCTGAGACCACCTATTCTGCAGGTCCCTATTGTGGATCTGTTGAACCCCATCCAGGAGCAAACTCTGCCTAATTGACCCCATATGTTCTCCCAGAGTTCAGATCCACCCGCTGGCAATATCTATGGTTCAGTACCAAAATCGCTTAAATGCAGACTTCATGTGTAGGCTTTGCGATCAAAGACACAAAGATGGTATTGATCAGAAGGCAACAAGTCTGAGATAAAAGCAGCCTTGTTTTTGTGGCCAAAAGAGAAATCACGTAGCTTATAAAAATGCCATAAATAACATTACATGCATGAAATTAACAGAGTCATTTCAAAAGATGAAAAGACATGAATTATTTTAATTTGTAACATTTTAATGTGTGGACTGTTTATCTTGTCAGTACACTATGTCCTGCAGCCTGTGCAGTGTTCAAAGGCTGTAGTGGCGAGGGGCCTTAAAAAGACGTGTCTGCCAGAGAGAAGGGACAAGCAGCAGTTGGCAGGACTGTTGGGAGTCAGCGACTATTGGCAGCTGCACAGTGTGGAGGAGCTGCTGCTCTGTGTAGCCTTCACTTCCTATTGTAATTTATTTGCAGGTTGTTAAGGGACTTTGTAGAAGCAATCTAGAACATTTGCTAATAAACACGTTTCCACTCAATTGCTGTTTATAGAACTAAAATGATTCAACCAATTTGTGAAAGCTTTATGTGTGCTGCTGTGTGTGTGTGGTGATGTACGTCTCTTCTTGGGAGACAACAAAGAACATTTTACACACAGGAAATCATGTGTTTTATGTTTATGGCAGCAGCAACAGCCATGTCTTGGGGTAAATTGCTTACATTTTATTAGTTAAACCATGAAAACCTTGTTTTCTTAAAACAACAGAGACAAAAAAAATGTGCCTGTGGGGTTGGATTATTTCACCTGGTTCAAATATTCATTTGACTCAAGTTGTCCTTTTTTCATATTAGCAAATCGATCTGCCATTTCTTTCTTGTTTACGACACAACTTAGAAAACAATTAAGGTAAACCAATGAGCATTTTGTGTTTCTTAGAAAAAAGTAGGTCTTGATGGCCTAATATATAACTATATTTATTTTCCCACACGTCTCATGTAAAGACCTAAAAGGAGTCTGTCTGTCTGTCTGTCTTCCAATACTCTCAGACTGGCAACAGCTGCACTTACTATTTCAAACAGCGGATTCAAACCAACTTGGTAATTGGTAATAATTAAAAACACATATTGGGTATTTATGAACTAAATAAGTCTTGGATTATTATTATTTCCAGGCCCAAAATGACAAGGCTTTGAAACAGTGTTTATAACCCCTAATCCAAAATAGTTGGGAAAAATGCATCCACTTGTGAATGAGTGTATATAGTTGCAAAACACAAAAGTTTCAAAAGTGTCTTTGTACTACATTCAACTGAATGTAGGTCAGAAAATTAAAGTAAAAGGGAAGAGTGTGACTAATTGAGACCATCTTATGAGCTTCTTGTAAGAACTTTCTGCGGGTGGTAGAAGTGTTTTGGGAGACTAAAGACTTCAGTATTTCTAAAAATCCAGCATTCGCTATTGAGTATTTAAGTATAGTTGATGCTACAGCATATTCTAATAATAATTAATCTACAGCAGCCCAATAAAGACACATTTTAAAACATCAGAACTAAAAGTTTTTTTCCTAATGCAGGAAGAAACAATACATTCATTGGGGACTATTTTCAGCTGCGGATTAATCCACATTGATTCCCCTGATGTTTTGAATCTGCACATGGGATTTTACAGTACGAAAAATGCACAAATTCTCCAGTGTTACATTTAAGACAGCTTACATTTCCTTGTATATGAAGCACTTCTGCACACTGAAGGAGAACACTGTAGTTACTGTAAGCACTGATACCCAGCATGGAAAGACTGAGCTCCACGAACAGAAAGCCACACTCATAAAACCATCTGACGAAAAACAACATCATCATATTGGCTTTTTATTTGTTTTAACATGACCATAAGAAAGTGTGTGCGTGCATGTGTGTGTGTGTGCGTGTGTTGGGGGAGGGGGCAGAACTTCAAAACGACCCATGAGTGCATACAAACAGCTCAGCCTCTGTGGCAAACCTCCCATAGTGCCGGAGGAGAGAACCAAGTTTGCAAAATAACTGCCTCAAACTGCTCCTCGGACAAACTGCCGCACAGACAATCTGGAACAAATTGTGATCTAACTCTTGCTGAAATTTGCAAGAGCTGCCTATGAAAACATCAGCAATGGGGATCTTAAAGTTAATACAAGTCATCTATGAGCCATAGTGGCAGCCCAAACTGTAAAAGTTGTCAGAGAGGAAGAAGTCATTAAATCAGACTTGATAATTAGTGTTGATTAAGTTTATTAGGATGCAGAATTTTTTTTATTTTGTTGCATCTGATTAATTATGCTCATTATAACACAGCAGAAGGCCTACAAATATTTATCACGGTAATTTTTAATCGTTATTTTTATTTACCTCATTACGCTGTCCAAATTGTCTGTCACTCATAAATGAATAAGTGTAAAGTTAATGTAATGGGTTCCTTTGGGGACATAATATTGTGTGGGAAGAAACTCCAGACAGTGTTTTTGACTGCCACATGACAATCATGAGAATGTGTTTGATAGCTGTATCTATCAAGTCTAATGTCATTCTTGCAGCCCTGAGCAACACAGCGTGCACAGAGATATAATTGCATTACCACATCCCACACAAGTAATCGTCCAAAATGTCTCCCAAATGAGTTGCAACATGAAGCTCCACGAGTTTCTAACTCTCAGGGGGGAGATTAGAGGTAAGGTGTTAACCAACTGCTTTCTGGAGAAATTACAACACACAAAGTCTCCCTGTGACTCATTCTGGATTCAGAATTCTATCGCCAACCAACCAAATCTGGCAACAAACAGAAGTGATGGGCAATTAATACACTTGTTTGTTTAATTGTTTGTGGATTCAGCATGTACAGTAGCCGACACACATTTTTAAGTTGCATTAACCTCCATGTATTTGGGTGAAGGAGGACATTTTAGTGACAGATATTTTAACCCTCTATGGTACGGTGTTGCCCTCAGGCAACATACCCATTTTTGGCCTGTGATATTTCTACAATGCATGTTTTTGAGTGATGCGATACTTTAAAAAAGAGGGAAGAGTATAGGGAACCACTAGCAACGCTTTAATTTGTCACATGGTCTCCAGGAGGCCATATTGAAACACATTTTTGCAGACTTTTCCAAAGGAAACAGCTTTGCCATTTTGCGCCACAAAAAATCACTCAAAACGGCAAAACATATTTCCTGACCCTTTTCCATCTGGAAAAATCCTACTAATAGGTGAGTAAACCTTCATTTTTGATAGTTTCATGCAACTTATTTTCCAATTAAATAATGGAAACTTGTAAAAATGCAACTGTTGCCCTGAGGCAACAACGTACCATTATGGAAAATTTGCATGGCAGCATGAGATATTGTTAGTGTGTTTAGGTATATATATATATAATGTTCTAAAGCATACCATTCATCATAATTTTCTATTGATCTTTAAAATTTAACAAAGATATATTTGATGTTGGTTGCAGTGAAGTAAAGTTCAGGCTATTACTCTGTAGGCCATAGTCTACTATTATAGTGAACTTTGCATGTTTTATTTGCTTATAACAGAAACCCCAAAAACTTCCAAAAAATGTTATATATATATATATATATATATATATATATATATATATATATATACATACACACACACACACACACACACACGCACACACACACACAAAAAACCCCACTCCAAACATTTTTTTCCTAACTGGCATCATAATGCGTACCATAGAGGGTTAAAAACCTGGACAAATAAAACCAAAACTATGATAATATATTCATTTTGATTCTTTCTGTTCTGGTAATTCTTGTGAATCTTGAGAACATAACTGTTATACATTAATTAGAGGTCACACATGTATCTTATTATTTATTTCCTGTTCTTTTCATTGAATCTGTGCTGTGTGAGTCATGTCAGTTGTTGTGACTCATGCATCCGTGGTGTAAAAGAGACTGATGGAGGCCTCATTCCCGTCTCAGGCCAGTGCACTTAAACAGTGACAGGCTGTGATGAAGTGGCCTTTAGGACAAGTGACCAGAGCACACGATGGATGGGACAGTGTATGTATGTAAGTGGCTGGGGCACCTGTGCCTTGGCAGCCAAGTGACACTCCCCTGCTGAGGTGTTTCCTGGTCACAGAGCCATCACTCTTCTTCACATTGTAAAGCCTTTGTAAAGGTCTGATCCACACAGCTGTTCAAATGAATATATGTTCTGCTACTCTTCCTGCTCTTGTGCAACATTTTACATTTAGTAAATTAACTTCATCTATAGGCCTGGTATAATCTAAGTTAAGAAAAGTTCAAATGCACACAGGAGTTAATATTCTACAGTAGATTATTTGAAATAGAAAAAAATAAACACGTAATGGTTAGCATGATTGCCACTCATCTCAGGAAAATGCTCCTGCAAAATACCACTGTAGAGAAGGCCTAATAGATCACACTTGTTGCTGAATGCCAATCTATTTATCAGTCCTCAGATTTTGTCCTTCTTGATCAACCTTGATTCATCTCTGAGATTTCTGCCAGATCTCATAAAGTGTTTGACAGAATAAACAAAATGCTATTAATTATGTTAGTCTTAGTGGTGCCAAAAAAAAAAATCAGTCCTGCTACAGAGTCGATCTTAAAGACTCTGAAGTAGTACACTTTTTTTTTTATGGATAACACAGTTTTTCCATCATATCATTGCAAGCTTACCAGTTTCTGTCATGTCTTTTCAGTGATATCATTAAATAACAGTCCCAGTGGTAAAGGAGATGTTGCACTTCAATATGGGTATGGGGCAGATTAAAAACAAATAAACTAGTAGCAGAGGCTGAGATATCCTGACTTTTAATCCATATGAAGCAATCTCCGAAAACACTGGATCCTACTCTGCCAATTATGTAGCCTGATAGAAGCTTTCATTACACTACATGTCAATGCCAACATCTTTCATTGTGACTCTTGCCTTCAGTTAAAAATTGTTTAATGTTCCACTGCATTTTATAGAGAATTGGAAGTGGGAGGCAGTGTGGTATTGGCAGGTCAGCAGTAGATGTCACATACAAGTGGTGTAAATCATCCTAAAGCTGGAACCTGAAGATGAATTTGAGGATTTAAGAAGGTGTTCTACATGTATAATATAAATAAATTTATCAAGTAATTAATTAAACAAAAGATTAAAATACTGAATGTGTATAAGGGTGTGGAACATTATGACCTTATATTAATACATTATGTAATTTCCATTCTATTTAACACTATAAGTTTTTTAGTAACATTTCACCAAATGTGTGTGACAAATGGGATCAGCCCCAAAAATGAATATACATTTTTCTTACTCAATTAATAAAAATGACCAGAAATCCCTCCAGATTACTACATTAGGACACCAAGACCTTTGAACACCACAGAAGAATCCATGGTGTCATTTACTTTAAAAAAAAAAGAAGACTTTGGAGATTTCTGCAAGAATTGCATTTTGCATTGCGATTGGATGGCAAATATTTGTATTGTGGAAACTGCCACCATGCTCTTACCAAATCTAGGAATATATAATATTTTTATATAGTATTTATGTGTACTTGTTCCAGCCTTTTATCCAGAATGAATAAATACTACACTGCTTTACACTACAGACTCATTCACACACACAATGGTGGCAGAGTTTATCCTACAGGTGCCACCTGCCACCATTGGGAATACATTTACTTGGGGTTCAGTATTGCCCAAGGAGACTTCGACATGGTCAGGGATCGAACCACCGACCTTCCGATCAGTAGACGACTGCTCTACCAACTGAGCTACAGCCTGTTCCCATACAGGTACTTTTGTAGCAGCTACCAACTGAGCTACAGCCTGTTCCCATACAGGTACTTTTGTAGCAGCTACCAACTGAGCTACAGCCTGTTCCCATACAGGTACTTTTGTAGCAGCTACCAACTGAGCTACAGCCTGTTCCCATACAGGTACTTTTGTAGCAGCTAACCAACAGTGTTGGAATGTGACAACAGACCAACCTACAATTTGTTTGTAGCAGCTAACCAACAGTGTTGGAATGTGACAACAGACCAACCTACAAACAGTGTTGCCATCTTAGCGACGTTGTCGCTATATGTAGTGACTATTCAGACCCCTCTAGAACTCTTTTTCTTGTGTTATTGGAGACTTTTGGAGACTCATTCCTACTCACAAGCAGCCCAGTCCTCCCGCAGCAGTCTCTCCCAGCTGCAGTCAGAGCCAGAGATGTTAACCTTTCAGCGTCCAGTTTGCACCCGTCTGCAAATTAATCACACATGTGCGAAATCACCACCTCAACCGTATCCAATCAGCATAGACTAGTTAGTAGCGGCTCAGAAAGTACCTACCCGAGGCAGGTACTTTCTGAGCCGCTAACCGGTGAAGTTGGGCAGATCCTCTCTCCAAAGCAGCACCCATAGCAGCTCACTAAAGGGAAAAGTACCTAATGGAAACATGCCTATTAACAACATAATAAGTACTCTCTGTGTTAATCTATATCATATACAATTACAATGGAGCTGGATGAAGACAAGCAACTCTCAGCATTTGGACAATTTCCAGGAACATGCAACTTTTCAAACTTCAAAACAAAACTCTCAATAGCTATTCTATTTAACAAGGTCTGAACATGGCACATGACTGGCAAAGCCACGGTTATGGCTTCTCCACTCTATACTGGTAATTATTATTTTAATCTGTATTGAAACAACCAAGAAAACAAACACTTCATCCATTTAGTTGTAAACAGTAGCGGTGGCGGCACTGCTCAGTATTCAAATCTGTGAAATGGTAATCTCTTTTCATGGTCCAGGCCTCCTTGCTTTTGTCCTCAGAGGAACTCCCACCGAGATTTGTGACTTGACTTGAATAAGAGGCACCTCGCTGCAGAGAGAGCACTCTGAAGATAGAGTTAGAGCAGACAGATAGGAAAAGACCTTCAGTGTGTCATGGCAAGGTTTCTACTTCGAAAACTGCTTCTCTCTTGGGAAACATTTACTTTATTCAAGTAGATCTTGGCAACTTGGTGCAGCAGTTGCTTCAAATGGCAGGGAGAGGTAATATTTGAAAAGTTTGATCTCCAGAAATCATGAAATCAGAAATTGCACAGATTGGAATAAGGCAAGTCTGTGATTGTTTTAAAGCAACGCAGTTTTCTCTAAATAGAGTGCCCACTCACTGCTGTTTAAGACAGAGTTTTTATGATGTGTCGCTTGTTAAATTCAGTTGTTACTTGTGAAGATGGAATAGAAACCAAAACTGAATTTTGAAATTGCTTTATCAGGAGGTTGTCTACTTTCTCTGCTGTAATCTGCTTACATCCAAACAGATGCATTATTCTCTACTGGATTTTTAATTACACACAGGCTAAATTGTCCGATTTCCAATCATTTTTTATCAAAATGGACGATATGACAGCACCCCAAAAGTAGGGCCAAAACATCTTGATTGTCCCCTGGCTGGCTGAAGTATATATCGTGACAAATCTTAGAGTTGATATAAAGTATCAAAACGGCTTCTATGGTGCCTGGCTGACAGGGGCACAATGTTTGTTAAAGTTTATTTTCTTCTGTCATATATATTAGTGGCTATATTTGTTGTCTTAACTATAGTAAAAGTGCTTATTTGCTCAAGTGCTAATGCTAATGTTTGTTATTGTTTTCCCACCTCTTAGCTCTTACGGTGGATTCACAAGGTGACCAAGGAATGTCTTATTTTTATTTTCATGGAGCTACTATTTTAAATAAATCTTGTGAACTATCAGTTAAAGAGTCAACCATCATGCAGCCAGGAATGCTACTAAACATACATTCAAACCACAAAAACAATAAAGAGCATATATGTTATGCAGTCAACCAGTAATGTAATGCAAAAAGCAATATGTGTTTTTGACAAGGGACCAAGGTAACTCAGTGTATTAGGCGGAACGCGTTTCTTTGCAGGTGGGTATGCATGCATGCACATATACGTAAACCGCCTTCAAAATAAAAGCACTGCGGTTGTATTGATTTCTAATTTCTGGGTAACCTCGGTTAGTTAGAAGCTACTGATCATACCAAACAAAGTAAGGCAGTACCAAAACTCTTGACTGTATTCAATTAAGAAATTGTGCATTTTATTGCTTTAAAAAAAAAATCAACATTTTATCTGTAAAAGCAAGAGTTCCTCTTTTAAAATGTTACTGTTTAAATGTCTGTTTTAAAGGCATCTGGGGATTTTGGGGGAAGTTTGAGAGGGACACTTTTTGGGTAGTGGAACAAGATCTAAACACAAATTTGATATTCTGTCTTCACCTCATGAAGCAAACAATTAACTTTCTACAGCCAGCACACACTGAGCAACATTAGCATTCATTTGGAGCATTTTTTTTTTCTTCCAAACTGTCTGTCCAAACTTACTCTTCATCAGCTCCTGACAAAAATATAAGGGGCTTAGCTTGCCACATGCTCTGTAGAGCTGCAGGGATCTGCACACTGGGCGATAATTATCTGTGGGTCTGTCACTATAAGTGAAAACTTTCCCATTTACATAGTGGCTACAGTCCAATGTCTTTTCCTCACCACTTTTCCTTGACCGCAATAGAAAGTGTCATGTGGTCAAGGAAATGTGTGAAGGAGAATTTATAAGGAGTCTAAAGACAGGAGGAAAAGACAGCCACAGTGCAAAGAAACTCTGTATGCACCTACACTTGACAACATTATTATGAGGCAGAGCATTATGCTTTTTGCTGCTGTCAGATTGCTCCCAGTAGACTGCACATGCCAAAACTGATAATTCACCCGTGCAGTATCAATGTATATTAAAGTAACAGTAATATTGATGATGTTTTCTGTGTGCAATACTGTGAATTAAATCCCTCCTACTGTCTACTGAAGGGTTATTCCAACCATAATGAGTCTTCGACACAGACCCCAAGCCAACTTTAGCCACCACCTAAGCCAAATCACCAGTGTCACCATCAAATAATGTTGGCATTGTACAATTGTTGTTTGTTTGTTTGTTTTTGTCTGGTGACAAAGCAATGCTATGTGTAGGTCTGCTGTGGGAAGGGTCAAGGATGGAAGCAAAAAAATCCAGGACTTTATGGCAGGAGGCCAGTGTTTGTGTCCCATTGTTGGAAGTTTTGTCCAGATATATATATTTTTTTCGTCCAGTGATATATTTCTGTGTCCTATTGTTGGAAATAAATGAAGTGTTTTCCATTGTTTTAAGCAGTGGTTGTCACATGTCATAATGACAACCATTTGCAGCCGTTCAAAATCATTCGATGCATAATTGGTTAAAAACGTAGAGATTACCGTTCCGTATCTGTGGTTTGCAGAAATGTACAATGTCAACATTTATTCTGGTGACTGTTGGCCAACTGAAGTTAAAACCAATTAAGAGCGCATCAAAATTAACTAAATTCCTTTTCACGGATCTAGTTAATGGTTGTACTTGATCCCCAGTGGACTTCTTTAGCAGGTTGTCTCATTAAGCTTTTTGGGTGTTGTTTATTATCTGCTTGACCTTTTCCAATTCTTTGTACACACATATGGTAATAATAATGGATTAAAATAATGTCAATTTTTCTTGTGACCCCAATACTTAACAAATAAATACATAACACTGACTTCTTTGCTGATACCTACTGCACTACTTGCTGCTGTAACACTGCACATTTCTTTGGTGTGGGACTAATAAAAATGGTATTTTAAACATGGACAACCCATTGAAAGATATATCTTTATCATCAAGACTGGAATTAAAATGAAGAAGGAATATAGGCTAGTAATCACAAAAGTGGGCCGTGCTTCATTTTATAGGTCAGCAAATTTCATGGTAATTAGGTAATGAAGTGTAAGAAATAACTGGTAATAACTCTGGTAATTTTCCTTGGAAAGTAATATGATGTTAATGGTTTGGCATGATTATAAACACTGTATTATCAGATCCGCCATTTATTGATAGTTAGATGATATTTATGATGACAGTGATTTATGATGATATTACAACTAAATCATTTTTTTCCTTTTTCTAGTAGGCCATAACCTGGACAAGCCCCCAAATATGTTACATCCCCAATTAGTCTAGGAATCAGGGAGTAACTTTTGATGTAAGATAACCCAGGTAAAAAGGAAAAGCAGGTAAACAGAGTATAAGAAAAGTATAATGAGTTATGGCACAGATAAGAGCTTACAAAGCACACTCAAAACTACTTACAAAACAGAAACTGACATAAACAATACATTAAACATTGTAAACTAAATAAGAACCAAATGCCCAAGGACAAAAGAAATATTGTAATACCGTCCCTCCGGATGGGAGTAAAGCCACAGCAAGTCCAATCTTCTCTCAAAACACGCAACCAACAAACACAACTTCGGGAGGAGTTGGTCCCTAAAAGAGTCAAACTCAACAACCACTACAGCCCTAACACCCAATAAGCACTTGATTATTTTGATAAGTTATTATATAAAACCTCGTTATTATACCTTGTTAATTGATATAATTTATAATTAGGCTAAATTGCATTATATAGAGGAATTATGTACCACTGTAGTTAGGCCCACATTCTCTTATATGGACTTTATAGTATAGACGGAGTCATTTATCTGTCATTTATCTGAACTCAAGTATGTTAATACATCTGCATTGAACATCATGGTAAAATTTATGCTTACCTCGTATACTCTTTTATAATCATGTCTTGTACTAGTTAATATATATTATAATCATGTTAATATACATTATAATCATGTTAGGATGAATGACTTCATGTTATTCTCTGTATAAATGCTGTAATGATGTAATTGTGTAATAATTGTTTGGTTTAATGTGGACCCCAGGAAGAATAGTCTTCATCTCTATGAAGACTAATGGGGATCCAAAGGATACAATAAACAATAAACAATACAATAAACAATTTTGATATTCACCAAGAGCAGGGCTATAAGTTGTCCCTTGTGATAGGCAATGAGTGTAGGCCTATGCCAAAACAGAATCTGAGGGCCAACAACTCACAATCTAACCAGGCAAAGTGACACTCTTTATTCTTTGATAAGACTTTATTTATTTTTTAACAATGCTGTAAATGTAACTTCACTATTGCACCATTGTGGATGCAAGAGATAACTGAGCAAAGCAGTTGTAATTGTGTTAAAAACAAACTTGGATCAACTTCAAAAGACACCAAAATCCGTTTTCTGCTAGTGAGTGAGGCCTCCAGCCAGGCCTCCTCTTTTAAAGTCTGCATAAGAAGCAGGAGCAGTTCAATTGTGAGCTGTTACTGATTTGAATGGAGCAGTCAGTCCATTCTATCTGTTGAATATCTGTGTGTTTGGGGCACACTCCAGGAAGAAGACCGTTACAGGCTCTCCAAGCCTGCTGTCAGCCTGCCTTATTGATGCCCATGCCACCACAGGCTCACTGACTGATCGCTGGATCAACATCCCCTTGATTGATGTGACAGACTATTGGCCTGATGTTCCAACCTCCCCGCCCTACCCCCACCCCTACTGCTTTTACACAGCAGAACTCAGCGAAGACAGTCAGTGTGAGTGGCGTGTTGTGTTTTCACTGCAACAACCCCAGTTACTGACTTCAAAACTTTTCGGGCTGACATTTATCCAACAGGCCGGCTGGCATCAACAACAGATTGATGCAACTGGTCCAGTGATGAAAAGGGACTTTTGGCCCCAGAAGACATTTTGTCCATGAGCAAGCAGCAACAGAGCCTTTAGGGAATGGAATCAATGAGCAGTTGTCTACACTTCAAGGTCCATGCCTGCTGTAGTATTTGAACTCCTACCAAACAACCCTATGTTGTCAAGTCTAATACTGCTGAAGATACTCAAATTGCCCTCTCTGTCAGTGGACTGATGAATAGTTAAAGAGTATGCATTATTTCTTATCCAGGGGCCACTGTTTAATTCCCTGTTGGAGCTGTTGCCTGCTTGTCAAAACCATTGTGTTCACATTCATGTTGCCATGTCAAGTTCTTTCATTCAGAGTGTCAGGGGCTTCAGCAATCCACCATTAAAGTTGTGTTATCTGCTAGAACCAGGCCATGGACGTGACAGTTTTCACAGCCTCTTCAGTCAGGCAGACAGGCATGGAGGTGTGCTGCTGTTGTCACCAAAGGAGGAAGACATGAGGACCAAAGGCTGAGGTGATGCCACTTCTTGATTCCACCTAGCATGCACTGTGGAATCCTATTTAAAGGAGAGGTCTTGTGAACCTTTATCTCAATCAATTTCCTTTCTGAAACAAATAACAGTGTTTCAAAAAAAATATTATTATTATTATTATTATTGTTTGGAACAATGTTTTGGAAACAGAAATAGAGCAGTTTTCTGTTTAATTTCATCCTCAAAATAATGAGCCTAATTACATATTTTCATATAATGAGTTAGACATTTTTGATTATTGTGAGCAGCTTTTATCAGTGGGCACATTTTCAACCAAATAATCAATACTGGACACTTGAAAAAAATAAAAAATTCTATACTCTATTAGCTACTTTTTTGGTTACAACGTAAACATATCAGATGCAGACCGTTGTGGAACGGCTATACTGTGGATTGTTATGTAGTTCAGTCTGGTCTCACTACCAACTTGCTCTGTCACTGCCCCTTGGCATTGACTGTAATGTCAAACCATCCATGGCAGTATTAGACACTTAAGGCCCCCACACACCGCCCCAACGGGACCCAACGCCGACGAGCTGTTGTCCGACGATTCTGTCGCCTCTCGGCGGAAAACAGTCAGGTGAAAAAAAGCAGTGAAACACACCGCCACGATGACTGCCGACTACACAGCAGCCTGTAGGTTCTGTGCCTGCACGAGCTGATGGTCGCGTTGTCTGCTCTCGGACCTGTTCTTGCCCAAGATGGCAATTAATTAATAGTATCCGCCCCTCCCACACACCACGCTGATTCGCTAGAGCACCGCCAATCAGATCCGCCCATAGCTAGCACACAGCCAATCAGAGGACCCGACGAGTCTACTCTCCCAACTGAGCATGTCGAATCGGGCCCGACGAGGCCCGACAGCTTCCGCACTTCCCCGACGCAGATGAACACACCAAACAGATGTGTACCCGACGTCGTCCAACTGTCCCCGACGCCCGACAGTCGGGCCGGTGTGTTCCTGGCCTCAGAGCACTGGACATAAAATAAGGGGTACCGCTCAGGGTGGGCGGAATTGGAGGTGGTTGGGTCATACAAACTTTAGACTTTGACCCAGGAAACTGGTGTTCATGATCTGTATGAAACCAAGAGTCAGTTTTATTATTTAGACTTAACCTGCATAACTTTGTCCAGAAGTTAAGTGCAGAAGTAGTTTATTTTGACATGGCTCTGTCCCTCAGCTGCTTCCCCGAGGCGTCGGACGGCGTCCCATCATCCCCTTAGACCCATATATATTTTATTCTATAAACTTTTAAAATGTGTTATTTATTTGAGTTTTAATAGTCCATGGAGAGGCAACAGAGCTCCTGGCGGTAGCAAGGGAGAAATTCCAGTCAGCAAACTTTTGCCGTTGCAGCATGCTTGCATGTGTAGTCTACACTGTGTCTGGAGTGTCTGTCTTGTGTTATTTGTGTGTTTGGATCCTCACAGAATGGGATTGTTGTGCATATGCAGTGATTTGATAAGGTGAAGCCAGTGGTTAGTTTTGTCCTTGACAGCCCTGCCATATAGCAAACCACCCACGAAAACTACTGAACTAAATAATTAAATCAAGACAAGCTGGTATTTTCTTTTGCCTAAACAGGTTCAACTTATTTAGGCCCACTGCTCCAAAAAAAACTATCACAGTAGCCCATATTTTTACTGCCTACACCTGCAGCATACATATGGCGTAGGGTTGTGTGAGTCACAAAACAAAACAAGATGCTCATATTTTGTGGGGGATTGTTTCTTCACCGCCTGTTCAACTTCAACTATTTCATCAAGGTAAAAATACACAAACTACAGTAGGCTATGTAAGGGATGAAATGACTAAGCCACTGCCAGCTGGTAATGTCAAATAAATGCCAACAGGTACCAGATAAAAGCTATTCTTAAAATGAATAAATCAGCACATTCCCTAAGTGTTGGCATTCCCTCAGTGCACAGCCATGATTCAGGAAAACAGCCTGATATCTGTTTTTGCAGAACCGTTCAATAACAATTTCTCTACAAATGCTTTAGTTATCTCTGCAGTGACATCTTTAGGCACAGTGGCACATAGCTTTTCATATACAATTAATCCAAACTGTTCCAACTAAATACAGTGATGCAATAGCCTAATGTTTTCAAACAAGTTCTCATTGTACCATGGACTGTATAAATAATGGACGTAGTGACCGTGACGTCACCCATTGGTTTGTGGACTGCCCGTTGGAAGCATTAAGTCAAAATACAGTGTGAAAGGGTCAAAGTTATGAGACCAAACCGGTAAATGTGTTTTTTTCTTATATATTTATATAACTTGACATGTTGCCGTGGATACACATTGTTCTGCATCTCTTCTTATGACGGCTCGCCTTGTTAGTGACCTGTCAATCAAAAGTAACCACGCCCCAAATCAACATCAAATTGTCTTGAAGAAGATTTTTTTACTAGCGATTGAGACTATAGTGTCCTAAAAAAAAATTCTGAGGTAATAAATCAAGTGAGAAGTTTTCTCATTTTGCATTGAAATTAATGGACAGAAATGTTTTTGCGGCCGCCGTCAGCACCCCCCTGTTTGAAATTCCGGTAGAATGCAGCTTAAGGCACTTCCTGATTTGCCTCACTGCTTAAACCCGGAGGTTGCCGCCTGCATTGTACATACACAACACCTTGGAGACAACAACATATTATAGACCTAACTTAACCTTCCTCTTGTGATAGGGTCGCCACCGACCCGTTTTGGGGTTTTAAATGCATAAAAGTACCACACAACTTTTGTTGTGAAACTTCTATTTAAACAAAATAAAACAAAAAAAATCAATTCCACTAAATCATAAAATGCCCTGGTGAAAATAATAACCTTTGTGTTGTTTGGGTGGGTTTCGACCCAGTGATAATA
This sequence comes from Centropristis striata, assembly GCF_030273125.1. Lineage (NCBI taxonomy): Eukaryota > Metazoa > Chordata > Actinopteri > Perciformes > Serranidae > Centropristis > Centropristis striata. Next base: position 20,533,970 of record NC_081534.1, on the reverse strand, counting down.
TAAGTTCATAAAACAATATTTAGTGGCAAAACTTAAATCATAAACACACTGTCAGCTCAATCAGACAACAGTCCACTGACAGCCAGCTGCTCTCCCATCCACCTGAACTTTAGCTAGGGGCTGAACAAACCAAACAATGATGGACATGTCCAGATTTGTAAGGGATGCATAAGACGAATTCATTTCAGGGTTGGTGACTTGCAGAGTACACATCAAGAGAGAGTTGTCAGAAGAAAGGCCCAGGGGGCCACACCAAGAATATTAAAACTAATATTTTCATGGATAAGGAAGCCTAACAAGGTAACCAATAAGTAAGAAACAAATTAGATGATAAATGATTGTTTTGAGGTTATTTTATGGATCATTTAAGACAAAGTCAAAACCGACCCGCTAACACCATTGATAGTAACATAAGCTAACACAAGAGGAAGGTTAAATTAGGATAGGCTACATGAAGTGTAAATAAGAAACCTACAGTGTTTCTTCATGTGCTGCTGCTACTTCAGAGTTTTATAAAATATCATGAATTTGCAATTTTATGACTGGGCTAAGCTGTCTGCTATGTGATGAATTTGCTGATTATTAGCTACAGACTTTGCAGTACCTCTCCCAACTCCCTACCACTGAAAAAATGGCGTGCTTTATGTGACAAACTTCTTTCTGCCCTTTCTCCTCTAAACTCCTCCACCAGATCATTAAAGTCTAGTTCTGACTCAGCCAGTATTAATCGAGTTCATACATTGTTGATTCATCCTTGTTCTCACTTAATTTTTAATCCTGGCCATGTTTGGCAAAATGAATGCTCCCCCTTTGCAGAAGTGTCAACATACCGCTATCCAAATTCTCACTGTCACCTCTCATCATCATCATTATGTAAGAAAACCCAGCGAAATAAACTTTTTTGTATTTTAAAATTAAGTAACTAATTTAATTGCAAAGGCAGAATGAGACCAAAGTTGGGAGTGGTGGAGTTTTGGAGGCACCTAGAGGTTGGAGGCACTTGTGCTTGACTGAATCACAACATCTGTCTCATGGGGAATGGCGTCACGGCACCTGGTGCTAGGCCCACACATAGCAGTTGCACTATTCCCCTTGTAGCCAAGGAGCTCTTGGGGAATGGTCTTACAGCGGCTGGTGCCAGGCCCACACATAGAGAATTATCAGTGCTAGGCTCTGAATCCATTTGGTTTTGCTGGATTTTACTACATCACTCCTCAATGCCTCATGTAACTGACTGAGGAGTGATGAAGTCGGAGCCTAGACGCCAAATCCAATATGTTCTGCTGTTGCAATAAACATACACCGCATAACGTGAAGTGTCTGACTGAAATACAGATAATTTAATTGGTTGAACAGAAACAAACCACTCATCCTTAAACAGGAACAAACATTCAAGAGTCTTTACTGTGATATGTCATAGGAATAAAGACAAAACATTTTTTAAAAAGCTGAACATTACACCTGCATCTGATATGTTATATCGATTCTGAATGGGCTGGGCAGGGTCGGCCATAGTGGAAGACTTTAGTGAACTGGCCTTGCTACTAGAAATGGAAATCATTTCAGCGACATCGTTGTTTAAACATAATTCATCCAGCTTGCAGAATAAAGAGAGAGAACGAAAGTAGAGGAGAAAGAGAGAGCAGGAATAGAGTGTGAATGCATGGGTGATCAAGAGTGAGAGAGTGTGCATATGGACAGCCAGAGAAGTGAGACTGAAATTTAACTTTTATCTGGTAATTATTGGATGTAATTCAGTGTAATTCTCTGGTTTATCAGTGAAGTGTATGAACTGCACTACAGACTGGAGTCTCTGCTAATGTGGGAAGCAGGGTGACAGCTGTCTCACATGAATGGGTTCAACATGCATTCAGTAGGCCTGCTCCACACTGCATCTGTTATCTGAAAAAGGTATGAGTGAGGTCCAACTCTGATGTTGGCTAATAAAATGTGTCTGTCTCTATAATATGACTGTATGATAGGTAGATGCTAGCATTAATATTTTTACTTCATCTGAGCCAAGAACAGAGTTTTAAAAACAGACCACAACAGTGTGTGGACAGGGCTATTCACACAATCCTGTATTGTGTATGTAATATGTCATTGTTATATCAACTACATGATTGAGTATGTAATAGTTTCTCTGGATAATGTCATATAAGCAGCACAATCAAAGTCCTTGAGAGGATCATTGTGATAACACTCACACCTATAGCAGCACCTGCTTGTTGTTTAACATCCTGTAGGCTTGAATTAAATGCAAAACAACTAAATACAGCAATGAAGAACCACTTATTAACACTGCAAAATTAAGACACTTGGTTCTGCATTTGTACATCATGGCTACAGGCTGTCACCAGCTGGCTGTGGTGTAATCAATACCAGAGGCTGAACTCTTTGCCCACTTTCAGCCAGATGGAGGCCTGGGATTGGACCCATACATACAACTAACACTATGCTCCTGGACTTGCCTTTAGACTGATACAGAAAAGTCTGAGCTATAAAAACTGTGTGTTGGCTTTGAAGAAGGACAGGACAGATCCTTACCATGCTCTAGTGTGAGTGAAGGTTTTCCAATGTTTCTTTTTGATTGATGTCTCATTTTGGCAGCAATCTGCAGTACTGAGGCTGCAATTTGAATGTCTTCCATTTGCTGTTCACTTTAAATATATTATTGCTAAAATGATAGTTTAAGTGAGAAGCTACTAATTGAAAACATTTGTATTATTTTGGGGAGCTAGTGTGAGAAAATGGCCCAGGAAACATGAAAAAGGCACCTCAGTTTAGATTTCAACACTACAGATTTTCTTCTTTACAAAGTGGCAGTGAACAATCTGAAAGACCCATCGAGTTATCCAACTAGAAGAGTAGAAACCAGAATTTCTGGAGCTGGAACCCATTCTATATGGCCTTTGCTGCTCCCATTCCGCTTTGTCTCACAAGTCTTCCAATGTTGTGCAATAACAGAACATTTTAAACTGGGAAATTGTCTGAAAATATGATGAGTTCAAATTTCTTGACATGATAACTTTAAGAAAGCAATGTTTACGAAGTATGTCTCATCAGAGAGAAGCTATATCAGTTGTTAAAAGTGCTATAATAGTTATAGTTATAACAATAAATCAGTCAATGGTGACAGTCAATCCCTGACAGTCAATATCTCTACAAGTTGTGCGAAAACCATCAGGTTTTTGGAATAAGTAAAACATTTTCACATTAATTTGTACGGCAATTTGTTGTTGTTTTTTTAATTCTGTTATAAAATAGAAAACATTTAATCCCTTAAATATTTGTCAAAATGCTATCAGCAGTGCTTTGGATATTAAAATGTTTCTTGTGATGTTCAAAATCAATCCAGCTGAGCTGGGCTGGCTTATATAAGCTGAATACCACATTTCCCATGATGCAACGCAGTAGCATCCTTAATTCGATTTTTTCCTGGGTGGTAAATGTCTGAATTTTTCCAACTCCATACTCCATTTAATGTTTGTAATGCAGGCTTTAGTTATAGATTCATAGTCTCAAAGCCAGGATCATTTTCTCAGACTTGAGAAAGCTCCTCCAGAGCCACAAAATAAGTCACACAACTTTCATACAACGGATGGAGTATCATCCCCTGTGTTGAAAAGAAAGGAACTTGGTGGAATTACCCTTTAATTTTTTCCCTTGGGAATTAACGGGCAAACTCTTGAAGGTTGTGGATTTGCTGTGAATTCAAATAATGTATTTGAATCCTGTCAATATTTTAATGTTAGAAGTCTAACAGCCTATGGTATCATAAACCTACAGAGAGACCCCTTAAGGTTACAGAGCCAAGTTACATGGGTGGTGGTGCATTGAGATCAATAAAAAAAGCAAAGGGAACAATTGACTGACACACCATGAATACCAATTTTATCTCAACAAGTAGGAATTGGTATTGATGTGGGGCAATAACGCTTGTTGTAGATTACCAGACACAGAGGAAGATAGCCACCTGCAGAATCCATGAAAGATGATTCAAGGTCCTAAAGGAAATTTGTCTTGGTGTGTTCCCCTGAAAAAACAAGGAAGCAAGATACATCAAACAGAGAAATGAGTGGAGGAGATGCTTAATCAAACTATTCATGTCAGTTGCGTGAGTGCTGTAAGCGCATTATTATTATCTTTTTTGTCAGGGAACAAAGAACAGAGAGGTTAGGAATCAGGCTTGTAACCTGAGGGTTGCCGGTTCGAATCCCAAGATTAACAGGTCAAGGCCGGAAGTGCCCTTCAGCAAGGAACCTAACCGCTCCACAGGCGCAGTAATCAACCTGGTCTCACAGGAGTCCGTGAAATAGCCACGGATTTGTTTAACTCAAAATCCGTGGAATAGCCACGGAATCACTCAAATTTCCGTGAAACTGACACAGATTTTGCTACAATGCAAGTTAATGACAGTCATATCCCGTGGCTGTTCCAACATACAAAGTGATTATGTACATTCACTGAGTGAAAATTTAGAAAATAAAACATATATTTCTCGCTAGAAATGTGATCAAAATCCATTTTTATGCAGAAACAAAGTCAAAATATTGATTTTTTCACTAAAAATGAGAGAACTGTCGGAACAAACCAATAGGAAAAAATATCCATGGAACAGCCACGGGATATGACTGTCATTAACTTGCATTGTAGCGAAATCCGTGTCAGTTTCACGGAAATTTGAGTTATTCCGTGGCTATTCCACGGATTTTGAGTTAAGCGAATCCGTGGCTATTTCACAGATTCCTGTAAGACCAGGTTCGCAGTAATATGCTGCCCACTGCTCCTAAGCATGGTGTGCTCACTTGTGTGTAAAGGATGGGTTAAATGGAGGGGACAAATTCACTGCTCAATGTTTCAGTGTGTCTGTGAAAAGATGAATCTTAATCTTAATCATAAGAATTTGGTAAGAGACAAAATATCAATAAGAACACAATGATTTCCCCTGTTTATTTTCATTAAAAGCAGAAGGCGTCAGGGATCCACATTCCGTTTTTCAAAGTCAATTTAGCCAACATGTTGCATGGTGTGCCGGAGAGGAGAACCAAACAATAGACATCACCAAGGAAGCTATACAACAATTCAGCAGCAGCAGCTTCTAGAGCTTTCCCGCCAGTTTTATCAGTAAACAGCCAATGAATATGCTGTTAAACAAACAGCCATCCAAACAGGACCACCGTGCCTAACGTCATTATGCCTGTGTCCTCGGCTTGTCGACAGGAAGAAAGCGCCAGGCTCGTCTCAGGAACCCTTATGGGGATTTAAACATACCAGAATTTTGATCTGACTTGGACCACATCCCAGAAAGCAACAGAGTTAATAGCCTTTCTCTCTATTGAATAATGCTTTGAATGCATAATGTAGGGAATACACAGGAGTGAAGTTTAATGCTCCTTTGAGGGAGTTACATTTCCTCTGCAGCAGAACGCAAAAAAATTTGCTTTTTTTTTTCAAGGTAAAGGGAGTCCCAGTTGAAGACACTGTCCAGTTTCTAGACTAATATATCTCCAAACATCGGCATGACTGCCTCAGTGCTGCTCAGCACTATAATCCAGGAAATTGGGTGTTTTAGTTTTCCCAAACTAGTAGTTATCAAGATTGGGGGGTTATTCCAAAAAACTCCCCCAAAAAAAGTCAAAGTGAACTTCATTATTGTCATGAAAAAATCTGTTCTGAGTCATATATGAGCAAAAAATAGATTTTGGCCACATTTGCCTGCAGTCTAAACACACCTCCAATGAGCCATGAATGTTTCCTTCGGAACAACTCTACCAAACACTTGGAGTTTGGCTTTTCATGTTCTGTTATTAGTTGGAATCATATGGAGACAAAGCGTAGAGAAAAAATAATTTTAACAGTTAATGATTAACTATTTTAACTACTGCTTTAACTAAGTGTAAACACCTCTAAGCCTTAAAACCTGGTCCACTTGGTGTTTTGTTTTCACTTGGCTCTGTCACTGTTGGTTCATTCTGCCTCAGCCTGTCCACATGCCACACATGACTGTAGGGGCCACCTGTTGAAATAGTGGACAGCTAATTCTAGTCGTGACTGCGTACTCCCTCTCCATTACACTCCATCTGACAGACCACCAGCTACACCAACCATCCACTTTCAGCATTCCACCCTCCAGCCACACTCCCCCCATTACTCCTGCGTGCCCTGAGCAGGCACCCTGTTATGGCAGCCCCCCTTGATTGATGGAGTATCCCTACTCAGGGTTAATTTACACTCCTGAATAATGCATGGAATGATGCCACCACTCCATTCTGCAGCTCACCATGGGGTGAGGCTTCTGTGTTGGAGGGATCAAGATGTTTTACTTCTCCCCACCACTCGCCCTCTCAGAGATAACACAGGGAGATGGGGAGCTTTTTTAGGAGATGACAGTTGGAATGGTCAAAATGTTCTATGCTATTTATTATTAAGTTAGTGAGAATGGTAAACCCAATGAATTAGTAACGTGTAGAACACTTCACTTCGCTTTGGGCTCCATTTATATCAATCAAAATTACACGTAAAATTAGCCGTTTTATCTATAAGGTCAAGCTAGCATCTTGGCCTGTGGATGTGTTATATTGTGTAGGAAGGCAGTAGCACTTGTACTTACCTGTACATTTCTAACAATGTTTTATTTAGCTTACTGAGCTTACTTGAGGGTTTGTGAGAAAACCTTCAGAACAGCTGAAGTGCCCTTAGATAACCTCCTGAATTTTTCACCAGTGTCACCAGGTATTATAATTTTACTCAGATGACCAGAATGGCAATATAACTCCCATATTTACAACACTTTATCAGTTTGAACATAAAATATACTGTGTTTGTAATTTTTTTTAATTCAGTATTTGTCACAAAGGATTGACTAATTCTTACATTCTGTTTTATTAATGTTTCAGACATCAACCCAACTTTTTTGGCATGGGGACTGTAACTGAGAGTCATACATGGGGCTATATATGTTACATAGTTTTCTGACCTCCTGTCACACTTACAGTAAATCTATGTACTATATATCACTATACTGTAAAAACAGTTTCATTACCCTGGGAGAATTGTTCAGAGATGGGTAGCACTTCTGGCCTTCACTCCCCTGCACCTCTTTCCTATGTCTGATGTCTGAGGCTAGGAGGTCAGTGTGTGCAGACAAACCTTGACAAAAAGGACACACTGATGATTGATGGTGGCCCAACCAGCCAGAGACTCAGGAACACCCCTGAAAGCCAACATGTGCCACTCTTTTTACTGTGCGCGGGCCCCCCTGCTATTTCTGTCCCCCTCTCCTCTGTGTCTCCATTTTTCATAAATGACAATTGTGCTGCTCAGCACTTTCCCAGCCCTGACTTCAGACAGTCCCTATGGGGAAGGGTGTATCCCAGTGTCCAGACAATGTGAAACATCTCAAAAGTAATGGAGCTGATGCTCAACAAAAAGTCACGCCAACTACAGTAGCTAAAAGTGCGAGTCCTCTTTATATTCTCTCTCTGTTGTAAGATGTAAACGCATGATTACACAAATTTCATGAATATCTGTTGAATGCACTGTGAAGCATTTACCATCCGTTGTCATATGGAAATATAATATTTCATTTTTAGATTTTGTCCACACAGATCTACTTTTTATTGCAGATTCTTAGTATTACATCAAACTACAAGAAATGAACTCCCTGGTGGGCCGATGTGTTTCTGTTCTTTCCCTTTGAGAGGCTGTAGAGGTCTCAATTTAAATCGTCATCGGTTCAACTCCAGCTTGTGGCTTGTCTGTGTAGAGTTTGTATTTTCTTCCCGTGTCGGTCTGGATAAAAAGCTGAGACTCGTGTGCTTTTTAATGAGCCCAAAGAAAGAAAGAACGAAAGACAATTCTAAAAGACTTAAATGTTGCTCTAGGTGAGCAGTACATGACATTAGAGGTAAATGAAACTAGCTGCGCTGCTCCCTCCAATAGTTATCACTGATAGCGCCTTCCCAAGCCGCAGTGTTGTCACAGAAGCCGGTTCCCTTTCAGGTTGCACTATTAGCTCTGTTCCCACTGTTGCTGTTTTTAGAACTAATCCTGGTGGTGTTAGCACCCTTAGCTGCTAGCCCAGGGCTCAGCCAACCATGTACAGGTAATTGGTGTGCTCTGGTATGCCCAATGTAAAACTGTAATATATTACATTAAAAATGTGATTTAATTTGGTCTTAAAATATGTATGAATATCAGAATTTTGATAACATCAAATAATACATTTTTATAACTCCAGGCACAATCTTTTTTTGAAAATGTTGTAATTCTAAAAGTTTGTATGAAAATGGTTTTGAAATCATGTGCTGAAAAATTCCCTTTCCCTGTGGATGAAAAGCAAAAAATATCCCAAAATAACAAAAGAAATGAAAAGAAAAGAAAAGTTTGGAGTTATTGCTATTAACTGGGTCCTTTTGCAGCTGAGATGATGAGTGTATGGTGCTGGGGGAAGTGTCAATCATACAGCACGGCTGTGCTTATTGTCAGACTGAGAGACCACCAATCATCTCCCAGCCGATGCATTGTTACAGTCTGAGTATTGACATGCTTCATAAATCAGAGCTATTGGATTGCCAGCCGCTATTTTTACAGCCAGTGACATGACCTGCCTGCCAGGGGCCTCGCATCCTGGGGAGCGTGTATTGACCTGATGCTCTGAGGCAGGGAACAGTCAGGAGAGCCCTCCATTATTTCTCCCGGACACGCACACATACAGTACACACACGCATCTGGTAGTACATTATGCACACCCACACACGTTCCAATATTCTGGCATGGTTTATCCTATCTTATGTGCATTCTTTTAGGCCTGGATACAAAACAGTGACACACCACTCTCCCCTGTGTTTCCCCAACCCTTATCTGTCAACAAGCCGTACCTTCATTACTGAGCAGGGGAATACGGGCTAAAGCGAGATGTCTTCCATCTGTCCACAGCCATTATGTTTCCCATTAGACGGGACATCTTCATTTCCACTGGGAGAGATGTGCGACCGGATTGAGCTGACTCCGGTGCACTGATGGAGAGAGACAATAGACTGTCAGGTGTCCAGTCCCATTCATGCTACCCAGCCATCCATTTTCATTAAGCATGTCAAGAAGCGGACGGCATATTTTCTATTGGACTTCTACACATAATTTGTTCCAAATTCGAGGGCCGCCATCAAAATGTGACAGCTCGCTTCGAGAAAGGCAGAAGATTGAGTGGCTGCATGGTCGCTTTTTTGGAAAAGCCTCGACAACAAATGCCAGTCAATGATTCCAGTAAACAATTTTGCATCTTGTGAGATTCATGTTGGCCCCAGAAGTGTCATTTGTCATCTATTTTAACAGGAGATCTAGCAAATACATTTTACTAATCTGTGCTGATTGAAATTAAAACTAAGTCAAGGCGTGGTGGTTGCACAAGCCACCAGTTTAAAACCAAATTAAATTAAATATTTTAGCGAACTCACCCAAAATTCAAAATATCAGTGGTGCAAAAAATTACACCAAATCATCAAACATAAAATCTAATAAACAAATGATCTCACTACCCATTCCCATAAAATCCATGGGAGCCTAATGTGAATTCCACATGGCATATCACTCCATGTCATATATTGTTTTTTTTCTGAATAAATGCTATTGCTACTCAGGCATGTCATCAATTGACATTTTATGGGGAAAAAAGCATAAAGCAATTTTTTTTTTTTTTTTTTCAAATTTGGCAAACTGCATTGGCTTTCATCAATATCAAATTGTTTTACTACTGTGCATCTAAATTTGGTAAAGCTTCAAATTTTTTGGCCACTTGAGGGCAAAGGCGAGGTGAAAACACAATATCTCATATATTATTACCTAAGAAAGCTGTTTGTGTGCTGTATAGTGTTCAGCAGCTTGTGTACAGTGGGTTTATCAGAGCTTTTTGGTAAAATATTGTTCTGGTTGTAAAAACAAGGAGCTAAACCAGGCAAAAAAACCTTTAGAGCTCAGTGAGTAGTTCGCTACTACAAGCAACATTATTTCAATCACACATTTGCTTTAATGCATTGTTAGTAGCTATAAAGGTAGTGATTAGCGCAGCTTTAAAGCTATCAAAATGCACAACTGAAAAGTCATCCATCATCAATTATACTTCAGGTTTTTGCATGCAAGCTGATGTGGCAATCATCATCTACTCATCGGATTGATCATTAAAATAGTGTGTCAGTTCCACTCGCTGCAGCTCAGAGTCCTGCTGTGTGACTACAGGCCCTCTCTGACACATTATCCACACACACACACTTAGTAGACAGCTCTCTATCTAATGACTCTCTGTGCACTCGCTCAAAGTCATCTTGCTGACACGTATGCACTCAACCCAATTAATATGCCACAACTTCACATGACTGCATCTGACTGGAAATCAGATATCGGCCCTGCTAATTTGAACAATATTCAGAGCGATGCTGCACGACAGCCGCTTCCAGTTGTTGTCACAGATGTATCGACGGGCATCAGAGCACGAATACAAATAGCTCAATAGAGAGCGTGGTGTGTGGAGTTTCTAAAGCACTTCACTGACTTGTCATGGTTAATTCTTGGTTATTTTTTCAGATTATTTTTGGTGACATTTCTGCTCTGCTGGACAGCGACAGCGGGGAGTGACAGCAGTGACGCCGCAGAGGGAAGGGATGACATGCAACAAAGGTCACAAGGAGGGGACATGTCACATACCTCAACAAACTGTCAGGAGGCCCTATTCACAGTTATTTAAATGCTTCAACTTACAGACACTCTGCATTGTTATTCCTTCCAACTTTTGTATTCAATTTTGATTTGCATTTTCTTTTCTATGAGCTTGTTTCTTTCTTTAACCTGTTATTTACTTTGCCTTTGTTTTGGCAAACAGTGGCAACCAGAGATGGGAGCTTTACCTTTTGCCGAGGTTGTAATAATATTAAAAGCAAATAAAATCCAATAACAAAGCTACAGAGATATTCCACACTGCCGCTTCTTAACAGAGCTATACAATCATCACCATATAAACACACCAACACATACTTTATCAGGAAGAGTATTTAAAGTTGTAGTTTTTTCAGATCATAATTGTATGTTCACTGTGTACTTTCAAAAGAAATCTGATCATGTGAACAGCACAGGACTATCTTGAACTGGGGTGAAGTTGTAGTTTGTCAAAAATAAGCATGGTAAGTGATTCAATAACTATATGTTGTGTGTATTGACAGCAGTGATAGCCAGACATTGTGGATGTACTACATGTAAAGTAAATATTTTATTGTCTTGGTAGTGATAAGACCAATCAGACATGAGTTGATTGACATGGAACGAGACAGAACTTGGCAGGGATGTAAGCTCAAAACATCCCTGCACACACAGCCAGTGACCAGAAACGGGGTCTCTGCTACATGTTACATGTCAGCATCATGCCCCAAATAGGATTAAAATAGGATATGATGAGTAACCAAGACAGTGGGATGCATGTAAATGGACTCAGGGGTGCACACAGTGCAGCGTACAGTTAGTCATTTCATGGTCAGGCCTGTGCATCAAAACTGCTGTGTCATGAAAACAGATCCAATGTGCAAATATAAAATGATTTGTGTTCAGGGTATTATATCATTGTTGGAACATGGTCTCACAGGAATCCGTGAAATAGCCTCGGATTTGCTTAACTCAAAATCCGTGGAATAGCCACGGAATAACTAAAATGTCTGTGAAAGTTAATGACAGTCATATCCCTTGGCTATTGGTTTGTTGCAAGTCACGTGACTTTCAAGGTCCCAGCGGTCAGAACCAAAAACATGGCGGACAGTTCTCTCATTTTTAGTGAAAAAAAACAATATTTTGACTTAGTTTCTGCATAAAAATGGATTTTGATCACATTTATTGGGAGAAATATATGTTTTATTTTCTAAATATTCCCTCAGTGAATGTACATAATCACTTTGTATGTTGGAATAGCCACGGGATATGACTATGTCATTAACTTGCATTGTAGCGAAATCCGTGTCAGTTTCATGGAAATTTGAGTTATTCCGTGGCTATTCCACGGATTTTGAGTTAAGCAAATCCGTGGCTATTTCACGGATTCCTATGAGACCATGTTGCATTGTTGTGATATATCAATGTTAAAGGGTTTTACTGAAAGATGCAAGTGATAAACATAGCACTTTTCATTGAGGAGCCTGTAGTCATGTTCCTTGATCTTTCCTGTAACTTGAAACAGGCCAATATTTCACATATTTGCAAAGGCAGTCCCCAGATGGCCAGCAATGGCTGAAACGAACCCCCGTGTGAAGGCTGCATGTAACCTGGCCCCAGATGCTGAAGGAAAATAGAGCAGACAGCGTGTTGGCCAACAGAAACGACTGACACAGCTTTAACTGGACAGGGTGATGCTTGAGCTCTATTGGAGGCAAACAAAGCAGGCAGGTGCATCACTTCTTTGGACATAGGACAGTGGTTGGATGGTGTGTCTTTATGTTTGCACACAGGCATGAAAGGACAAACAGACAATAAAAGTTCAAAGTGTTTGAATGGCGAAGTATGTGGGGAGGTTAAAATACAACCTTTTACCTAAGCATGACTTCAGCCTGTGGACTTTGGAGCAGAAACAAGTTTGAATTAATTTTTTTCTCATCCTGACAGGCCAACATATAAAAGGGGATTTCCTGGAAAACATCTGCAGTGAGTTAGCTTGCAAACTACAGCAGTATTTACACAGCTAGATCAATAGAATTCAGCGGGGAATACTTCTCTCTGACCCACACGAGCACATGCTGGGGCTCTGTCACAAGGTTAGTGCTGGTTGGTCAACACAGCCGATCAATCCACTAATTAGGCCAGGCCATGTGTATGTGAAACTAGCATAGTCATGCTAACAGGATGTTCATTATATGTTTCCGATCAAGCTTCTAATGGCCATTATGATTATGACATAACTACGAAGAGTGCTGAAGCAGTAGGTTTAATGTTGTGTAACTGAGCACAGTAACCTGAGGCTGAAATATCTCTATACTGTAGAGTTTTTGGAGAGTTTCATTTCAGAGTTAGCACTCCATTATATCCTTTATGAAATGTATTACAGACTCTGTTACATAAAATCATTGCTGGTGTGGCAAGGGGCACTAAAGGTTGGCATGTAATAAACAATAATCTAACTGATGCGAAAACGCCACCTGGGGAATTTCATCCCAGGAAATATATAAACACCTTCATCAGTCAGAGGCAACACAGGTTCAACACTGAATTTAAAACAAAGGTGGTTCCAAAAGACGATGAAAATGTATTGATTATTTAGGCTGGAAGTATCTGTGAAGAGAGGGGTGTTAGTTATTACTGTAAGGAAGTAAATTAGTCAATTTAGGAAAATGTATCAATTTTTATTAGCGTATATCTATCTCCTGTAGGAACTTACGTCCTGTTTGGTTTTACCTCTATAGTGCACTTTCTACGGACGTGAATACGGGTTATTACTGTTTTCTGTAACTTTTGTTAAACATTTGTTTTATTGTTATTATATTTTTGTTTATTTATTTATCTTTTCCTCATCTTTATTGTTTTTATTATTATTATTATTATTATTATTGTTATTATTGTTGTTCGTTGTTGTTGTTATCTCTTATTTTCTCCTTTCTTTTTTCTATTATTATAATTATTACTATTGTCCTTTTTTCTTCCCACTCTTGTCCATGGGGAGGGAGGGGGGATTTAATACCTAATGTTAATTGTACTGACTCTGAAATGTGGTACTTTGTTTGAAAATGTCAATAAATAAATTGTTAAAAAAATAATATTACAGTATAATTTCTTTAGCCTATTCTAAAAAGACACTTCCAATCAAAGATAATTTAAAAGTAGCCGAATGGGACGGGGACGTGAGTGGTGCCAGCGGAGGGGAGGCAGCCTAACATCAAAGGTTGTGTTCCAGGAGTACAGTTTACTCACCACTCGTAAACTCACAGCAAACACGGCAAACAGGTGCAAACTATTGTGTCCCGGTGTGCTTACGACTACAAACAGTGCAGGGAACCACCTAGCCTCCACCAGCAGCCGGCAACCACTTCACAAATGGGAAATAACAAAAGTACTAAGCAAAGAAAAACAAATAAACCAGTTGGTTCAGTTTAAAAATACATTAAGGCAAATATATTCACATAGGCAAAACAAAAGGCCTGAAATACAGAAAGGAAACACATTTCAAATTATAACTTCTTTATAACAGTGTAATAAATACGTACTAAACCCTACTTACCACTTAACTGGCTTCACTATTACATTTACACAAGGTGGTACAAGGTGACAGCTACCCAGACTTCAAGTCCTATGCCTGATTCGATTTGTATCACGATTCTTGATAATTGCGGTTCGATATAATCAAAAATTGCAATTTTCTTTTCCTTCTTAAAAAACAAACAAGTTGAATCATACACTTTTAGAGATGATAAACCACGAATGTCGTTCCCATAAATATAAACTGACATTTATTTCAAATGTGACAAAAGGAGGTACATAAAATGTACAGCATTTTTTTAAGTTTACAGCTACAAAAATGAATTGACATGTCCACACAGCACAATTGTGGGCTAGTTTTAATATAATTCACTTAATGTAATGAATTGTTCAATAGATAACCAATATGTTTTTAAATACTAAGTAAAGTGCTCTGACTATTCAGTGATCTCTGAAGTAGTGCTGTAAGATAAAAATAAAACACTTGGCCAAAATACAGCCTCTAAAAGAAAAAAACAGCACAAATGTGAACCATGAAATTAAAATGCTTCAAATTTAACAGTTTTTTTCAAAATCCTGAACTGCACATAAACTCTGCTCTCTGAGGTAGTGCATGTAATTGTAATGGAAGCTGTAGGCGTGTGGGAGAGACAAAAAGTGAGTAAAAATCACCCTAAATATGTTTATAATTGCAAATGCACTGTCTTCTGTCACAATTCCTACCCTCCTCCTTAATCCGGCCTCTGGACCAGCTGTAGTGACCCAAAAAGAGACGCTCTGACTGCAAATCGCACATGCGCAAAGTCCCCTCTGGCTGGTTTACAGACTGGACGCTGGGGAATAACATCCCCTGCTCTGACTGCAGCTGGGAGAGATTCTGCGGGGGACTGTGCCGCTTGTGAGTGCTTTGGGACGAGGGTGGGGCAGCCGGCAGCACCGCTGCTTGTTAAGAAGAGTCAGAAGAGTTAACACCAGCAAAAGTCCCTAGATTTGTTGTTAGTTGCTTTTTTTGAAAAATAGTCACTAGAGGCGTCTGAAAAGTTGCAAAATATAGGGCCAAAGTCACTAAGTTGGCAACACTGACTGCAGGGCCGAAGTTTTTCTGGACACGGATATGACGTAATATAATCAATTCAGGGGAGAAAATTTGATTTTTAAATCATAGCAGAAAAAAATTGGGATATGTACAGGCCGTCACTATTTTCAGCTTTTTGTGGAATTTTTTTTATGGAGGCTGTAGCACGCTCAAATTTTGGTATATGCAATGTTTTGCAAATACGAAGCCAACATTTGGTCATGGGTGTTAACTTTACATTCTGTCAAAATCAGTCTGAACTCAAGGTGCAGGTACAAGCTTTACAGAGGTTTCCTTCTTTGTCCGTTGTGAATGCACACACAACAAGGTGCAAAGCAGTGTGAACTTCAATGCAATGACCATCAAAATTAAAACATGTTGCACAGCTCTGTTCCAGTACACCACTTTATTTACAAACTGATAAAGACTATGAGATGTGATTGAAAGCCCTGCGAAAAATAAAAAAGTATTCGTACATTGAGCTAGAATTTGTTTGAAAAAAAATTTCAAGTCATTTCAAATATTTAGCCCCTTCACACAGCCTCTTTAAGGCAGAAATGTTGCATGTTATTACACCTCCCCATTCTCTATAAAAGGTATAAAGTAGTCGGTGGCCTAGAGGTTAGAGAATCGGGCTTGGAACCGGAGTGCCGCAGGCTACGGAAGTGTCCTTGAGCAAGGCATCTAACCCCTCCTGGCCTGTAAAAAATGATTGGTTAAATGCAGATGTTGAATATCTCTGTTGTGGGACTAATAAGAGAATCTTAAACATGGACAAAGCACATTTTTTGTGGAACCTCTGTGGAATATCTGTGTGAAAGGGTGTGTACCCACCAAATAAAACAAGAAAATAAAAATAAAAACACTGGTGACGTGTTGGCTTATCTGAATCCTGTCTCGTATCTCTTATCATATGTCTCTTATCCCCTAACAGAGGTTTTCCTGCCTGCCAACATAGTTGTTAATAAAAAAAAAAAGAACACATAAATATTATCTGAAAAAATGACTCCTTGCAAATGTTCTTTACAGGCAGCTCAGTGGACACTCACAGAAAAACTGCTCCATCTGCAGAACAAGGCCATGTTGCTCATAGGTCACCTAATTTCAAAAGTCATGACACACTT
The DNA here is from genome assembly GCF_030273125.1 of Centropristis striata. Classification (NCBI taxonomy): domain Eukaryota; kingdom Metazoa; phylum Chordata; class Actinopteri; order Perciformes; family Serranidae; genus Centropristis; species Centropristis striata. Next base: position 20,517,551 of record NC_081534.1, on the reverse strand, counting down.
GTCACAACATTCATCTCGCTCTGTGTAACGCAGGCCTAGTCATATTAGGGATATAGAGACAGGCAGGCGGAGAAAGGCGTGAGCGTGTAGCACATGGAATCGTTTTCATGGTCCACAAACATGGAGATTTTTATTTTTTCCCCCTCTTATGATGAGCTCAGACAATATCTTCTAGTCACTCAGTGGCTGTCATGCTGAGAGATAGCAAGGTGAGGAATGTGAGTGGTGAACAGCTTCTTTATGACAGTATATTGAGATAGCACACCCACACATGTATGCATTCCTCCTGGTTAAAGGAAAGCTGCATAAAGCCACCTGGTAAACATTACATTTTGCAGCCGGATCAGTGCTGATATGACAGCATAGGCATGGAATGAGCCGCTGACAAACAAACAAAGAACATTAAAATGCATTGAGGCACAAATTCACCATGCCTTTCAGATAAATAGCCTTGAATGAAAGAGAATAAAGTGTGAGCCCTTGGTTGATATTTCTCAGTCTGCACAAGCTAACCGCTAACCGGCAAGCTGCTGAAATGAGCCAATGTGGATCTTGATGTACAAAAAAAACCCCAGGACAAGACTTTTATTCATGCTATATGAGCTCCAGGGCAACAATGTTATGTCGCTAAGTTACAATTCAAGATTTTTATTATAGATAAACACCTTGGACTGACGCAGTTCATAAAAAAGTATTAAGAATTTATGTTGCGGTATTGAGTGTTGAGTGGGCCGCATGTCAGGATTTTTAGCACCTCGTTAAAAGTCAAGCACAGCATGAATTATGCATGGTGAAATATTGTTCCCCTGCCCTCACTGTGTTTCAGGGGATATTGTTGGGTGCAGAGACAAATCTAAGAGCCACTTGAGCTGTTCCATTAAGGAGCCGTTTACATATATAAAAAGGGCTATGGGCGAATTAGGATCACACACATGAATAACACAGGAGAGGCGTAAAGAATTTGTCATCAGTGGGGGTGAGTAGTGACTGCTAGGAAACGTCTGCGGTGTGCTGATAGGAAACGGAGCAAAGCCTGTAGTAAACTTCAACAGCTCTGAGTCTGATTTGAGATCTCCTCACACTCTGTAAATCACATGGCTGAGAACTGCTTAGATCTGGCACTCAGTAAATCACACTCGCCCTCCCAGAAAGGTTCAAGTTTGGAGGTTAAGCAGCAGACTGGGTCCCATGATCCTCTCGTTCACTTTTTAGTTTCAGGGAAAGACAAGCTCGCCTCAAAAAGTCTAGAGTGGGGCCCTCAGAGGAGAACTGACTGAATTTAATTTTAATTCTCAGTCCTGAGATATGAAATGGATTATTTGTAATGATTTAAGCGGAGGAATGTTGTAAAGACAGACTGGAGACTTGACCTACAGCCATATGACATCACCTTGCTAAAATCGATCTTTGTCCAAACAATGTTTTTGGCTTAATCTTTTTCACCCTTGAAAGTGCAGTAGAGACATTTCAAAATGCTGCTCTCATGTTGTTGTGTGAATGAGGAGCTTTTTGTTTACACTGTTGAATTGCTGCCAAATTAAAAAGGAATTATTTGATCAATGTGTCAAAGGGAAATTACGTTGTTTTTTTTTTTTACAATTTAGGTTTTCATAGCTAGTTCATAGCTCTGGCCATAGACTTTACTTGTTACCTCTACTTTCTTTTCCATATAAATTTGACTAACTTGTTTTGTTTAATTATTATTGTTGATTGTTGATCACATGTATTTTTGTCTCACTAGACACATTTTTTTATAAATATTTTTGCATTATTTATAACCAATAAAACCAATAAAAGCAGTAAATGAGGGGAAGGAGAGATGAGGTTCTCCACCAAATTGGGTAAATTATGGTTCATAGTCATCGCCGCAACCCAGAGGCCACCAGGGTGCCCACTGTTGAACCTATACTGAAATTTTTTTTTTAAAAACACTAAATCTGAGGGAAATGATCTTGCTGCATGGAGAGATAATTTCACTTGACAAGATTTCTTGAATTAAGACTGTTAAATCGAGAAATAAGCAAGTTGTTGTTGTTTTTTATCTTGGTAACTTGGTGAGAACCAACAATTTGCGTATGTATTTTCACTGTTGTGTCTGTGTTCACACATCTCAGCAGTTACTTGAGTGAGTACAATGTTATCATAGCCAGCCAGAACTCTGTAAGTAAAACCCAAATGTAATAAAGTCAGGGTCTTTTTTGATGCAGCAGTCCAGGAATGACTCAATCATTTTTGGCAAAACCAACCATTCTACTTATCAGATTATATATATATATATATATATAGACTATATTATTCCATATGGCATGGAATGTTGTTGTTTTTTCCACATTTCCAAAGATCTCTTGAGTCAGTTACTCTTAAAACATCAACATTAGCTGATGCGACTGACTGAAATGGAAGCACAAACAGGAAACAACAGGGGGGTAAAAATATCAGGATATATATCGTATATCAATATTCAGCCTAAATGTATTGGGATATGACTTTTGGTCCATATCGCCCAGCCATAATTGAAACAAAATCAGAAGTGTGATTAAAACATATATCTGGTAAGAAAAAAAATCCTAAAACCCATCTGACATGAATGACCTTTACGTTCCCCAATAATGTGGACATCTATTGTGCGTGGTGATGAGTCTGAGGAATGCAACAAAGAGACAGACTGGACTCTTCACTCACACCCACATGTGACATCGTATCTTTTTACTCAAATAATCTTCCTCTGAGAGGTTATTTGAAGTGTCTTTGAAGTGTGATGTTAGTTATCTGTCTGACACACTATCTGGTGTGTATGACAAGGGTGTACAAGCTTTTAAACAACATTTAAAGATATGGACAAAAACACCAGGGGTTGTAGAGCTGTGTAATTCAAATTTGGGTTAATTTACATACGTTTGTGAATTCTTCATACTGTGAGTTGATACAGGTTATCCAGACATATGTGCTTCAGCTACAGCATTGAAAGCATCCATCCTGTGATCATACACAGACCTGATATCAATTTCTTTTTTCAAAGAAAGCAACATTTTGCTCCCAGAACAGGTCCACAACAGAAGTCAATTCATGGGGAAAAGGTGTTCTATAAATATCAAATGAATTGCGGTATCAAGTTAGTGAATTGTATTGACCCTCACCTCAGTCACAAGTGCATCAGGCTGTAATTCATTTTTTTTCTGTGGAGGGATGCTGATGGAAAAAGACACTCCTAGCAGCCTGTGTGTGGCACATGTGTTTGGTCATGTGCTCAAATACCAGAAAATCACAGAGCGCACCCTGCTTTGCATTGCAAAACAAAAACAGTGCTTGTCAGTTAAGATGTGGGGTGGGAAAGTTGCGGTGGGGGGTGGGGGGAGTGGGCTTTGGCGGTTGTCAGCTGCGGAGAACCAATCTCCACAAATTGTTTGTGTCAGCTGAGGGATAGAACGTGAGGCTCTGTTGTGGTTTTCAAGTACAGATCAATGTCAGGCGTGAAGTACCAGCTTGGTGCTGTGAAGGGTAGAAAGGTGGTGGTGGTGGGGGGGGGTTGACGGACCTGGAAATGAAATGACGTCAACTTCTTCCCCTGGTTGTCCCCTAGCAGACCTCGGTGCCTGAGAGCAACAGAGCAGCAGCGGCGGTGCTGAGGGGTGGAGAGGTGTCTGGTTTCAGCCGCTCAGCCTGTTGTTTGGGAGCCTTGGGGCGCATGATTTCAGGGTCATGGGCTCATGTCTCAGGAGGGCCCCAGCTGCCTCCCTGCTGGCTATGATCACCCCCTGACACACTCACATCTCCCACGCACACACCCTCTGCACCTTAACTAGGCAGCAGACACTGACAGGGATGAGGAATCACTGTTTACTACTAATAAAAGTGTGATTACTATAACAAGCAGCCGTCAAATTCATGCTTTCCTTTCCACTATTATAATTGTTTGTTTATTCTGTGTCGCCTGGGTTTGATTTTTGTCACATCAGTGCAACGGTGTATAGCAGCCAAGTCCCACATAGCTCAGGTTTCACCACCTCTCACCAGCATGTGAATGCACCGTGACTCGGCATCAGACTTAAATGAAAAACGATTAAAAGATGAAGACCTTGAAATGTAATGTAAAAAGTTAGACCTTGATTGTTCTGAGATTTATATTTTGATCCCAAAATCAAGAATACAATTCTGTGCAAATGAATAGGTACACTGTAAAAAAAAAGTAAAAAATAAAAATAAAAACCTGTTGTTTTTACAGCAAAAAAACGGCAGCTGTGGTTGCCAGAACTTTACCATAATAAATACGTTAGAACTTTTTTTAATATTACTGTAAAAAGATATTGGCACTGTTGATTTCACGTTTAAGATTGACATTTTAAAAAGTTTTTCCATCAAAAGAAATGCTGTTTTGCCATATAATTGACAAGAAAATACTTTATAAATGGTAAAAAAACCAAAAGATTTTACCATTAAATATTACAGTATATTTTTGTTAGAGATATGGTGTTTAGTACATTTAACAGTTAGAAAAAGTATTTTTACAAAAAGTAAATGCAAAAATTACAGTGATGAACCGTGGCCTCCTGGGTCTGAAGTCCAGTATCTCATCTCATGAAATATACAACAGAGGATTGACATTCATAGCAGTGCCCCACTTCCATGTCAGATGCAATGGGAATGAGAACAGAGAGATAGTTAGTGATCAGGATGAGCTAATGCTAAATAAAGCAAATTTAATTGCACAGTATCTGCCTACTGTACTCACCTGACACAAACAACATAAAGATCACCCAACAAGAGTCAATACCACCCATAACAACACATATGAGTGTTTGTCAAAAAATTGCGGTCGTTATAAAGGCTGCAGTTTCGGCCAATTTAGGCTGCAAAATCTAGGTTACCTGGGTTTAGGGCAAAAACCTCCTGGTAATGTGTTATAAAAGACAGTTTAAACTGTAAATAAATGCATGTAAATACCGGAAGTGAAGAAGTCATATAAATAAAATAAACTGCTAAATACCTATATATATGGTATTAAAAGTTACGTAAAAAACGGAAGTTACATTAAAAAACATGATTCACAAACTGTGAGCATCAAAAGTTACATAAACAATGTAACTTCACCAGTCCAGATTATGTAAAATGGGATGCCATAGAAACCTCATCCAATCCCCAGCAAATACGTTGGTAAATGCAAATTTAGAACAATTATGACTAATCTCTACTGCTTATACAGTATGTGAAATTATTGATTCTGTATTTGCATCTGTCTCTGTTTCCAAGCAGTGGTTGCACCTGAAAAAAAGAGGGTGTTATTAATATGTCTGATGCACAGATAGGCAGTGGATGTCAACAAACAGGGGAATGAACCCCCCTATAAAGTCATAGATAATAGTGAAGAAAAAATGAATGTAAATATTGTCAGTAAATAAACAAAAGAAAAAAAGATAAATCATAAGAAATAACAAAGAAAAAAGTGTTGTAACAAAATAAAAATAAAAACTCTTTGGTGGAGGAAAAAAATCTATATTATCATTGAGGTCAAGATAAGCAGTAGCATTCATCTTACAAATTTAAAATGTTTTCCGATGTAGTAGTTCGGGATGAGTTCACTGACTTACAGGATATATGATCACAGTTTTGTGGACATCACAATACGATTACAGGCTTGTTTGTGTTCCGTCTTTTTGGGTTACACTTTACCACTGTATCTCATTGAACCAAAAACAATTTATCAGTTTATCTTGTCAAAACAACTTTTTTTCTAGTGTCGACATATACCAAAATAAGGTTACCAACTCATAACAATACAAACTATAAGACAAGGCTCTTTATTTAGTTTAATACATTTCTGTTTTTATAACAACAATGTTTCTTGTTACAATGAGATTAGTTGATTTTGTATGATATGGTTTTGTGACATAACAAGACAAAGTGAGCAATGCAATTGTGTAATTTGTTGTAATGTAAAGAGTCATGCTTATTTTTTTATGATGGTGGTAGAAATATGCTACAACTACACTGAAAGTCCTCCTCCACTCACAAATGTTTTGCTTATTGCAACTTAACTAGGATGTTTGAGCTTCACTGTGCATAATGATGTTTGTGTAGATTGGCACTACAAGGTTATGTTCACATTAATCTGCTGGAGGAGTAAGTTTATCTTTGCTCACCTTAACTCTGACTGCCAATCATAGTCCAGTATGCAACCTAATCATGCGTGGTATGAAAACTGCCTCCAGTGCACAAACTCTTTCACTGAAAAGTCCATTCTCAATGTGTGTCTCGTTTAGATAAAGTGCAGAATGCAACAATATTTTTTATAAATCAATTCCATATTTTTTAAATATATGATATATATGATTTATTGTTGTCAAAGTAATGATTACTTTGTTCTCAATGTGTGAAACATGTATGCACAATCGTAAAACTGTATATATACAACAACATAAATACATTCACATTGCAATACACTGTCTGTTACACCCAATAAGGTAAAAGTAGAACAAGGTCCATTAACTATTATATAATTTCACATAACAAATAAAACAGAATAAAACACGGTAACGCTTTATATTAAGGTCCTTGTAATAACCATTAATTAACAAGTGATAAGGCCCTTGTAAGTCTTTACGAGATGCTTATTAACATTATTGTGTGTTTATAAGCTTATATAAGTGTTAATAATGGCATTACAAACACCCATGACCCACCCATTATGTCTTTGCCATGCCTTTATTAATCTTATTTTGTTTGCTTATTGATATTAAAATATACTTTTTTGCTCATCTATTATAAGTTAACTATAAGTTAACTATGCTTTTTGCAACTACCGGATCTAAAGCGAGAACAAAGCCTTATTACTTGTTAATTAATGGTTATTAAGGACCTTATTATAAAGCGTTACCAACACTTCCACTCAGATCAGTGACAGGACTACTTGCTGTTTCATGTTAATTTTATTTCAGCTCTCCCATCAAAGAAAGAGGATGTGTGGGGTTGTTTATCTCCTCTCCTGCATATTCCAGTTGATAAGACGTGTGCTCCCAGCGTGTCCCTGAGCCACTGCTGACTAGTGCGGTCCTGAGTCCTGTGTGACACACTTTAAGAATCCGAACTGCACCAAATAGATTAAACCTTTGACCTTTCGCATTGACGCAGTGCTGCTGCGCTGCTGCCAAAAAAGACATTTGGGATTCTCACACAGATGAGTCACTGTTTTGTCAAACCCTGCAATTTCCTGATACTAAGCAATCTGTCACTCTCATGCTGAATTACAGCATGGAACATTAATGAAATTCTGAAGAGGGAATCTCTAATGTGTGGCCACAGATAACTGTCTGTTTACAGAGTAAACAGAACAAAATTTATTTAAAATGAGCCAATCAAATGGTGCATGTATGAGATTACAAATAGTATTAGAGAATTAAATTAAGCCTTAAAATGTCCTAAACTGCATTGGGCAGTATGTCATATGTAGTGTGTTATGTTAATGTTCTATGTTAATGTGTTACTTTATTTAGTAACAAAACGTGTAATGGATCACATTACAAAATATAATAATTTCCTGACAATTACTGCTGTTATCTGTCTTAACAGGGAGTTTGATATAGGGCCCAAACAAAAACAACTTCTAGAGTATGTGCAGTCATTGTAACATTAAGCTTGCTTTTGATAGCCAGAAAATACCTTATTTTCTGTTTCCATTCTTGTTACACACAGACCATGGGATGTGTGGGTGCGGAGCTTTTCAAGTTGCTTAAGTGTCTTTGATAGAGCTGTGCTGTGAAAAAATGTCCTTTTAATTTGATATGGTTGCTTGTTAGCCAACAGTTGCTTACTTACCAGACTGATGTCTCCTCAAAAACAAGGTTGTAGGTTGTTTGTACAGGCAGCAAAAAATTATCCATATTTGAATTTAAGACATAGACTGCATATAAATAATTGACATAGTCACTGTGACGTCACCCATTGGTTTGTGGCCCGTTGAAAGCATCAAGTTCAGCGTTACACTCGTCAACATCTTGCGTCGCCATCTTGTTTCAGATACGGGGAGCAGACCATATTTGGACTGTGGAGGAACGAGAAGGATCTGACGACACTGACTACAGCCTCCAACACCGACAACCTGACTGCTAATTAATGTTAGCATTAACTGGAGCATTAACTGGGATATTTATTTTGGCTAGCAAAAAAACAAAACAAAATGTATATCACTTACCTAAAAAACTAACAGGGACTCTTGGAGTGTCTGTTAGTCCAACCAAACGCTGAACAAGACATTTTAAATGAACAAAATGTTCAAATAAACTGTCATTAAGTGAAATACAGTGTGAAAGGCTCAAAGTTATGAGATCAAACCGGTAAACGTACTTTTTCTATATCTATATAATGTTATATATAACTTTATTGATGCAGTGCCATGGATTCCCATTGTTCTGCTTCTCTCCTGATGACAGCTCGCCTTGTTAGCCACCTAATCAAATGTAACCACGCCCCAAATCATACAATTCTCTATCTTCTATTTTCTACTAAATGGGGCCATTATTTACACTATTAACATCAAATTGTCTTGAAGAAGATTTTTTACTAGCAATTGAGACCATAGAAAAAATGTACGTATAAGGTAATAGATCAAGTAAGAACTTTTCTCATTTTGCATTGAAATTAATGGACAGAAATGTTTTTGCAGCCACCCGCTGGAATTATTGGGTAGAATGCAGCTTAATGCACTTCCTGGTTTTCCTCCCTGCTCAGACCCGGAGGTTGCCGCCTAGTTTTAGACTGTCCTCCACCGCCCTCTAGCAACCGTAAAATTAAAGAATAATGGTGATGTACTTACACAATCAGCATTTACAGAACAATATGATAATTCATTTGAAGTGGTATTTGTGTCCACCTGATAAATGTAAGTCCAATATTCAAACTATTTTAGCTCTGATCTGAGAACTTCTGAGAACTTCTAAGTATTCTCACAGCTCATTGGACATCAAAGAAAAACTCATAAAATAATTAACATCCATTTAGGATACACAGTTTATAAGGTTCAAAGAGGAAATGAACAAAATGCAGCTTTAATGGTGACAATATGACTATAAAACATGTGGTATAGTTGCCTCGGCTCTCAAATGCTGTCCAAATGTTCAATAATATCCTTAAATATGGCACAACAGCAACAGTTATGCAGTTCAGCAGCAAAGTGATGTCTTCATTAGACCCTGGAAAGTCATAATACTGTAACTCATAACTCCTCTTTTCCCCTCGCAGCAACTGAGTACATAATTTCCCCATCATAAATGATGTGGGGGTCCCCCCTGCTCATCTGCAGCAAATGGATGGTTGCCTGGAAGAAGACGCACAGCAATGAATATGCTAGAGTCATTACTCTGTCTCACTGTGACCTTTACACAGGGGATGCAAGCGAAACATATGTTCTCTAACAACAATGCTTTTTCTGCAGCTCTTATTTATCTCTTGGGTCTCATAAAGTCCTAGCCTTTGTTGTTTATGGTGACCCTTAGCTTCTCAAGCCAGCTCCTATGACAGTGAATTTTGTTGCCTCATTATGGTGATAAAATAAAAAGTGAAGCCAGAACTCCATGTCCTTGGTGAACTCATGTTACATTAGTATTCAGACGTTGCCTCTACTTGTGTATATAGGAAGCAAACTTGAAATTTAGGCCAGTAGTTAGTTGCACTGTACATAAATAATTCAGCGTTTTGATGGTACTCATACTGCGAAGTCCTGGTTCAACATAAATAACAAGCTAAAACTGCAATCCGCTGGCTATCACTGCTGTCATGAAAACACCATTTGAGTGTTTTTGCTGGTTCTTAGCGGATGTGAAGGTTTAAATCCTCTGAAATGGGCCGAGTCGAATCAATCTTTTACACTTTGTGGAGACCAAACTGTAACACTGAACAATTCTACTTGAGTTACTTCACATTTTATTGCCGTGTTAAGCAGCAATATAACAAAACCAGTGTTGGGAAAGTTAATTTAACCAGTCAGTCATCTTATTACTCATTTAAAGAGTTACATCACCATACTAGTTCACAGACTATACGAAAATATTGAAAAATTGAGCTTCAGATCTTTCCACTGTACAAATCTCCTATCTATAGAGGAATAACTACCTTAGAATAACGTTACTCTCTGTGATGTTTCTAGATTTTATTTGGACCTCAATGTTGCTCAATGATACTAACTTGCTTACTATCCGCAAATTACTTCATCAGCTAATGTCACAAACCAACTAGTGGCAGATCCATTCCACATAACAAACCTTAAATTTGCAACTAATTCAGCTAGCGTGAACCCAGAGCCGGGGGTTACAACGGGCTGGTAGAGTTTGCTGATCCTGCGAGGAGCCAAGGGGTCCAGGATCAGACCCCAGTCCTGGGGATAGGCATGTGTAGTCAATTGTTGACATTATCAGACTATTTCTAGGCATTAGCTTAGGAGAACTGGTCTTTACACAGAAATCAGTCCACAAGCTTGGAGGCAACATCAGTAGGAAAGGTGTATAAAATAGATCTATTTTTCAGCTGGTGTATGTGCACAAAGCAGTGTTGATCACCACATTCAGCTTGTGTACTGTATGTATACTATATACTATACTATACTATTCTATAATATACTATGCTTTACTATAGAGATTTTGGTTCAAATTTGTCAACTTCCTATGCATTCTCTATCTGTTTAGCATCTTTCAGTCTGTCCTTACATCACATGCATGGCTCCTTTTTCTCGACACAAACTTGGCTATCAGTCAAATTTTTCATTTTATTTTAATTAACAAAGTATAAAGCTGCCAGGAACCAAAAATACAAACAAAAGACACAGGTGTCCATGGAAATGCACCCTAACTCCATTTCTACACACAAAAACAGCAGAAAAAAATTAGAAATAATAAAACTGCGAAACAGTCTATTTGCATATAAATTAAAAATAGTAATAGTTTTCATCGTAGAAAAAAAATTCACATTTTAAAAATGGTCTAGAAACATAAATGGCACACTGTGAAAGCTCCTATGATTGCACTTTCAACTGGCTTTCTCAGCTTGTCTACATATCATATATAAATAAAGTTATTACTGTAAATGAAACATGTGTATTTTCAACAAATAGATGGACTCCAGAGGGTTAAGAGCAAACTTAAGACTTTCTTTCTTTTACTTGAACCATTTTTACGTATTTTTCTGCTCATGCATCTTAGTGTTACAACATCTTCTCTTTTATTTATTTATTTATTTATTTGCTAATATTTATTAGTCTATTTTCATACATATATATTATCATTCTCTACTTTTAATTATTTATTTATTATTTTCATCTTTTTTATCTAGTTCTTTTACTTTTTATTTTTATTATTATTTACTTTTGTTGTTTTTTATTTTATCTTACCTTACTTTATTTTTATTTATTTTATCTAATTCATTAATTTTTCTCACTGCTGGACGTTGAGATGGCGCTTCCTCAGTTTGTGCTTTGTTTTTAATGGGATGGATGGATGGATGGAGGGTTGGGGATGGGCGGAGGGTGTTTGCATGTTTCTATGTTTTATTATTATCATTATTATTATTTTGTCCTTTTTTCTGTGAAGCACTTTGTGTTACATTTCTCTTGTACGAAAAGTGCTATACAAATAAAGTCTGATTGATTGATTGATTGATTGATTGATTGATTGATTGATTGATTGATTGATTGATTGATTGATTGATTGATTGATTGATTGATTGATTGATATGTACATGCATGAATTACAGTTAAAGCACTTCAAAGTATTTTGAGGTGCTTTCCATTACCCTCATCTGATTGACTGACATGAAAATCAGTGTAGTTTTATGTTATATTATGGTCATTTCTGTCAATAAAGCCCATTACAAAATCTCCCTTCCTTCTTTGATAGCAAGCATAATAATCCAGAGAAAAATACTGAAACTGAGCTAGCCTCTTTGGAGCCTATGGGTTATCAGAAGGAAGACACCACATTTCAAAGAAAGGCTGTATTGAACAGTTGAGTGGGAGCATCAGACACCTCAGAAACAACTTTGAGGAAATTTGTATTCTGTGAGCGTCTATAGGCAAAGCTTACAAAAAAAGTGAAATGAATCCATGTGTTACACATTATTACCACTGACCAGACGGATATCATGTCAGTATAAAGTGGACTATCAAGCTATTAAAAAAAAACATTTAGTCACAAACATTCAAGGGCATGATTTGTATGCATGTCCCACATGAAAAATGAAAGTAATGACTTTTTCTTCTCTCCTCGACTCAAATGTGATTCTTTTTCTAAATTAAATATTTCCTCTGCTGCCTTTATCCTATGACAGGAAGGGTTCTTTGGGGTGCGGCGGTTTATTCTATCTTTATTTGTTTGATGTCCTCTTGATCAGTTAACATTGTACTGACATATAATAGAGCAAATAACAGTCCTTGTTTTATTTGATGTAGACAAGATCTCTGAAAGCATAATGAATTTGACATATGAGCTATTTGCAATACAACATACAATACCCAAGACATAGAACAAAAAGTATCTGAATCCCTGGTGGGGTTTTATTAGAAACAAAATAGTAGTCTTTGATTTTTTGTCTATATATAATTGGTAAACGAGGTCTTCATAGGCTTGAAAGAGTAGCACTCTGGAGCCTGATAAAACACATCACACATCAGATATTTTTGCAATAAAGTAGTGAGACAGCAAGTTATGTTGTCTTAACAAATGAAACAAACCAATTAGACTACATGAGATCAAAGTACTGAAGAGTACATTGGTCTAAGAACAGAAACAAAGACTCCAGAGGAGGAAACAGCAAGATTGTAGAACAGTGAAAAGGAAGCCTTCAGTTGAAATCTTTCACCCACAAATGAGGAATACAACAAATAGAGAAATAAATGTTCCATCTGTTTCGAAACAGTCTATATCACATAGTATATGTATATTAGTAATTTACCCTCCAGCCACAGTTTGGAGTCAGGTTGCAGACAGGAGCAGCAAGGCGGTGCACATTGCAATGACAAAATACTTCTTGTGTGAATTTGTAATGTTATTAACATGCCAAAATCTATTTTCATCACAAGTAGAGAGATTTACCTGCGTAAATCACTACAGTAGTGAATTCGCTGGTCTCTTTAAAATTAGACAAAAGATTATCAAATGGTTTTTATAATTCAATGATACAATCTAGGGTTTATTTATTTTTTACTTTTGAAAATCACAATCTCTAACCTCTGATGTAGCTTTCTAGTTAAGTCAAGATGCTAGCCAGAGAGACGGAGCGCAATGGGTCATGCTATCGGAACCACGCACAACCAAAGGCTGAAAAGCTTACAAAATGCCTGTATTTAGCAAAACACATTTGATTTAATCATGAGTAATGAGTATGTTAGCACTCTACAATGTGATCTGATTTGCATCTAAGTCCCAAGTATGAAAAAACACAAGGGTCTTAACCAAATACCACACATACCATTTTAATATATCATGTCTTCATTGAAAACATCTATGAAACATTCATAGTTTTGGTGGAAAAAGTAAGCAAACCCTTTGGCTAATGGTCCAACAAGAGCTAATGGAGTCAGGAGTTAGCAAGCATGGAGTCCAAACAATGAAATAAGATTAAAGTGAGCTGTAGAGCTACTTTGACCTATAAAAAACACTCAAACTTTTTGAGTTTGCTATTCATAAGAAGCATCTGCTGATGTGAACCATGCCTTGCAAAAAAGAGATCTCCCAAGACCTATGATCAAGAATTGTTGATTTGCATGAGGCTAGAAGGGATTACAAAGTAATGCCAAAGACTTTAGGTTTTCACCAGTCTACAGTTAGACAGATTGTCCACAGTGAGACGATTTACTGTGGCTACTCTGACTCCAAAGGCATAATGCAGAATGCTCAGTGAGGTAAAAAGGAACCCTAGATTAACAGCTAAAGGCTTGAAGGAATCATTGGAACTGGTTAACATCTCTGTTAATGAGTCTACCATACGCAAGAGATTGAACAGGTATGGTGTCCATGGCAGCACAGCATGGAGGTAGTGCATTTCACCACACAACAGCTTTTAGGCATTTTTTACTGTTGTTTGCTGCAATGGAATTGACCAGAGGGCCCTTCATTCACATAAAGTGAATGGAGTGCAATGGATTGTTCACCCCAAAATAAAAATTACATTTAAATTATATATTAATAATATTATGATTAATTGTGCAACTTCGCACAGTGTAGCCACAAGCCAGTAGCCAGGGGCAGTCAGGTTGTTGGTGTACGTGGGTGTGCATGTGTCCTCAGGGTTATTATTATTATTTACACAACCAAACTAATTATTTTCTCTGATTTAGATATACCCGCAACCACATGAACATTTCACCCCCCCTCTACTCTGAAATTTTTTAATTATCCATGTATTAATGTATGAGTGGTTTAATGATCAGAGAGGCTGCCTTCAGGAATTGTAAACGTTTCCATTGCGCAGTAATGTCATCGCAGCAGACACTGTGGGACAGTGAAGCAGCAAAACTAAAAAATGCACTTATGAACTTGATGGAGGAAATGGAGCTAACCTTAAAGCTTTTGAAATAATAAATCAGTCAAAGTAACAGTGCTGTTTCTTGTCATGCATAAATGCGCACACTCTCTCCACAGCTTTGCTCCCTGTTATGTTCACATGTTAATAAACATCTTCAGAATTAATTATGTATTTTTACTCACACCCATATCCAAGCTGCTGTTAATTTAAATGTCTTTTTTTCAACCCTCGATACTGTGGGTCAGCGTTCATTTTTCAGGAAAAAAAAATAGTGAAGGCGCTTTGTTAGCACATTGCTATCTCGACGCAGCAGAAAGCCATTGTGCAATTGACCAACAAAAAATGGGTCTAAAGTCAATGGCGCAGTTGCTTTCTGCTGCCAGCAATACACTAAGAAATCGTCTGACCACACCTCATGTTGACAAGGGCACATTGCTGCTTACTCAGTGACAAGAAACTGACTGCTGCGTCCATCAGAAAGTAGCAGTGACAATGATGAGATTTTGCCGTGCTGTGCACTGCTTTGTGCCAGGTGTAAGATGAAGGTTTGTGTAGAGAGTACACAAACTCACAGCTAATCTGCTAATACAGACTGTGTGCTTTAACTAGCTTTGATTGACAGTGACCAGTGGCCAACAACTTCAGCTTGTTCAGACAAAACAAAACTTTTGTATGTTAAAGGCCCCAAAGACACATCTCTTCTGCTTCTTTCTTTTAGCCTTAGGATAACCAAAAAAAGGTTGACAAAAGCCATTATTGTGGTTTCATTTCCAATGAAAACATATTTGCTACTGCAAATAAGTCATATGTAGAAGCATTTTGTGAAGTAAAGGATTGCAGCCAAATGTAATGAGTAAATATGTTGTTGTGATGAATTTACCTGAAAAAAATGAAGCAACATGATGTAATTCTTGCCTCTTCCTCTCTTGCTTTTTGTCGTTCCTTTCGGGAGATTCCTGATGTCTGTAGTAATAAACATGACTAATCACTTACAACTTATTCTTCTCCCTTGATACATGCCCTATGAGACTGAACTGCAAGTACAGCTAGGTGATGCTCATCCCGTTGATTTGATACACAAACATAGGGTTTTACCCAACTATCCAGTTGCATTAATTATTCATTGACAACTTCAAACCCCCCACTCTCCCTCTGTATGTGCTGCATACAGATCCTTGCAGGACTGACCTATATTGTATTTCGGAGAAGACACAGTGGGTTTTTCATCAGCAGAGCAGGGCGGGATATGAACGATTCCCCAGTGTGACCTCATCCTTATGGCTGCATCCTCACCCCATTATCATGAAATGACCCAGATTTTGAAAAACTCCTAAGCTGAGAGAAAGACTCACTGTGAAGAACCACTTTTGTGTTGTTGTGTGGATCTTAAATGCAGCTCACTCTGATTGACCGCAGAGCAAGTTTTCCACTTTAGCTTAAAGCTTTCGATCTCATTGCTGCTTCACATACCTACAAAGCTATAACAAAGCTGGTGACAATTGGCTGCAGCACACACGGAGGGGTACTTTTGGGAGGTGAAGGTAGCAGGGGTGGGGGAGTTGCAAAGGAGTGTGTGAGATCAGTAGTAAATCCATTGTAATCTCCTTCTAAGCTACAGACCTGCTCCATAGAGGCCTCATAAGCAGGAGATGGTCCGTTATGACTGGGCCTTTCATCCGGGCAAAGGAGATTACATCTAAGGAATGCTCTGCTTTCAGAAGTTCTGCACTGAGCTTCAACAATGCCTTATTCTAGTCACATCCGCATCAAGGAGATGCATCATAGACAACTAACACTTACATCGTCTGCTTCAGACCTATATTTCCACAGAAACAAAGTGCACTGCTGAGTGTGTTGGTGACATTATTGCATCGCTCTAAAAAAAAAACTTTTGTATGCCAGCTTTCCTGAGGGCTACACAGCAGTGCGGAAAACTCAAATTGAACATTTTTAATGTAACATCAGCATCTTAAGTCCTATCCAAGTGACTGAAAATTGTGTCTTCACAAGGTATAAGATGTAAATAGATTGTAGTACACTTTATTTTATTTTATTTTTTAAAGAATTTGAAGCTGTGGATGTAGTGAGAATGTCTGTAAATATATATATACTGTTCTGTCCCGTGTATATATATATATATATATATATATATATATATATATAAAGCGGTTTTCATAAGAAAAGGAAAAAAAATAGTGAGCCTGAATCTTATATATAATATATATATTATATATAAGATTCTTATATATATATATATATATATATATATATATATATATTAAGATTCAGGCTCACTATTTTTTTTTTTTTTTATGAAATGTGCAGGAACTTGTCAGCGCAGTTTTGTTTTTCCTTTCAAAGGACTTTCCATAAATCTCCACTTTTCTTAAACAATATGACATTGTATATTTAGTATCTCCCACCTACCATGGCAAAGACTGAGTGACTGAATGAGTCATAACTACTTTCACAAGATATGGGCAGTGTGTTACAGGAATAGTTAATGGTAGTGTCTATGGTGTGCATTTAATGGATACTAGTAGTAAGTATGCTTCCGTCCAAGTTAAACAAACAAGTAATGCATGTAAACATGATAAAATAACCCCTCGTTCCTCACTCGTGTGTTTCACAGATCAAATAGGATTCTATTCTATTAAATGTGTCAACCCCCAATGAGTGAGACGCATGTCTCATGAGGACCCCCCAGTCTGTTTTTGTCGCGTTCAGTGAAGCATTTTCTGCTCAGACAGCTGTCAACAATTTCACACAAATTTCCAGCTGTATATGTGTTTTGAGCATTTACTACATCTACGTTCACTGATCAAGACTCCCAGTCTGTTTGTGTTGCTGTTTCACAACACGCAGATTCCCCTCACTTGCTACAGTGGGCAATAAAATAAAATGAATTAATCAGTATATACAAACATTGTTGATTTATTCCTATGAAGCAGACATTGAAACTATTTTTTAAAAATCTGTAAATTTCAGTAAATTTCTGCAATCAGCCGGCCTGGCAAAAGCCGTTCAGCCAGCCGCTGACAGACAGCCACCGGCAGCCACCGAAGTGAGTGGGGGGGGGGCCTTGATTAATCAATTAACATGCGGTTAATAAGTTAAAAAAAAACATATACAGTGTGATATGTGTGTGATTTAAACCGCTTTCTATGCAGATTACGCTTCACTTAACGCGATGGAAGACGGAGTCAGTGGGAATTGCTCGATTGAACGTATATGCGGCGCTCACATCTCGCTCCCAGTAGGGATTCCAAGTTTGAGGAACAATAGAGCTTTTGGACCACTCAGTGCTTGGGCTCTAATTACCTTTCAAATGAAATGAGTGAAGTAAAAGCACTGTCCTTATGAGGCCAATGAAAACGTGTTTGATAACTCACTCACTCTCTCAGGGACATACACACTGCTTGAACTAAAGCACTTTAAACAGATTGTGACTTACATATCTCAATTAACACAAAAGACTTAAAACATTCACCAGTGGCTAACTGGATAACAAACGCTAGTCGTTTTACCATTACACTTCCTATTAACATCATTACAGAAGTTAATAACACAGTTGTACAGTACAAGGTTTCTGTGTATGTTTCGTTGTTTTAAGAAAAGGTTTTATCTTATTACTGAACTGGAAAAGGTTGTAAAGGGTAGTGAGTGAAACCAGTCTGTCGTTACTTTCCAGTGGTAATTTTAATTTTTGAGCTAAGAAGGCACGGTCACCAATTCACAGCTAATTACTGCCACCTACTGACATATTAAGGGCAATACATGACTATGAAGCCGGGGGGGTTTTTTATTCGCACACTTGACTATTTTAACGTACGCTCTTTGCCAAGGTGTATTTGAAGCCGCCGTGCCTGGAGCAACATGTCTAATTGTGTGATTTCAAAAATTGCAGATGCAGGACATCTCAAAAACCAACAGGCAGATTGTCATTAAATTAGCTGAGAACATTCATGCTTTCTAGTTCATAAATCCTATTTTTAATTGTGACCTTCATTTGACAACAGTCTCAGATCAAGTGCATAGGATGCCTTCTACAACCCTTTCAAAATCTTTAAATATCTCTATCTCCTGTGTATGAGGTCTAATTCACTGCCCATTGAGTGGTTAGATTTATGGTATACATCTATACAAAGGCAGCAAGACAGAGAGCAACTCACTGGAGAATACCCTGGCCCACAATATTGATGGGGAGATTTTATTAATATGAGCAATGATCGAGAGCTGTCAGAGATGATGGATGATGTTGGAGGTAGGCAGTCAGACGGGTTCCTCTGTCTTCAGAACAGCTGTTGTGCATTTCACCAAAGAGGTGGTGTGAGTGCGGCAGGTCACTTAAGGGATGTGATGTGAACGCTGCCTGTACCTCCAACATTATTACAAGCTGTTTAGGGAAAAGCCAGCTCAGCAGTAACAGCAGCACACTCATTCTCTGTGTGCTCAGCGGATGTTCCTCATACCACTGCCGCTGTGGTGGTTTAACTCACAATTACTCTGTTATGTCCAATTAGACTTGTAATCACGCTGTTGTAATTGCTGCAGCCATCGCAGCTTATACTACAAAGCAACGTTCGTCACAACATATTGATTGCATCTACGCTGGATGGTCTTAATCTTAGATCTCATTGCACCAAACTTCTTTTTTCAACTTCACTGAATGTAATTGTCATCAAACCGGTATGCTCATCATTAGACAATTGTTAGGGGGATGCGTTTTACATAAAATGTCTAACAAGATCCACATGGTAATAAGTGGGAGCACATTGTGATAAATGCTCATTGTTTACCAGGCAAGCCAGACAAAGCCATGTCAGTGGGACTGACTCAGGCTGGAAGAGGAAATGTAATAGGAGGCTGTTAGTTGTTTTTTAAATGAGTCACATATTGATGGCTAGCTCTGTAGTCATTTATTCAAACTGGAGTTTTTAAGTTATAAAATGTGTCCATATGGTGAGAAATTTTTTTTTACTATAAGTCACAAAATCTGACCCCAAAAAAACTGAGCTGAGATATAAACCTTCACAAATAAGTATCTTATATATTAATAATAGATCGGATTATGTTACGCTAGACCACAGGGATGTGAACTCAAAAAGCAGACTCACAGTTCACAATAGGCAATTTTCTTGAATGAAAAGCAGGGTTCAGTACACATAAAGGCAATAATCAGGCAAAGGTATCTGAATCAGCACGCAGAATCCAAAAACCAAAAACCCCAAAACAGGGGAAAAAACATGCCGAAAAACTCACGAAAGGACCACTGGAACAAATGACACAAGGGAGTCAGGACCAACTGGCACAGATCAAAGGGAAGGCTTGGACTTAAATACTGAAGGGGAGGGGGGCATAAGTCACATTAGAAGAGGCGTGGGTAATCAAGGGAGCGGGAAACACTCAGGGAGTAAAGAGACCTGAAACGAGACAAGATGTGATTACCAAAATAAAACAGGAAACATGAAGACATAGGGAAAACACACAATAAAAGCACTAGGACATAACAAGGAACATGACTGATGACTGTGCAATGTGAAATGTATTGCTCATCCAAGAAATTTGTCACACAACTGTTCAGTTCTACAAAACTTTTTAGCCTTTTTAAGCTTTGTTTTGGTTTTCGGATGCTCAACAGCTTTGTGGTGTATATTTCAGAACACTGTCCTGCAAAACCTGCGGGCACCCCGCCCCCTTTCTATAGCTGGCCATGTGCCAGTGTTGCCAACTTAGCGACTTTGTTGCTATATTTAGCGACTTTTTAGACCCCTCTAGGGACTCTCTTTCAAAAAAGAGACAAGATAATAAGTTGTTTTCACGAGATAATAATCTTTGCTATATCGAGATAAAAAGACAATAAGTCGTTATCTTCCATCCATCTTTACAAACCTCCTGGTCCCTCCAACTCCCCCTCCTACCTCCTCCCTCCTACCAACCCACTTTGTCAACCATTTCCTGAAGAAGATTGAGGACATACGCTCGTCATTTACCCATCCAGTCTCACAACCTGCCTCTCCTCCCTCCCCATCAGTGTCTCCCTCCCTCTCAGCATTCACTCCACTGTCTCCTCCTCAAGTGCTCAGCCTTGTAACCTCTGCCCGTCCTACCACTTGTCAGCTGGATCCTATTCCCTCCCACCTGTTTCAGTCTATTGCTCCTGATCTCCTCCCGTTCCTCTCCCATCTTGTCAACACTTCCTTGACTACTGGCTGCTTTCCTAACTCTCTGAAGGAAGCGAGGGTGAATCCTCTCCTAAAGAGATCCACCCTCGACCCATCCTTAGTGGACAATTACAGACCCGTCTCTCTCCTGCCGTTCCTCTCCAAAACTCTGGAACGGGCTATCTTCAATCAGCTGTCCTCCTATCTGCATGGGAACAACCTCCTTGACCCTCACCAGTCTGGTTTCAAGAAGGGCCACTCAACAGAGACTGCCCTTCTCGCTGTGACTGAACAGCTTCACAAGGCGAAGGCGGCCTCTCTCTCATCTGTGGTGGTTCTACTGGACCTTTCTGCAGCTTTTGACACTGTGGATCACCAGATCCTCATCTCCACCCTTCATCACCTGGGAGTATCTGGCTCCGCCCTCTCTCTGCTCAAATCCTATCTCAAGGACCGCACCTTCCGTGTAACTTGGAGGGGTTCTGTTTCAGAACCCTGTCTACTCACCACCGGGGTCCCTCAAGGCTCGGTCCTTGGTCCGCTCCTCTTCTCGATTTACACCAACTCCCTTGGCTCCCTCATCCACTCGCATGGCTTCTCCTATCATAGCTATGCCGACGACACCCAGCTAATCTTCTCATTTCCCCAGTCTGAAACACGTGCAGCAGCACGTATCTCTGCATGTCTGGCCGACATCTCCCAGTGGATGTCCTCGCACCACCTCAAACTCAACCTGGGAAAGACCGAGCTACTCTACCTCCCAGGGAAAGGCTCTCCCACCACTGACTTCCACATCACTGTCCAGGACACAGTGGTTGCCTCCACAGAAACCGCCAAAAACCTTGGCGTAACTCTTGACAACCAACTGTCCCTCTCAACAAACATCACCGCCACCACCAGATCTTGCAGATTCTTGCTGCATAACATCAGGAGAATCCGCCCGTTTCTCACCCAGAAGGCAGCTCAGGTCCTGGTCCAGGCACTGGTCATCTCACGCCTGGACTACTGCAACTCCCTCATGGCAGGTCTGCCTGCCAAAGCCATCCGACCTCTACAACTCATCCAGAATGCAGCTGCTCGATTGGTCTTCAATCTTCCCAAATTTTCACACACAACACCTCTCCTCCGCTCCCTCCACTGGCTACCAGTGGCTGCGCGGATACGCTTCAAGACTCTAGCTCTGGCGTACTCTGCTGCTAACGGTTCAGGTCCTACTTACATCCAGGACCTTGTCAAACTCTACACCCCTGCCCGTCCTCTCCGCTCTGCATCAGCCAAACAGCTAGCGACTCCCACCTTGCGTGGGTCAACTCGCCTCAAAACCTCTTCCAGACTTTTCTCTGTCTTGGCTCCCAAATGGTGGAACGAGCTCCCCACCGACATCAGGACCTCAGACAGCCTGTACATCTTCCGCCGCAGGCTGAAGACCTATCTCTTCCAACAATACCTCGGTTAAGTCATGGTCACCTAACAGATATATATATATTAAAAAAAAAAAAAAAAAAAAAAAAAAAAAAAAAAAATTTTCTTCTTCTTTTCTCTTCTTTTCTTCTTTAACATATAGCACTCCTTAGCAATGACAGTTAGCTCTTAAAGTTATGTACTTACTCGATTCCTATGGTCTATGTCTAGTACCATCAGGTTGAATGCACTTATTGTAAGTCGCTTTGGACAAAAGCGTCTGCTAAATGACATGTAATGTAATGTAATGTAATGTTATCACGAGATATCCATGTCTGTTCTCGACTTCTGTAGTCTCAAGGTCAAGGTCACGTTTATTTCTAGAGCACCTTTTATACAACCAAGGTTGACCAAAGTGCTTTACATAAATGAATAACAACAAAATCCAATCCAATACAAGATACATAATTGAATAACAATAAACTCACAAATAACAATAAAAGACAATTTGATCTAGTAATATATTACATGAGATGTGCAATACAACATACAGAAACAACTTTCTTCTCACACAGGTTCGAAAGCCTGGGAGAAAAAATGAGTCTTAAGAGATGATTTAAAATTGTCCAAAGTTTTTGATGACCGGATATGCAGCGGTAAAGTGTTCCACAACTTCGGGGCAGCCACTGCAAAAGAGCGATCGCCTTTTGTTTTTAGCCTGCATTTAGGCGCAACCAGGTTTGACTCATTTGCAGACCTCAGAGCTCTGGTCGGTCTGTGAACCTGTATGAGTTCCGTCAAATAAGATGGAGCCAATCTGTTTAAAATTTTAAAAACAAACATCAGGATCTTAAAATCTATTCTGAAACGGACAGGAAGCCAGTGTAGAGAGGCCAGAACTGGGGTTATGTGTTCCCGTTTCTTTGTGCCTGTTAAAAGACGCGTAGTCTAGCTATTGTAACCGATGAATAAATGAGATGGTTTATATTTCAGCAAAAGTCTTTTTTTTTTTATTTCTGTCCATGCTTGGCTGTTAGTTTTCATGTAAAAATCCTGTTTCTGTATTTTTTTTGGGAGCTTTTATTTTGTTAGTTAAATTTTTTTATTGTGTGACCTTTGACATTTTGGCGATGTCGCTTCCTGTTTTTTCACTTTACTTTTCTTCGCTGGTCTTCTAGCTCTGGAGAAGAGAGGTAACGCTCTTTTTAATAGTGTGTTAAAATGTAAAAACGCTAAATATAGGTGCAAATTGTATTTTGTATGGGTCACATATGTTGTATTTTATTAGCATAATGTTTGCTCTAGTGTGTATGTCTATTCTTTGTCATGTACTGCGCTTCACAGTAGCAGGTTAAGTCGCTGTTTTAAGTTAGGCTAGCAGAGCGTGGAGACCGTTTCTGATGCAGTTTGTTGTTATGTACCTTTCTTTTTAAAGGTGTGCATTTGGAGACTGGTCATGAGATGTTGCTGTACTGACTTATATGTGTTTTACACAGGTATATGAGTTCCCCTTTCTGTTATTTTGTCATGTTGTTAATTTTTTAATGTAATGTAATTGAACATAGTAAATGCTAGAATTCACTCAGCCTTTAGCCCCGGAGAGATGTGCATTTGGAGACTGGTTATGAGATGCTGCTGTACTGACTTTTATGTGTTCTACACAGAATAAATTTGCTCCAGCCAAGCAGAACAGCTTAGGTATCAGCATCTCATTCCTCATCATACACAAACGCAACGTAGAGATTGTAGCAGTCTGGTTTAGGCCAGACCACCTACACTATGAACATCATTTTGATTAATGTTTTATGATCTTTAAATCTGCACCACAGATTACCCTAGATCATGCTGTGTAATGGGACTTTGTTTCTGGTAAAGCAAGATTCTGTTGAGATTTTCGAACAAACAACAAATAAAATTCCACACATCTCTTTGTAATTTGGATTAAATGACCATTACCATTGTCATTTCTGATGAACAACAGAAATATGCATTTGGAAAAAAGAGGGCTCTGTTCTTTATTAGAACATTATGAGAAGATTTGTAGTTGTCATAGAATACGTGCAGTTAATGCCCACAAGACAGCCTTAAAATAAAACACGTATCTTAAGATTTCATGATAATTTAAGATTTTATATGAAATCTTCTGTTGTTGCCTATTACCCAAACTGCATCCGTGATATTGCAATGTGCTTCATGACACTACACTGTGATTTTGTTTTAGATAAGCTATCATGGCACCCTGGCTTTGTTTGTATTATTATAACAGATACGATTGCGACAGCCTTGATGGATGACATAACAGAAGCAGTGCAGCAGTCTCTGGAGTGGGAAGCTTGGTGGTGCTGAGGGAGGTCAGGGCTGAGTCACCGCTCTGCACATGCTCAGCCAGCGAGGGACCTCTGACTGTTTCAAGCCTAGTCTGAACACAGAGATGACACCTGGGAGTGAATGGATTCACCCACAAATGTAAGACTGACAGGGACAAAATGAGGCATAAAATTCATTAGCTGTTGATATGTGCTGGGTATTATTTGTAATTTTCTGGCAGTCTCGTGAATATTATCACCATATCTCCCTCAGCGCTTCTTCTCCAACATCCCACACTCACAGTGCTCACTGGTGTCATTCCATTTAACAGCTTGTAGGATGTTTAACTGATGTGCAATATTGTGTTAAACTCGCTCATTTTTCTCTCTTCAAGACTTTTTTCCTCCTTCCACTTTCCTTCACAGATACATTTTTTTCAGCATGTTGCAGGGTGTCATGCAGAGGCCAGATATTTAAAGTAAAGAGAGGGAGGTTCTGAAGTGGTGCTCAAGAGAGATGTCTGCATAATTCCACCAGGCAGATGAATGGGATCTTTCAGTCTGCAGCGCTGTCAATCTGATGGCTTTGAAGTGTGCCAACTTCACAAGAAATCCCAAACAAAAAAGGAGGGAAAGATCTGGTGTGGGGATTCAGGGAGAGAGAACTTGATGTCTGTATTCTACATAAGAACATGATGCGGTTTTCTCCAAAACTTTTCAGCAGGAGCATTATTTATGGGTCTAATGAGTAGCAGGCACGGAGCTGGAGGAAGAGAAATGGTTGAAATGTTCCCGTTGATCTGTCACGGAAGAATTATTGCGCTGCAACAAAGCTGTTATTTCAATTTGCATTTGTAGATTTTCAGATGGGTGTTTCGGCCAAACTCCAGCAAAGCAGTTGTCAAGCAAGCAGGCAGCAGATGGGAACTGGATCTCTTAACCAGATCTGAAGAGGAGGAGGATTACAGGGTGCACCCTTCTTACCTTTACCATCACTTTGAATAACCTGCAATTTAGAGGAAAAAATCCAGTTATCCTATTTCACACCATCAAATTATGTTTTTTTTCCCTTTCTTTTTATCAAAGAGGTAAAGTCCAGCTTTTCTCATGTTCTGGGAAGCTTGTAGAAAACCTTGTGTTGACTACTCAGATTGTTGACATTCAGCATCTGTCCAGACTGAAAGGTTTTAGAACGCCCACAGATGTATTCGGAACAATGAGGAAGCAAATGAGTAGACCTTTCACATACCGTAGAGGCTACGAGGGCAATGGAGGGTAAGGTAAGAGTGAAGAGAGACCATTCAGTTATTATTCAAATTAATGTTACAGGTGACATATGCAGATGGCAAAATAGAGAGAACACCAGCCTCCACGTACGCTCCAGGCAGGGGGAGGCTGGGAAACCTTTTCAAATTGCTTTAACGCCACAATAATTGAACGCTCATTTTTTCAGACTGCATTGGGTCCTTCAAGTGACATTCATTACATTGGACTTTAAGGAGTGCATTAGAGAGGTGAGCTGATTTATTATGTACATCATCTTACGCATACGTCAGCAATGTTTATGGCTCTGCACTTGTCTCATTTCTTTATAGTTTTGTTTAGTCTACCGAGAAATGGAAGACATTGACTCATTGTGTTAATTACAGCTTAGGAAATGATATAAATAAAAAGCAAACAGTGTGGCTCAAAGGCCCAGTCAGGTATATACAGTAGTTAAACCAACTAATTAAACAACATGCCATTTCTAAGACAGCAGGACTTCAGCTAACTTTGAGTAGATTTAGATTTGTCTGTCTGTCTTCTGTGGCACTACTGGCTATATATGTTATCTGCTTGAAAGTCAGATGGGACTTATGTGTTATCTAATGCTACTGTCCTCTTGAATCTTATATAATGGTTTTAGATATTTCAGAGCCACTAAGTCTATCACTGCTGTACAACTTCATACCGAATTAGCCCCATTGGAAAACTAAATGAATAAAACTTAATGAATAATTTACTACCCCAAATAAAGTTGAGTTTCAGATACATTACATGGGAAACAGGATTTCTTTTTTCACTCATGCACCACAGTTCCAATATTAATATATGTAAAGTTGTTGGTTGTTGAGTTATCACATTCATTCATTCATTCATTCATTCATTCATTCATTCAATCAATCATTCATTATCCTTAACCGCTTATCCAAACTCGGGTCACTGGAACTGATCCAAGCTTCCCAGCTGACATTGTGAGAGCGGCAGGGAACACCCTGGATAGGTCATCTGATTATCACAGGGCACATAGAGACAGAGTTATGAAATGGCTTAAAAAAAAGTTTAAAGCAGCAAAAATCTTTCTGTTTGTTTGTTTTATGACAAATGCACTATAAAAGTATTATGTAATGTGAGGTAATACCCAGAGACAATTATTGTATAACCCAACTATACAATACTCCTCATCTGTTTTTGCCTCTTTTAGTTAAATTTTATTTTTGTTTGATGTTTGATTTTTATTTTATTTGGGTTTTTTTGGGGTCAGCCTCATTGCTCTCAACAGTTTTTTTCACAAAAAGGAGCAATTTATGGTTAATACAGCTCCTGTTAGGTCAACCCTGAGGTTGTACAGTCTATTGAGAGGTAGGCCCCAATGGCTAAACACATGTTCCAACAGTAACAAAGCTGGGTTACTGATGAACTGTTTCAGCAGTGTTGTTGGGTGCTGGAAGGCACTCCACCCATTTAGTAAAGGCAGAAGTCACCGTTAGGAGGTAGTTTTTACCTTGCGCCAATTTGGAGACAGGTCCAACCAATCCACCTGCAAGTTGGACCAAGGGAAAGTGATTGATTTTGCCTACAATGGTGCCCGATTCAGTAAGATTGAATATCCGAAAGGGCAGCGTTTCCAGGTGAATTGGCGATTGCCAAAAAAATAGGCCAGCTTGTACTGGTCTGCAGGGTCAACTTTCATGGTCCAAAAGCCATTGGACACATCCACAGTAGAGAAGAAGCAAGCTTCTTTCTCTTTGACCAGTGCAATATCCAGGTGGACAATTGCGAAAGAGGGATCTGTTTGTTTAGCTGACGGTAGTCGATAGTTAAACACCATTTATCCTTTGGCTTGAACACTGCCCACAAGGGTGAGTTGTATGTTAAATTACATTCTGGAATGATCTGTTTCTTCAACGTGTTGAGTATCTCTTGGATTGACTTAAAAGCCACCAAGGGAATTCAGTATTGGCATACAAAGAGTGGCCTCTGCAGTGAGTCCGCAGAAAGAAAAAAGTGGCTCTTTGACACAAATGCCGGAGGTGAAGGGTTCTGGGAAAGCTCTTGGTACACTGATTGGGCCACAGCAGATTTCTCTGACCACAGGGTGACCCTTGTGTCCTAGATGTTTGTGTAAATTGCGTACACGCCTCCCACAAAGGATTAGACTGAGCTTGTTTATTTGTCCATAAAGAAAAATTGTCACAACACAACAATAATAGAACTTAGTAAAACAACACAACACTACAAAACACTGTAGTTACCACCACTAGCCTATATTCCTGAAAGCAGAGCAGAGGAGAGCTCTTGCTACAACCACTATTCTAATTAGCAATTACAATAATAAATCATTATAATTCAATAGCTACAACTAATATATTAATAAATAATCATTTATAAAATATTGTGTAAAGCCAACAATATCACAGCCTCACACGGGGCACCAATATATGTATATGCAATCCAGATGGTTCCTTGCTACAAACCTGAGACAAACTTGTCATTTAACTGAATATCCATCCTTTCAGGAGCCTGAGGGTTAGCAGCTTCTTGCCTAGCTCTTGAAGACAAAGTGAGCCAACAAATTCACAGTGGGTCACAGTAAAATGAGGATCTTAGAAAAAGGTCTTTTTACCACAGTATGTTGGTTCGCTTCACACACTCCTCAATCCAGTAAGTCAGTCACTGATTTTTGACGGCTTTGGCCTTCCATAGGCTGTCAATTACAATGCACAAGTGGAAGTGCGAGAAGGGACAGAGGTCATTAATTGGATGGATAACTTTACGCCTTTCTCTGGTTCCCTGTTATCCTCAAGGTCCATAGTATGGACCATATCCATGTATGAAAGGGGGTCCTTTAGTCTTTTATCTTCGGCCCACCACAGCACAGCAGCTTCTTGTCCTCAGCCCAGCTCCCCACATGCTGAGCTCTGCAACAATTTATGCACACATTCCACAGCAATCAATCAAGTGTTTTCAGGGTGCCGCACTGCAAATGTAAGAAAAAAATTAAATGACTTATCTCATGTCACACAATAAGCTATCCATGCTGCAAAAAGCTGTCCATATTGCTCTGCCCACTACATGACACTGGCACAGCATTCAATGGTTGAAAAACAAAGTTAGAGAGATCCTGGTAAACATAGCAAGTGTATGGCAGCCAAAGACCCACTTATATTCCTGAGTCAATATTAGACCTAAATTTGTCGGTAAGTCACACCAATTTTATAACGCTATAATATGTCAGATGGTGATTTTGTTGCTTTGTTGTCCCCTCAAGTAGTAAAAAGTAGTAAAATGTGCAGATTTGTACTTAAAGGCAAACTATGCAATAATTGTCAGTACAACATCAGCACAACATTCAAACTCACCACTTCCTCCAGTCCCCTCCAATAAAAGTGAAAGCAAACCTCATATTCACTTTCGTTTTGGAACAAACATTATCCGCTTGGTATTTTCACATTGCTATATTTGTATATAAATTATATATTAGCTTTACATTTTTAGGAAGTCTGAACAGCAAGAGATGTGAGTTTTGCATATAGCAACCAAACCCCATTTGGAAGTGCTTTGAAATGCAATTCCAATTACATTTCTAGACGTAGCTCCAGAGATGAATGGCTCACTAGTTAGCTGCTAGCAATCTAAGCAGCAGAGTACTCTTTAAGTGGCATGGATTGACGCGAAGCACAGTCGCTGGCCACCGGCCTGCTGTTGGGTGCATTTTCAAACATTGTAGCATGACAGTGAGGCAGAAGTTTTGCTAGCTAACAGACACGAAGACATGAAATAAACTTCTTGTTCAGTCATTGGCACTTGCGATGAACACTTCAAGAAAGATTGATAAAATATTGCAAAAAAGAAGACATTAAAGACACTACAGTCATAGTGCAGAGAATATAGAAGAGTATTATAAATTCAATATAATCCTTGTTGAATGACATTCCTCATGAGTCCAGTCAAATGATCAGCCATCTTGCTTGCCAGTATTCACTGCCGTATTACTGGGAAATCCCAGTGTAATCCGTCTGAACTGGCTTAAAAAAAAACTATATTGTGTGTTGACGTTATTATGGGTTTTGTGAAAGCTTGTGAAAGCTAGACAGACAGAAGAGGGCCAGTGAGTAGAAAAATAAAACATTAAAGACCACACCAGGCAATCCTGTTAATGTCTTTTTCTTCAAAAGAACTTTAGATTAGTGGCAGCAAGAAAGCGCAAAGATCTATTAATATGTGATATATGCATCTTTGAAATAAGCAAGGGACAATTTTGTTTCAATTTCAGCTTTATCATATTATGGTCTTTGAAAGTGCAGACTGCATTGTGTACATAGTATATGAAAAAGTGATGAAAAGCCTTCAGATTCGGAGAAGAATGTAAGCCAACAGGGTGGTTGAAAGTCAGTCAACTGCAGGGTAATGGCATGATTATATCAGCATCTAAGTCTGTTTACTCACTGAATGTAAAATAAGGTGTCTTGGTGACACTAGTACAGAGGCAGGTTAACAACTCACAAACTGATACACTGTTTAAGGCTGGCACACAGTGAGGCCTTGTTCTGTTAAAGGCACAGAAAAGATAGCAGGTTCTAATATTGTAAAACTAAATCTATAGAATGTTAATGTTACGACCCTTAACCTTAGCGGGTCAACTTCCCACTCCAAACAGGTGTTGTCATCTTCAACTGTCCTCTACCAGAGGATGATGACATGTCCATATAACAAATCCAGATTTTATTTTATTTTATTACTATTTGTCAAATGTTTTACATTCATACCAAATTACTCTCAAATATATAATAAAAAATCTCTACTCTTGCCTTGTTTAAGAGCATGTTTATATTTCAATTAAGTTAATTCCAGATTTCCCAAATATATATTTTCACAAGTCTATTATAGTGGTTTATAGTGGTTTATTACAAACACAAACTATGCAATGCATGTATCTCTAAACACACACACACACACACACACACACACACACACATATATATATATATATATATATATATATATATATATATATATATATACAAATACAAAATACCACTGAATGGTGAATATACAAAATAAAATCTCTTCAAATAAACTAAGACTTCTGGTTTTTTTTTTTTAGGAAGATCAGCATCATCATTCTCAGCCAGAAGCTAAGATCTCTGCACATTCACCTGTCCAAACTAATGTTAGCAAGCTATTTGAATATTTTTAACTGTGTTGCGATGCATCGTTTTATCCTTATTCACTATAATTCATTGAAATTGCTATATTCAACATGCAGCCATGCATACTCCACCAGAGGCAAACTTGTTTGGGCCTGCGCACACCGCCTCCTCTGTCAGTCCTTTAACCGTCTTCTTGAAAAGGTTGATATTGCGATATTTGGACAAAATCATGTAGATATCGAATTATTTAATAATGTCTAAAACTAGGTGTGTTTGTTTTCCTTCCGACCAGAAGTGAGAAGAAAATGCTATATTCAGAATATTTGGCCATATCCATGACCCATATCATACTTGAAATACTGTGATATTTGGAAAAATAGTGGAATAATAGTTTGCACGTAAATGTAATCATGGTTGCACTAGCAGTAGTATTGTTTAGACTATCACATTAATTACTGTTTCCTCTTTTAAAATCGCAATG
Source organism: Centropristis striata (assembly GCF_030273125.1). Taxonomy (NCBI): domain Eukaryota; kingdom Metazoa; phylum Chordata; class Actinopteri; order Perciformes; family Serranidae; genus Centropristis; species Centropristis striata. The sequence goes on along the minus strand of NC_081534.1, from coordinate 20,486,284 downwards.
TAATTGAAGTCCAAACTAAGGGCCAGTTAAATTTTAGCTGGATATGGTGCAGTCAGTTTGTCCCAGTGAGCACTCACGGATTTGCACCAAAAAAAAATATTTGACCACCGTTATAACAAAGACATCTGTAAAATATTTGATAGAACTCTTTGTATATTCATTTTAAGGCCATGAATCCATTTTTATGTTTTTTAAGTAATAAACCCTTTGAAATGTTTGTCAGTGAAATGCCACAATGTGGCAACAGTAGCACAAGTAGAAAAGGGCTATCAAGTCGGCAAAGTGACTCAGTAGTATAGAGTAGAGGACTAGGGCTGAGTCTGGCTTTTTTTTAAATGCACAAATAGGGCTCAAATCGGGCCTGGCTCTGTGCTCTTTTTCTTTTTCAGTCTAACGAGCTGATGTAACTTTTGCCAAACCGTGGTCGATGTGGCCTCAAGAGAAAGGCAAAAAACAGTGTGACAGCAGCTCATGTAAAGAAAATGTAATAACATCAGTGACTGAGTCAGTAATGTCACCTACACTGCAATATCTATGAAAACTTTGCTGACTAACATTAGCTACCATTAACTGGTTATATTAAATTGCTATATTAACTGTGGCTTAGAAGGTGGAGCAGGTTACCCACTAATAACAGGGTGATTAGTGGTTTGATCCCCAGCTCCTCCTATCCACATGATGTGTCCTTGGGCAAGACACTGAACCCCAAATTGCTCCCAATGGTCAGGTCAGAACCTTGCATAATAGCTTTATGCCATCAGTGTGTGTGTGTGTGTGTGTGTGTGTGTGTGTGTGTGTTTGAATGGGTGGTAAATTTTCAGGCTCTGAATAAAGGTTCTATTATTTAAATGAGACAATGAGATTTTTTGAAGATATCCTCTATATCTTTAAGATACATTACTTTAGAGGGGGAAAAGATGCATTTTTAAGTGTCTGCATACTCTCCCTTTATGTGTCTACTGTTAACACTCTTATGACTGTACTGCACATATAGAAAACTCAAATGTTGCTGCACATTACAGGTCATAGCTACAGCAACAACAGAAATATGTATGTTACTTAATCTCAAACCAGACACATTCACATTAGCCTGGAAAACCTTATCCAACATACAGTATGCAAACTAGCCACTGGCAATTTATTCATCAGCTATTCTTATATTCAAGTACTTAACAAGTTGTCCTCTCAGAGGTTAAATAGCCCTCCATTAACTCACATAATACATCTTCCCTTCCTGTACTTCACTACTACATTATAACATAAATGATCTGGCAGATCGGTCAAATGCAAGAGAGTACACTGTGGCTTATCAAGCATCCTTCAGAGGTTAATCATTCTTATCCATCCATGAAATGACTAAGTCCTGCTGTACACAGCCTATAGGAAGTGTATGAGCAGAGGACTGAAATGTTGTGTGTGTGTAGGGGTCCACAGTGCACTCCCTATTCTCATTCTATGTTTCATCATACATTATTCTCATGTATTATGTGTATTATATTATTTTATTTGTTCTGTTCTGTCATAGGCTGATGTATGTTCAACAGAGGATCAACAACAATATTTTAGTAGGTAAAGGAAGAATGGTTACAAGGAGTGAAACTCACACAGGCTCGTTGGGCAGCTGAGGGGTCCATCGTTAAGATTTAAGGGGGTCCAGGTTTCACACAGTAGAAGGAACTTGATGTGTGCAGCCACGTTCTTGATGTGTTTGTAGTTTCTGTATTTCCAGGCAGGCAAAAGTAGTGAACGTGGTTTAAAAATAGCGACACAGACATATTGTGTGTGCGAAAGCATAATGGACATTTGTAATGTAAATATGAGTTTAACACAGAGTCTGCAAGTTAATTTAATGAGATGGTGTCTGCCTTGTAATTCACCATTAAGGAAAACTGTAATGTAACCTGTAGCCTAATGAAGTATCTGTTGTTTGAGTGTTCAAAATATCGTCGGTGTAGTTGTATTTGGAGACAATACAATACATTGCACACAATAGACGGAACCTGATGTAAGCAGCCACGTTTTTGATGTGGTTGTATTTTCTGTTGTATTCCAGTAAAAAGAAAAAGATTAATTCAAACTCATGCAAGTCCCTTTTATCCAAGTGTGTTACTCATGTGATCGAGGAGAGGGATATCCTTCTCCTGGTGTCATGTGACTCAGGAAGCCCTAAATCATTTTCAAGTTAAGATAATATAAGACTAACTTTATTGATCCAAGCTAGAACTAGGATGTGAAACAACAAAGGAAAGGACAGAGGTCACAACACAATGAACAATTGAAATATTGAAGGTTAGAGCAACTTTTATGCGATATCTATAAATGACTTTTTGATTTATTGCGCTGAATGTGTTCCACAGTGTTGGTTGGACATCATGGTGACTGCAGGATCCTTTGCCTTTGTGACAGCCTACTGACGCTCGGTGCAGTGAAAACACTGAACTCTGGGTGACTCTTGGGATTGTCAGTGAGGTGAAACTGACGCAGTGGTGGGCAGACTGCAAGCCTGAAGGTTGGAGGTGTTGAAATGTTGACAGGAAACACTTACTGCAGGGCAGGTTCATGAGTCGGTGGTCAGCAAGAGACAGTGTGCCGAGATGTCAGAGTGGATCAGTGACAGGTGACAAATCAGAGCTGGGTTACAAATACAAGATGTCACAAAGCACAAAATGATAACTGTACTGTATCTACAGGGGCTGATAGTATTGTTGGTCAATATCAAAAGCAAAGGAGTACTTTACTAGGAGCTGAGATGTTTGTTTTTTAGTGACTCTAGGGATGTTAATCCGTCTGATCCACTACTTTGATCCAGACTGAAATATCTCAACAACAATTTACTTTTTAATATTCAAATTTCAATATGTCACATACATACACGAATTGCAGGTTTTTGTCATTGTGAACATCTTACGAAATTCTGTATCATTTGTAATAAAAGAGGCCAGTTTGGGGCAGACTCTAGGTTAGTCAGACATGTAGATTCCATAAGGCCAAGACAATGAGACAAGACAATGCATTGTAATGGATAACACAGACATCTTAAATGCATATTGTATCTTATTATTTTTTACTTAATATACAAGAAAAAAGACATAGCTCAATATATCATACCAATCGTTCATTTTGTAATAAAAGCACCAAATTTGGCAGATGTGTTGATAAATATATTGGGAACAAAACTGGATATTGGGCCATCACAAACTCAGTATTCTCACAAACTTGAAAAAAATGGCTGTAGTTGGTTAAACTTGACTTTTCCATTGGACATGGGTGCAATAATGGACATATTCTAGATCCTAGAATCCTGCATTTTTGTCAGAAGGTGGATGCTCGAGCACATTTGGTACAGATGATTTTTTAAAGTAATTACTCACTTATATATCTGTTATTATATGTATGCACTTTATTTTGCATGTTTAAAGACACCCATTCAATTTAAAGCATTTCCGATTTGATTAGTATTAAAGGTACAGATCACCCGTGGGTATAGGGACATAGGAACTATTTTCTCAGAGCCTCTTGGGGGGTCAAATTATTTGGACATTTAAAAGTGAAATGCGTCACTCTGGTGCACTTTGAGAGCAAAATTAAGAGGAATGATCATCAATTACCTCATAAATTGCATAGACTGTACACACCCGCTGAACATATGACAAGGACAACGAATGAAAAGTGTTTATCTCATATTTACCTCCATCCATCCATTGTCGTCCGCTTATCCAGGGCCGGGTCGCGGGGGCAGCAGCATAAGCAGGGCATTCAAGGTGTCCCTCTCCCAGCCATAACGTCCAGCTCCTCCTGGGGGACCCCGAGGTGTTCCCAGGCCAGGCGAGAGATATAATCCCTCCACCATGTTCTGGGTCTTCCCCGGGGCCTCCTGCCAGTTATATTTTTACCTGAACCATAAAATGTTAGTGTCCTAAATTGTTACAAACAAAGGTGACAATATCAAACTGCACAAGATTTTTCAGCAACTGAGTCAGCAATTGTATTGCCTATTTGAAGACCTTTAATGGTACAGTCGCTGACAAAAACAAAGCTTTTCAGTAGGCCTACTCTATGCACAAATGCAGGCTATCTCACTTTGTCTCAGTCTAATGCCAAAAGTGAATCTTCTCTCAGCTTCTAACAAAGGCTTTTATCATTGATGACATCTAAAATGTCATGATGAACACTCATTATTGCCAAATGGGTGAGTCTCTCCTCCGTCATGGCCAGAGATTGGGAGTGACAGGGGGAGCTTTATGAGCCTCTGCACCTCCGGCAGCACGCTTTGGGTTTGTGGCTTCAGGTCCTGGAGGATGGACACCGTATTCTTGATGGTGGTGACATCTCTGCCTTTGAACATATCTCCCACCATGGCCAACTCCAGGCTGAGCCTCTCTGCCTTGTTCTTGATAGATGATCTGCACACAATGCTGTGACAGTCTGAACTGTATTAAATCCACTGCCACTCTTTGAACCAGGTGGTCTTGCATGAGCCAGTGAAGCTCTCCCCAGTAAATTTTCAGGCAGGGATCAAAGGGAAAGACCTGCGATCAAGAATTGTTGATTTGCATCAGACTATAATAGTTACAAAATAACCTCTAAGACTTCAGATATTCACCAGTCCACACTTAGACAAATTGTCCACAAATAGAGATGATTTAGTAATGTGGCGACTCTCCCTAGAAGTGGGCACCAAGCCAAGTTGACTCCGAAGGCCCAACGCAGAAATCTCAGTGAGGTAAAAAAAAGAACTCCAGAGTAACAAGTAAAGACTTGAAGGAATCATTGCAACTTGATAACAACTCAGAGTCATGAGTGTACGACACACACAAGATTGAACAGGTGTAGTGTCATTGAAAGAAGCTGCTGCTTTCCGGAGAAACATCACTGCATGCCTGAAGTTTTCCAAAAAGCAACCTGACACTACATGACGCTTCTGGGAACATGTTTCATCAGTCTATGAAACTAATCTACAAACTGGTTATGAAACCTGTCCAAACTGGTCATGAATCCAACAGACCAGAAACAAGCAACAGTTTGACAATGATACATTGATTAAGCGCAGAAAAACATGTTTTTGTATGTTCAATTATTATTATTTTAATTGTGGTGAAAACTGGGAAATTATATATTTATCTTTATTTATCCTCTATATCATTGGGATGTAAGCTCTCTTTTACAGTGATGTTAAAATGCACAGGTAGTTAATGCTGAAAGCAGGGACATTTTAGTGTTACACAGTTGTTTTCAAATAACTTTAGTAGCATAGTTAATGGTGAAACTACATTTACTACAACAATGTTACATGGCCTATGTTAATACGCAACTGTACTTGCAAGTGTTACAGTTTCACTTTAAGTTCCCGCCCCATTGTATAGAGAATTGGAGGAACAGTAAATGCCAAACAAAAGTGGTGTACATCATCTGAAAGCTGCGAACCTGAAGATTAATTTGAGATACAGCTCAACACTGTGAATCTAATAAACCTATTAAGGTTTATCCAGGCTCAGAACATTAATATTATGTTATATATTATATTAATATTTCTGAAGTCAAAGTCTGAAGTCCATGCTCAACTATGTAAACAAGATGTTGGGGGGTATTCATTTGAGACACCTAAATGCTGTTAACTATCACCTAATTCGGATTTAGCAGGTTTAGGGTTCTGCCTTCAGGCTCTTAATGGACACACTGCCTGTTACAGCTAAACATCTTTCAAACATTTATATATTTATGTTATAAAAACCAGCAGGAGCCCTGATGACTCGGCCTATGGAAACAGCTTTTGTTTGAAGTCTGAATGTGCCCCATTCAATACAAAGCAAAGCAAGGCCAGGGCTTCTTCACACAGAAGCTATCTCAAAATCAGCATCAGTTAATTAGTTTGACAATCTTAAGAATCCAGTCATGTATATCTTAACAATGGATGAAATGACTATGTCTCAGGGTGAAAGGGTGAAAGGGTCACTTGTAATGACAAATCCATAGTCCCGACTCAGTTCACTCAGCTCTACTTTTATTTTACCTTCGGATACAGGTCCTATGTAGCCTGGGTATACCCATACTGCCTTGCACGCTCAAATTTAATTTCGAACCTCCATCCAGTCTGGCAACCAGGGCCGTTTCTTAGCCCTGTTTTAGGGATCCAATCACAGAGCAGGGAGGGACGGCAAGACGATGAAGCGTACTACTTGGCACTTGGAAGCTTGTAGTTTTCTTACGGATCCAACATGGCTGCAGCAGACGCGAAACTCTCTTTAGCTGTAGATGGCATTTTAAATAGTTTAGAGCGAAAGGTCTCTCGGCGGCTCCGCTGTCCCCCCGCTCGTAGCGAGATCACCGGTAGCGGGTGATCTCGCTACGAGCCGGGGGACAGCGGGGCCGCCGAGAGACCCGCAGCAGCTTGTTTTATTGCCCATAAAATCAGTGGATGTGTGTGGCTGAATGACATGAGGGGGAATAAAGCGTTAAAATAAATAATCTTGCAGAAAGCGAGAACTGGAGAAGCAAAGCAGCAAGCAACACTCTCTCACAGACACACACACAACAAACATCCATTTCTGTAGCTCTACATACGTCATCTGGTATAACTGATACGATTAGCTAAGAGCTACCTGCAGACGCTTATGATAGACATTCTAAGCGCCCAATAAACAGCTCCGGAGGATTGTAAACCACACCTCCTCTACGGAGAAATGAACGGCTGGTTTCCAGACTAAATCTCATTTGAGATTTGTCTGGTGTTAGCCAGGCTAGGTCCTATGAGAAACTAGACCTATTCTCTTTAGGGGTGATTATACGTTTAAGCACCAAATCTACTTGGTTAGGTTTAGGAAAAGGTGTCGTGCAATGGTTTGGGTTAAAATTGAGCCTTTTAAAAAATTATAATTATGAGAAGTTACTCTTTCTGAGATTTCTCCCATGCTGACCAATCTGGGCTTTTTTAGTTGGGGGGGTTAAAAGAGACAGCTGCTAAAAATGGAGCATTTCAGACAGTGCTTGAATACAAGTATCAGACAGTATGATGTGTTTCTTGACAAGTAAAGCATGTAAACATGTTCTAGTAAGCATTAATCTGAAAATACGCATTATATATCCTCTTTAGGAGAACGTTTTCAGGGGCTTTGTGTGCAGACATGAGAGTAGCATCCACCTGTATATCTAACTCTCCTACAAATGTCACTTTTCAATACCATGTGCACCACAGATGGAATTCCATTTACTTCCATAGTTGTGTGGAGGCAGAAATCTCAGAGACAAATACCTCAAAACTAACAAAAGAAATATTCATGTGGCTAGATACTCATAGAGGTAAGTGAACTACTACAGTTCTTGTCATTTTAGTGAACCAATCCAATGTTGTGAGACTCCCTTTCACTCTCTCTCTCTCTCTCTCTCTCATTGTCCATACAAGTTGAGTGTCTTGCTCACAACTCAGGAGTACTCCAGGGAAAGCAATGAGGGGATTGAGTGTGGCCAATGAAATATTTTTATTGCAGTTAATTCTACACTTAGTGCCTACTCACTTCATTATCCTGCGGGTGGCCCATTCTCACTGTGCACCACGTCTGGCTTTAGCGAGCTGCCAACTCCGACTTGCACCTCTCATGTGCAGGGTCGACATTTTCTGCATATGTAACTGCCTATTTCTATTTATACCAGGTGTTTATCTTCACCAAGCTTCCAGCATTATCCTGCCTGCAATTAGTTGCCAGGTTTGAAATAGTTCAGCCTCTAAATCCACCACTGCTTCTGGCAAGAGGAAAGGGCAGAAAAAAATCACAAGGTGTTCCATTTTAACATGACCTCTGAGTGGAAGATTGGGTCTTTCAAATTGGCATTCTTACACAGCATACAATGCAGATTAAACATGGCTGGCAAGCAGGTATGTGACACTTGTGGGCACAAAGTATTGGTTTAGCACACTGTATAGGTGGGTGGTAAAGTATAAGGTAGAGGATCTTCAAACAAGCAAAGAAAGTCATTGTAAAGCAAAAAGAAATAACAATCTAGATAGTGTATCAATATTTATTATTAGTTATTTTCGGTATAATGTTTACCTTTTTCACCAGCTTGGATTAAAGTACAGCTGAGACTGATTGGAATGCCATCACATTTGCAGATACTCAATACATACCAAAATAACAAGATATTTGAGAAATTTAAATTTTGATCCGATGTTGGGAGTAGATGACAATCCTTGTAATAGTTATCGGGATATTTCAATAACAACCAAAAAAGTCAACCTCATGTTGAAGAAAAATCAAAGGATTATTAGCCTGGTATGACCATCCTATCATTGAGCGGATTAGTTTGGCCTTTCCTCTGTTCCAAATGCTTAAGGCAGAAGCTGGATGGGAGTATTTGCCTTGACAGTCCAACTCCTTTAACCAATCAACACACCAAAACATGTGACACACTGTTCAATGGATACATGGGACGTGTGATTTATTTTCTGAGACAGTTGGTCATTCCTTCACACACCTAGGAATAAAAATGGAACAAATGTCATGGATAAACTCTTTTGTCTTTGCCTTTTTCTGTACACTTGTTGGGAGGATCACATGGAGCCAACAGAAATGTTGAGCACAACTGAAAGGGTGATCTTACCAGGCTAAAAGATGATCAAAGTCAGCAGGATGTATCCTCTTGGGACCATAAAGTTCGGTACAAAATTTTGGCCAATACATAGGTTAGTGGAGATATTTCAGTCTAGGTCAAAATGGTGGACTGACCTACATTGACATTCCTGGAGCTGGCCAGGGCTGGACTGGCCATCTGGCATACCTTACTCTGCACGGCAGCGCCAGCAGGTGATGATGGAGGTGGCTTTTAAGGAATTAGGCAAGAGAGGTGGAAAGAAATGGCGGCACCCAACATAGCCAACATGAGACCCTGCTACTACCAAAACAAAAACTGATCAGAATAAAAAAATAGTGACACCCTCTTTTTGTAGATTTATGTTTGCCTCTCATCAGCTGGTGTCTTTGTGATCCTTTGGTACATAAGCCAATTATTCATCTTCCATCAGTTAGCATATCTAGGTGGCAGGGACATTTGTTCTCCACTTGCTGGTCTGCTGATCCTCTTGATTGACTTTGTGTTAGGACCTTAATTCCAGCCAACATCTCAGAGCTTCATTTCTTGGGGATAATTGTAGCTTGACACACCAGGCAGAAGACAAAAGGCTCACAAGCTAGGAATATTTAGCAACGGTTGCTTTAAATCCTTTTTGAGTGAGGTGCTGACTTTAATTCAATTTGAAAAATGGATAAAAGGCCAAGACTGATGGAAATCACTTTATTGTCATGAATTATATGCAGCTGAAGAAAGCATTTATAAGTTATGTATTGGCTTTTAATATTTGAATAGGTGAGTCTTGGGAGACAAAGTATAAATACAGCAGCAGATATTGTTAAAATCAGTCTGAGGAGGGAGAAATCAGTATGGGGGATCTTTGGATCTTATCACTGCACCTGTTATGTGAACATCACTGAGCCTCTCGGAGGAGCTTTGGATAATAGAAGATTTAGCATTGTATAATTGATTTTAGCTACTTTGCCTGAATCATTTCATGTAGTGCCATCAAATGTTAAAACAGAAATAAACCTGCCTTTGAAAAAAGTTCCACAAGCCAATTCCCACACCATTCTTCCATTTCACACCTCTTCCTTTTTTTCTAGATTTACATTTTATTTGTTTATTTCTTTGCCTGGAGAAAAAGCAAAAAAAATAGTCATCTCTTAAGTGTGGAAGTGTGCAGAAAGCCCCAAGTTGGCAACAGCCTCCTGTTGGGTTTCTGACAGGGGACTTTGTAGCACACCAGGGATGTGCAACAGTTTACAGCCACTGGCATCATCTTGTGACAAGCCCAACATTTTAAAATGAAGACCCAATCTGTTCTCATGAAGCTAGAGCTTACAGGTCATAAAGAGGTCTGATGCATTTCATTTCAACTGAACATAATCGCTGCTGTTTGGGTTTTTACTCCAACAAAACATAACTAACATATATTCTCATAAATGTTAAGTTAGTATTCAAGGTAAGTTATCATCCCACTCCATTTAAAGTTCAAAAGATACTTTTAAAATGTGGTGTTGTTGCCGTGGATAAGCTTGAAATTTTATTTATTTGAGAGTTGGAGATTATTTGCAATACTGTCATATCACTATGTTCGATTTGAAGGTGCAGCCGATTAGCTTAGTTTAGTTTAGCTTAGCAAAAAGACTAGAAAAAGTGGGAATTTAAGCCTGACTCTGTCCAAGGTTAAAAAAATACACCTATCAATACCTCATACATTTGAGTATTTAACCCATTATATTTCATAATCCATACAAGAAGTGTAAAAAGAACAATTTGTACTTTCCTGTTGTGCTATTTCTTGGCCGGGCACAGTGGTTTGGGTGTCTATGCTGGTTGTCTAGCAACCTCAAGGTAATGACAAAACTCCTGAAGTAACGACCTAAAAACAGAGCCAGGCTAGCTGCACCTGCTTAATGTAGTCTTATATTAAACTGACATGAGAGAATGATTTAACTCCCCACCACAAAGCAATAAGATTGTATGACAATAACTGTAGATGTTTTAATTAAAGGAATGACGTGGATGCATGCAGCAAAAGGAGCTAACACTCAATTGTTTTATAGCAGTTGGTATCCTTTCTTGGTGCATTATTGTCACCCTTAAGTAATTCTGATTTGATTTGATTTTTTTTTCATTTGAGATTGGAAACTGAGCTACGAAGAGACATTGCAGTTAGCCTAGCATCAACTTCACTAGCATACAAAGCTTGCTGCCAAGAGGTAGCAGTAGACTGCGGATGGAGGGCCGCCCTGCAGCACAGGAAAGTCCTCACCATGGCAAATAGCAAGCCAGCTGATTTTGGGCAGCGAGGCCAGGGGGTGTAGACTGGAACAGAGCGATCTTGTCTTAGGCTGAACAGACACCGAAGCTGGCTAGCTAGTCGTCCCTGCTAAGAAGGTACACCAGAACAGGGCAATCAGCCAGGGAACTGCCTACACACCACAGCGGGAGCAGCGGAGATCAACCCTGGGAAAGCTCAGGTGAGCCAGCCAGGAGGAGTCTGCGGTTAATGGCGTCAGCAAAAAGGCAGCAGGTCAGAGATGAAAACAATAAAATATGCAAAGCAGGGCAATACAGAGTGTCTGATCAGAGAGAGCAGTCGTATTACAAAGAAAAATGAAAATCGGTATCCACATTGCGCAAACGTCCTCCCATCGTCAGGTGAAATACTGCCGTCAGTGGACCACTGATCACTGAGGACCACCTGCTGGTACTTACCACACTTATTATACAAACAATACTGTCCACACATACTACATACATTAGACATACTGTGGACACCTACTACATACGATACATACTGTAGACACATTCCATCCATACTATACATTGTACATATAGCCTACTGTACATAATGTATATACTTTCTATACATACTATACTTACTAAACATACATTCTATACGTAATATACATACTGTATATACATACTATACAAACTGTTTAGACATTACATACGATGCATGCTGTACACATTATACATTACATACTGTACAGTGTACATTCTGTACTTACCATACACACTGTACACAATATTACACATACAAAATAATTAGTATTATCTTTCCAATTTGACCCAATTCTGCCTTTCAACTATCCCTTTTACTTTACCTTCCTACATATCTAGACCAGCATTGCAGTTTACCGTCAGCCTTACAGAAGCCATTTTTTCAACAATGTAAATGGAAGGATATGCCACATATATTACCACACACATAGAGACCTAAATATATACTCTACAAACTTACTATAAAAACTCTACATACTCTATACACATTATATACATATTATACATACTGTACAGACTGTACATACATTCTAAACATGCTATCCAGATTGTTCACACATACTGCACATACTTTACACAAATTATACCTACTGTACACATATTCAATGCATAGATAGATGTAATTTGCATAATTATTTGCGGGAGAATCTTGGGAGTGGTTGGTGGCTTGTGCGCTCAATCTCCCATTGATTGGGATGTAGCAAGGTAAGGTGTGTACATTTGTGTAGGTTGTTTTCTAGTTTCAGGAGTACGCAATTTTCGATACATTAGCCCCCTGGTGTTCTCTTACATTCCTGGATGTGTTTCATCGGAACTACAAAAGGCTGATCCTGTTTTCCCAGTTCCCGGATCCACTGCCCCTTCTTCTTCCATATATCTGAATAAAACATGGATATTTGTTCTCAATGTACTGTGCAAAATAATTTTCTCATATTCACCCTTCCTTTTCTTCTTTTAAGTTCTAAGATATATCAACCGTTAAGCCGATAAGTCAACCGTTGGCGTTGCAAGTAGCCACGGGGGCACAGCAGGGATCACTGTTGGGCCAGAGTCTATCTGTGTACTACCATCTCCTCTGCTAAGGTGTAGTAATTTCTTCCTCAGCAGCAGGAAGCTGCATTTCCCCTATCTCAACCTGCAGTGCACTTATGGGAAAAGTCTCAACCGCCCAACAACATTACCTGAGAACTTGTGCCTGTACTGCATCCAGCTTTTCCAAAAGTGCTTTTGCTGCTGACTCACACACAATGTATCCATAATCTAGAAACGAACTAATCAATCCAACATACATTGCCCTTAAAGATAATCTGCTCGCTCCCCGCTTCAATCATCTCATAACATTTATTACTTGTTTGCACTCCTCATGTTATCCTACAGTCAAAATGTACCCCTAAAAAAAGTCTTCCTTAATATTTTATATAACGACTCAATAGAAAACTGAAATCCCCATTTACATCCACACTACTTTACACAATTAATTTCCCTTGTATTTTTCTTACAATATGTTGCATATTCCTTCCCCTCTTCCACAAAGCTCCATCATCTGCATACAGAGATCTATCCATATCTGGACCTATTTTAGAGAAAACATCATTAATAATAATAATTAGACAGGGTCCATTTTGCATTCCTCTCGTAATAATTTAATCTCTCTGGTATCATTCATTCCATTATTTTAGACGTGGTAGTTCGTTGGCTTTGTTGGGTCTTTCCCTGGCTTCATGATGAGGATGACTACTGCCTCCTCTTACCTTGCTGGCAAATTCTCTCCTCCCACACTCTTTTATACAGATTCAGGAGCTTAGCCCATTATCTCCAAGATTTTTCAACATGCTCTTATTTGTCTCATGCAGCATTAAAACATCATCATTAGCCTCCTTCCATCCTATCACATCAATATGCTACCCCATCATTTGGTCTCTGCCCCTCTGCCCTTCCTCTAAGGTTGTCAGAACTATGCACTTTAACAAATTCCTTCATGAACATTTCTGCCTTCTCTGAGTCAGTCACTGCCACCTGATCACCTACTTTCATAACAGGGTAATTCCATTCCCATCTATGGCAGTTAGTGTGTTTGAGGCAGGAGTTTTTATACTGACTTGATTGGTCAGAGTTTGAGGCAGCTGAGTACACAGGTGAGTAGGAGTGGCTGGCAGGTAGAGTGAAAAAGTACTGGGAGACAGAGACTGCAGGAATGAGCAGGAGGACACAGAGCTGAACTGTGACAATCTCACATTTTTGAAGTATACCAAGGACAGCCTATGTTATCACTGTACTCTTACTTTGGTGCTCCGAGTTCTCCTAAAGTGTTTTTATGTGGAGACCAGGCTGTCCTTTCTCCCTCTTAATCCACCATCTGTTTGTCACCCTATTAAAAGGCTGCTCTGACTGAGGGATTAAAAAGATTAGTCATTTTATACAAAGGTAACATTTGATGAATTTCTGCTTCTTAACAATGGATCTCTACTTTAGAGACCAAACATCTCAAGTAGCACTTGTGAATAATTGAAAGAAATTATAAACTGCTGTTGTCTGGAATATACACACTTTATTAGGTAAACCTGTGCAACTGCTCATTAACGCAAATATCTAATCAGCCAATCACTTGGCAGCAACTCAATGCATTTAGGCAAGTAAACCTGCTGAAGTTCAAACCTGATATAAGTGACAGAAAATGATCCAAAAAAGAGAAAAATATCCATTGAGCGGCAGTTCTCTGGGCTAAAAAGCCTTGTTGATGCCAGAGGTCAGAGGAGAATGGCCAGACTGGTTCGAGTTAAAAACCAGGGTCTGCAGAAGACCATCTCTTAATGCACAATACGTCCAATCTTGAAGCAGACTTTCACCACTTTAAATGTTTGCGGTTATTGGTGCCATCTATAGACGTAGAAAGTGTGCAGGTGAACATTGAGTATAAAAGCAAAAGTGGAAGTGAGGATATGTAGTATAAAGAACAGCAATGTCCAAGGTGGGTCAAACAAACACAGGACTTTGACTTTGCATTTATTTCTGCTTCAGCATACAGATCTTCTCTGCAAATTACTGTACATGTCCTCTTCTCTCTTAAAAACACAGAAAATTATACATTTCGTGTGTTGTTTCCTGATAATTCATCTTCCTGCAAACATCATTGTTTTGCTATCATTGTAAACACTGAAATTCCTTGCATTGAATAATTAACTGACTTCATATGAAATTGCATTTGCATCGCTGAAAAAACAATCTCATCACAACATCTATTCAGTAACTGTTCTGGATCTTTTAATCAGATCAGATGATTAAGTGAAGTCCATTCCTGTCCTTGGAAAAAGAATGATGAAACAATCTGAAAACAAAAGAAAGTTCTTTCACCTTTAAAACTTGCACAAAATGCAACTAATGCACCATTTCGATCAGAATGTACTCAGGCAAAAATAAGTCCATTGTCCAGGATCCACGTTTTGCTCTAGTAAAAAACTGTGTCCCTTCTGGTGCATTACCTGTCCTTACCACTTGCTACCTTTATCAATACCTGTCTGGTGCTTAGTGCCCCTAGTGTACACAAAAATAAATACAAAAAAACCAATAGTATAATAATCAAATTAATGAAATAGCTCATACAAAAAAGTGTTTCCACAGTAACATGAGATAACTATATTATCCTATTCACCTGTCGTGCTACAGTCAGTCATGCTTAGAGCTACAGTTTTATGTACATTCCTATCGTAAATTCACATACTTTGTGTGGTGATTATGATTTGGATTGTAATTGTTTGTGGTTGTTGTCACTTTGACACTTTTTGTATTCTATTGGTTTATTTATTCTAGATTCCCATTATTCATTGTTTTTTATATGAATACAGTAACATGCATTTCAGTTATGTTGCATACAAGTCCAGGTTTATAAATAGATTAAAATGTATTAATTTATAATGGGCATGAATAAGTGCGACATGTACAAAAGAGTTTACTCCCCCAGGCAAAAGAGACAAAAGAGTAGAGAAGAGTAAATCATGCCTACTTGTGTTGGACCAGCAGACATTACATTCAATAGAGCGATCTCACAGAGAATAAATATTTAAAACATTACAGAATACCTGAAAGCCTTTCATTGTAATCAATTACATGTTGATATTTTTAATTATCACCTGCATCCTGCAGTTTGTGTTTCCCTTTGCATAAATTAACATATAAGAAACATAAATTGGTACATAAAAAATCACCAGAAGCAGGATACGAGGTGTTTGTACCCACCGATGTTCAAAGAAAGATTACGCCCATGCCTCACATTCAGCTGCAGAAAGCACATGCAATCACTCACTGACTCACTCTCAGGAAAGCATTGATGGTATACAAGAATGTAGGGCAGCAGCACAATCACTGCTGGATTCATGACTATGTGCAGTAACTGCTAATTAGGGCAGCATATCCAGAGGCTGTATGTCACATTAGACATGTGCACTAAAGATTCAAAAATGATTGCTAAAAAGCAACATTTGCAACTAAATCGCACCCTTAAAAGATATTTGATAACTTCTCAAAAACTGCAATCAGCAACTATTAATCCTGTGAATAAAAGAGAATTTTAAAGATGATCTTTTTTGTTAAACACATGCAAACACTTATGTTGCTTAAAGTGATATTGAATTTCCATTTGTAAGCACTAAAGATCCAAGGCCAAGTGCTCACATTTGATAGCATAATGTTGTGGCGCTTTCATTCGTAGTGTCTGCTTGCATCTGTTGCAAGAATGACACAGCGTGAGTTGGAAATGTTTTCAGATGTTTACAAATTGAGATGTCTGGGAGAAAAGTCTGACAGCCTAATCAGGAGGGATGTCTGGATGCAAAAGGAAGGGAAAAAATAGAGAAGTTTGGCACGGAGGACAGTCCTCAGAGGAACCATCATAATCTTTTTTTCTGCCTTCCCAACCTCTGAAAGAGATTCTATAAATATACGATGGGAGTCAGAGAGAGAGGAGGGAGGGAAAAATTGAACATCTCCTCACTTGAAAAATCAGAGGGAGAAAATGTTTGTGGCCTAAAAGGAGTGGACAGTGTATTGCATATACATACATTTATGTTCATTGCAATAGCAGCAATGTGCATTTCTTATCGACTGATTATGAATTGGGCTGAGTAGCACCTGGAGATTTTGGCGGCTGCTGCTGCTGCTGCTGGAAGCTTCATCTCACGGAGGAATCTCAAACTTTTCATTTCCCTAGTAGGTTCAGCCCCAGTCATTTTCAGGAATCAATTAGAGCTGGTGCCGGCGCTGTCCCATGTGTTAAGGGGATTAGTCGGTCACTCGCTCAGCTGCATTCAGCTCCGCCTGTTCTCGCAGCTTTACATGCTGAAACAGGCTTAATTTACACACAGGCAATATGAGACAGATACAACAGATGGTAAGTAGAGATGGCTCTATTCAAGCTTACGTATCTTCTCTCCGCTATAAACTGAAATTCCCAACAATGATGTCTCTCTGCGAGGCGGACGAGCTCGGCTGTCTTTGCACTAGAAGCAGGAACAAGACTTACCTGTTTTCAACACTGTGCCTTTTTTATTACCATCATTTTTTGGTTAAAAAAAAAAGGTTTAGGTGATTACAGAGCTTTGACACTTGTCTCCAAGACAGATGGGGTCAGAAGTTCAGCACTACCCAGGAGTGTCGATGCAGAGGAGCTCTTTCCAAAACTGAGGCTGTGATGCTGTGCCAGAGCGACTGGGTTGCCCAACAGCCTGCCAGAGTGAAGAGAGCGGTGCATGGCAGGAGATAAAGACACCCTGCTGCCGGTCGATAATAGAGGAGGATTGTGGACCAGACTGACTGTCCGGACCTCCATACACACTAGTCAACTAAAACACACACTGTCCACATGGTCAGGAGAGCAGTCAGTCTGTTTGATTCTCCTTGACAAGAAAGCCAACTGTAGGTTTCACAGAGAAAGCCTGTGTGTGTTATCAGGGCCAGACCCAGACATGTCCATGCCCTTGGCAAGTTAAGATTTTTTTCGCTCCTGAGTCTTCCACTGTTATGATTTTAAATAGACTGAGATTTGTTTTGTCAGTCTTTTCGAATGCAATACTTAGACATTATATGTATGTTGAAAGGGTTCTTGGCCATTCATACGGGCCCTGTAAGGATACCTTTATAGTGTGGACGTAACAGACGAGACTGAGGGACTTGAGTTGAGTCTGTTTACACAGAACAACAACAGTAAGGTTAGGGTCTGGCATTTCACTCAGCACAGTTCACAACTCTCTAACACACCAACTAGCCCACCAAGCTAAAAAAGTAGCTTTGTGTAAACACTCCTCATTCTCCTGTTTGGTTCTTAGCCCTTAGTGAATGTCTCTATTGTTAATCATCACAATAGTGTGATTTCACAGTTAAAAACAAACAAACAAAAGGCATAGTTCTGATAATGTAAAATAATTTGAGGCTTCAGTAGTTCGCCAAATCCTCATCCTTCATCCCAGCAACCAACATGTGACTACCAGGACATATCCCAGAGCAGACTTTTGAGCGTGTCTCCAGCCATCTGTTTTTAATTCTCATTGTCCCAACAAAATTAGGTTTTGCGACCCCTGCTATAGGGCATAAGTTTATGTATTCAAAAGATAGCTACATTGTTAATAGCATATTATTTTAAAGTAATAATTTATTTCAATAAACCATTTAGCAAAAAAAGAAAAAAGAACGTTAAGCAAAAAATGAAGCTGCATGTTTGTTTGTTTTTTATAAAATATGTAGTCTGTCTAACCAGATTTGACCTAATGCTAGAAAGCCTGCAGTTTGCTGGCAGTTCTCCTTCCCATTCCGCCAACTTCGCTATCGCTGCATTTTAGGCTTAGCACCACCCAAGACGATTGTGATTGGTTTAAAGAAAAACAAACAAGCCGAGCAGTTTTTCCCTTATCCCAGAATAATAATGGTAACAGCAAAACCTTTGTCCAGCACTGTTGAGACAGTGTATATACAAATACAAAACAGCTCTTGATTTAATATTTAAATTAGGAACAAAGAGGGGAACACTTGTAATTAGCCAAATCTGGAGTGCTGGATTACTGTCAGCGTATGTTCTCTCAGGGTCCTCCAACTTCCTCCCACAGTCCAAAAACATGCAGCTTAGGTTTAATTGCTGACTCTTTATTGCCCATAGGTGTGTATGAGAGCGTGAGTGGTTGTCTGTCTCTATGTGTCTGCCCTGTGTGGTCTGGCAACCTGTCTAGGGTGTACCCAGTGTCAGCTGGGATCGGCTCCAGACCCCCACGACCTGAGTTCGGATAAGTGGTTAAGAATAATGGATGAATGGATGGATGGATGGATGGATTACTGAGGCTGATAGAAAGACTGTTGCTGGCTGCATTTAGAGATGTGACATATAGTAGCAGCAGTACTGTGGAGGGTCAATGCTGCTGTGGATGATTCTGCTGTACTCTGCTCACAGTTTGAATCACTTCCACTCTGAGATGATGTTTCCACTGAAGAAAATTGCTCCACCAGTGGGTATGAAGCAAATCTATTGGTACCAAAAATATGTTTTCAAAACTGTGTCCATGTGCAATATCGTGCTTTTTCTAATGTGTTTTGGCACTTCAATGTTTATTCATCATGTATGTTTTTGAACTTGTGTGTTTTTACTGATCCCAACTGAAAGCTTTAATTTCCAAAATGCTTCTGAGACCACATTTCCTGATATCCATTACGCAAATTACACTTGTGATTGCATAAAAATAAATGAAATAATGTGTAACTAATTAGCTTTCTTACTAAAGAATATTAAAATAATATCACATAATGAGTGTTTCTTTCTATCTAATCTTGGATTAGTGCCCCATGGAGGCAAATAAAGTTCAGCTGAGCAGTATAATGTGATCGAGCAGCTCCCACTACGAAGTCAAAGAGACTTTTTACAGTGTGTTTTGGTGAGTGTCCAACAGCTTCTCATTCTGTCTGTCTGTCGGTTTTTACCAGATGATATACGTTCCAGCCTGAGTTCACATAAGGGATTTATCCTAATTTTCAACTAAAATGGATGATTGCTTTTCAATGAGTCAGAGGAGGACTGCAATATGTAACAACTCAGCATTCCCATCAAGGCAATATTTTGAATTTAAATGGTGTTTTTCAAAGGCTTGCACTGTTCATCACGTTTAGTGTTGCCTGCTCAAGGGCGAGATCCTTTGAGCTGAGGACACCATCAACATGATACTAATAGATTTTTCCATCTCAGCTCATATTGACCGTTTTCCATTTCTAATAGCTATCAGGGCCAGCGACTTTCTCTCTATGACCCCACGTGCAATGCCAGCTGAATCAAAATCCATGTCTGAACAGACACACACACACACACACACATTCCTGTACTTCTATCTTTGTGAGGATCCCTCATTGACATACAGTAATACATTAGCCCCTTTCCTTAACCTTAACTATCACTTCTAAATGCCTCACCACAATTCTTACCCTTAACCTAACTTTTACCTTGAAACAAGGTTTTAACCCTCAAACAAGCCTTTGACGAAGTGAGGACCGGCTGAAATGTCTTCACTTCCCAAAAATGTCCTCACTCTGTCGGTTAAAAACCAACCAACATATCCCGGTCCTCAGTTCGTAGGAAGTACAAGTACACACACACACAGACACACACACACACACACATCTGCAGCATTACTTGTTCTGTGTACCTTATTACTTTATAGTGTACTGCATTGAGTGTTCTTTTTGTAATGTAACTAAGTACATTTACTCAAGTTAAGTGCACTTTATAGGTACTTGTACTTGAGTTTATCCGTTTTTTACATTTCATTTCTACTAAATTTACTTTCAGTGGGAAATATTGTCCTTTTTTCTCCACCTTCATTTGACAATTTACTCATTATTAATTTGGTAGATTTTACACCCAAAACATAAGTTCAGGAAAGGGCAAATTTTGAAAGTGCAAAATCTGCTGGGTCGATTAGAGACACTATTTTGAAGACATTTTGAAATGTTAGTTTGTCTCTTCCTCTTCTTTGTCTTCATCCTTTTCATCTTCTTTTTCCTCATCCATTACTCATCCTTTTTCTTCTGCCCATAAACAATTTCTTTGAAGATCTGTACAGTTTCATTTTAATCACCAGTAAAATTTGGAACACTAAACTTTTACCCATGGTGGAGAACTTGTACTTAATGCATTTGCTACTTTTACTGAAGTAAAGGCTCTGAATATGTTGCACACATCTGACATCTTCACCTGTCCCTAGTGAATAATTTAATGGAGTATGAAACACCTAAAAAGTATTGTAAAATATACAAATCCATAAATAAGTGTTTTTTCTGAATGGATTTATTGTCACAAGTTAAACAAAAAAATCTGCAGTATATTCTCTTGTGTGCCAGAATCAAATGAAATAGCATATTAAAACTGTCCTTCATTTTGCAGAAAAACCAATGGAAATGGTCTCATGGTCACTGGACAACACTAAATAGCAAATAGTTAGCTGATTAATAGCATTGTCATCTGGTATTCATTCATTATTTGGATCATGTTGAAAGTAGTGATGGGAAAGATTCCAGTGGGTATGATTCAAAATGGGAATTGCCAGTGTTATGACACTAAGTCAGTGAACTGTGGTCGTATGTCGCAGAGCCAGGCATGTGCTGCGCTAATGTCACATTTCAAGCAACTGAAAGTATACGCTTTTCATGATATAAAGCCCTTGATATAATGCCCTTTAATAAAACATAAAAGAACCCTTAAAATATGCAATCATTAAGAATAGTATATGATGGAATAGTGCTATAAGAATGTATGAGAGGACACCAAATTTGGGCTTTTAAGAAGAAAAATTCTCTGCAGGGGCATGCCCCGGACCCCCCTAGCCAGCTATTTTTTCACACTGGCTGGCTACTCCATGTCCTAGTGGAAAGCATGTTGACAGCAATTAAAAATGTCACAATAGGATAAAGATTCGATAATACAGTATCTCCCCGACTGTGGAAAAAGTTATGTGAGGTGTTTGCTCCGAAGTGTGTGAGGCAAACTTCAATGTACAAAACTCCCCGGCTCTTCGGCATCTCTGGGTCAATAGCACACACACATACTAGGGCCAGCCGAGATGGCTGCTTCCAATTTAGCACTGACATAACTTGAATGGGAATACTAATACTAATACTAATATTAATTGTACTCTAGATTTTCCAAATGCTATTGGAATTAATATATCAAATTCTGATGTTGAAAAGAGTCATTTTGCGATGGTGGTAATCCTAAAATATTTACAGAGATGTATTTCCTCAATCAACACATGACGTTGTAATTCTAATGTTTGGCCACTACAAAAAATGTGCACCACTCTTCTTGGAAGCTTAAGTTGAACTTGATCTTTAAAGATTTGTACAAATGAGCTTATCCCAACAAGATAATTCGTTCATCAAATTACCAAATACATGTATTTTAAATTTTGCATTTGAAAAAATTGTTGAAAATGTGGTGAGTTTTTTCCCAACGGGCTAATTTCAAATTGAACACAACCTTAGTCAAATAAGCCACCAATAACACTCAGCATTCCTGAATTCTACAATCACCATTAGTTTTGTAGCAGCTGCCCACAGTCCTCAGCTGCTTCTTGTGATAACCCTAAAGTAGTCAGCGGGGTTTAATTATCACCTTGACAGCTGTTGCAAATGATGAGGACAGTTTCTTTCACTTTCCTTGGCCAGATTGTCTGAGTGAATTTGAGATTCAAACTGGTAACTTTCCAGTCATAAGCCTACATGTCCAGACTCTTGGCACTACTGCTCCTCTTTAGTCTTGACTGAAAGGGAACTGAAGTAGTGCTTAACTAGCTGTATTTGAAAGGGGTGATTATGTTGTTAAGAGGTGACTTGGTTTATTGTGTTTCCTCTAACAACTGCAACAAAGCCATTCCATGTCATTTTAGCCACAGGCATCATTCACAATCTTCTCGAACAAACAGAATACTGCATTCTGTTTTCATTCACTCAAAGCATCTTTTAGTTTTAAGAGCCAGGGGGTGGTCCGTAGCGTAGTGGGTTACACAGGTGCCCCATGTATAGAGGCTACAGTCCTCGCTGCGGTGGAGCTGGGTTCGAATCCGGCCTGAGCTCCCTTTACCGCATGTCCTCCCCTCTGTCACCCCCTTTCTATCTGTCTCTCACTTTCAATAAAGCATGTAAAAATGACAAAAAAATAATCTTTAGTTTTAAGAGCCAGATATCATATTGGCCAGTTGCTTACAATGGCACCATAGCTCCTCTCGCCCATCATTTCATCAAATAGACCAAGCTGCTTATAATTCCTTTCATCCGGAGACACTTCAGTTAAGTAGCTGTTTTGGCTGGAGGTAAGCCTTAAACGAAAGAAGCCACCACCTGCTAGCCATTGTTACCCCAGGGCAACCTTGGAGGGCCAAGCTACCATTGAGGAGCTCCTCCACACCGTGAATCTAAACAATACGATACAGGGACGAGACTCCTAATGTTAAGTAGTACAGTGTCTGATTATCTACCTGCTGCTACTTCACACTGAGCAATACCCCTGCCTTAATCCACTTATATCCATGGGGAGAAGTCTGAACTGCACGATGAGAGCAAATTGAAGCTTTGGTTGTTTAAAACGGACCTACAAAAACAGCCCTAACAGGGCCCTCCATTTCTGCTTCACATGGCATATTGCTGACCATATCTGGTAAGTAGATATAAGGCAGTCTGGTAAATTTCATGCTTTCCTGCCTGTGACTAATCACATATATCATGATAAGGATGACTGTTAACTGCACTATGATATATAGCTAGAATCCACTTTGACAAAGTAAAAGCATGTGTTTGTTATTTTAAAGAGCATAGACCCAGTCTTGTGTTTAAAGACATAAATGGCCAAGATATGTTAATGTTATTTTTTGTGTCAGCACATTTCTTGAAAAGACCCACACTAACATGTCTATACAAAGCCTGATATGTTGTGTGTGTCTTAGACCTCCACACCCCTTTATTCAGCAATTCAGATAGGCCTGGGATCTGTCACATGTGGATTAACTCATTAAGGCGAACATGGTGTTATCAAGCTAATTGATGAGGTTAATTTGGTTCTTTCAACACAATTTGATAATTGACTTGGTCTTTTTAGATGAAGGTATCTTCAATAATAGGGAGCTCTTATTATTAATAAAAGGTTAAATGACTAGAGAGTTTAAACGATCACAGACTGAGTACTGATCATGTGATTTCTATGACACGGTGTATTGGAGCCTTCCCAGCATGCACTGCTGCAAGGTCTTCATGGACATAAATCCAATTTCCTGTGTGTTGCTATATTTTTACTGCTGGTGATTGATTCTGCATTGTGCTCTATACACTGTTAAACAATTAGATATTACATGAGAATGTGGTCAGACTAGAACTCATGTTGGTACATGACTGACAAAGTTCTCCATTGGACAGTATGGCAACACTTGCCAGAATCAAAATATTGAAGTTGAGTCAAACTTTAGAATTGATATGAATGTGATAATAACATCAACAGATCATAATTTAACAGTGAATAAGATGCACTTTTGCAGATCATATGGCCTATCTGCATCACTCAAAAAGTGTGGTATTTGTTCGACCACAAGGAGAATAAAACATGCAGCATCTTTTGATAGTAAACTGTCACAAACACAGCCAGAACACTCAAAAGACTGGGGCCAAGAATCAAACAAAGAGGCCTTGCTGTGAGGAGGCAGCACTCACCAGCCAGGCACCATGCTGCCCTGTGAGCACTGTGTTAAGAAGAGTGAAAAGGGACTTTAAGTGACATTTTTGGAACTTGAAACAAGTTGTGTATATTTTTTGAAATTTCTTGGTGAGCTCTTTGAAATGATGAAAGAAGACATGACAAAAAAATATCAATATCAACTGGCAAATGTTGGTCTGTTTGCAAGGAAAATGGCATCAACATAAGAATGTATGTACTAAATACTAAACTGATTTTAGTTCTGCACAGTGTAGCTCTAGGGATGGTGTTGCTTGGTCAGTATACAGCAACCTTTATATCTTTACAGCAAAGTGGTGTACTGAATTCGATTCTGGCCTTGGGACCTTTATTGCAATAATCAATTAAAGTGTATTTATTGTATTATGAGTTGCATCAGATATGCTACTTGGACATCCATCAATTCATTCATTATCCTTAACCGCTTATCCAAACTCGGGTCGCAATCGGCTATCACAGAGACAGACCAGCACGCTCTCATTCACTCCTACGGGCAATTAAGAGTCACCAATTAAACCTATGTGCATGTTTTTGGACTGTGGGAGGAAGCCGGAGTACCCGGTGAGAACCCACGCTGACACGGGGGTAACATGTAAACTCCACACTGAAGAGCCACAGGTAGCCCCCTACTTGGACATGCAATGCAAAATCTAAGGGAAAAAAATGATTTTATACATCTATATACTATTATTTTTCATAGTTTATCTCATAATTATAATCCTGAAGGAATGGCCTACCTGCAATAAGTAAAATATAAATTATATATAATGGTAATTAATAGCGTTTTTGTTTTTAATTTAATTCAGTTTAGGAGTTTCATTAGTGCTCTATCAGGCAGAAACACAAATCAAAACCCTGAGACGGTTCCCATGGGAAGGTCTCCAGACGTGTTCAGGTCTCCCTCTTTTATACATTTCTGCCCCTCCTTTTTTGATCATCACGCATTTTAAAACATCTGATATATATACGTTAGTATTGCTGATCATCTGAGGCTTGTGTGCATACATAGACAGGTGCAGCTGGCTTATCTGATGGCCGCCTTTTCAAGGTCTGTCATAGGAGGCAGCTAATGTAATAATTAGTCTTCTGTTGTCTCAAAAGACTGTCTGGTGCCATGACCACTGAAGAAACACAAACACTATCTCCATCTTGTCTCACAGGCACATGAGATACACATGTCTCAAAAGGGGTTGAGTTTTCTACACACGCACATCTTATTGACAGTTGCAGAGTGATATTGTTAATTTCCTCTCATCATGAACATCCCTTTAATGACAACTATTAACATCAGCAAAAGCAGACTTCATCAAATATTACAAAAAAAACCCAACCAATTTAGAATTTAGTCATTTCAGACGGAAAATTACGTACTGCCTTCTGCTGTTACTAAGAAATACATGTAATTATAAATTAATAAATAAACATACTTTGAACGCTTTATTCAAATTCTTATTTTAATGACTCGACTGCTAATTAGTGAGATACTCATTACTCTTTAATAATGACTATTGAACCAAAAATGTTTTTAATGGCCTATAAGTGAACTACTTAACATTACTCAATGATTTATTAAGCTATTGTGAGCCTCTTAAACCCTTTATAATGGCTGACAGTATGGAAAGCCGTGGCAAAATGATGTAAATGCTCCAAAGGAATTATTGCACGTAATGTGATTTTCACTTAAAATAATATAAATGGCGTAAGTTCTGTTTTTGCTTTTCTTCAAAATAATTAAAATTGGACACTCTTTATACGTGATATTTTTAATGTTTGTACGTGACTTCATGGTTATCTATTTGTATATTTATATGACTGATTGCATGTGCAAGTTTAGGCATTTTATCTGTGTAAATAAATTAATGGCCTTGTGTGCTATTAAAAGGCTGGCTGCCCACGTCAGTCTGGGAGTGTCTGTAATCTCCTGACACCATGCACAGCAAACAGATTCATGCTCCGACAAATCAGCTGCAGGAAATGGCTGTGTACCCGACAATCAGATTGCTCCAACTTCAGCAGCCAAACAGCCACTCGAGTGGCTGATATCAACTAACAGAAGTGAGTAACTATTACTGTCAATATGCTGTCACACGTCTGAGATTCTGCTCACATTATTGAGGCGTGGGTGGCTGTGTGGCTTTATACCAATCCTGAAGTGACATGCCACCACACAGTGTAGCAGTACCAGAGATCAATCTGGGTCAACTACTGTCTACAGGTGCACTACTCTTTTAACAGGTTTTAACCAAGTGGCCTTTATGATGGCCGACAGCTGAGCAGAGGCAGTATAGCCTTCCACTGCAGTGCCATTCCATATGAAGTCTTTATGGAGTCGTGGAAATAATATTAAAATACTTGTCAAGAAGTGGAGTTTAAAGTGGCTACAATCAATGTTTTTATGGTTCACATAACTATGTTAAATATAAAAGGAGTTGGTCGTAGTGATGAACCCACAAAATAATCACCCACAAGTGACGGCTATCTACTGATTGGATCAATGTCAAGGTGAGCCGTCATCAGGAGAGAAGCAGAACAATGCGTATCCACGGCAACGTGTCAATAAAGTTATATAAAACGTTATATACATATAAAAAGGATGTTTACCGGTTTGACCCTTTCACACTATATTTTCACTTAAGGACAGTTTATTCTAATGTTTTGTTCAGTAAAAATGTCTTGTTCAGCGTTTGGTTGGACTAATAGACACTCCAAGGAGTCGCTGCTCATTTATCTTTGGTAAGTAACGTACATTTTGTTTTTGTTTTTTGCTAGCCAAAATGAACATCCCAGTTAATGGTCCAGTTAATGCTAACATGAATTAGCAGCGGCTTCTCTCAGTCAGGTTGAGGTGTAGAGAGGCGTGTAGTCAGATCCCTCTCGCTCCTCCACAGTCCAAATATGGTCTGCTCCCCGTATCGGAAACAAGATGGCGAAGCAAGATGGCGACGAGTGTAACGCTGAACTCAATGCTTCCAACGGGCAGTCCACACACCAATGGGTGATGTCATGGTCAGTATATCCATTATTTATATACAGTCTATGGGTCAATCACACACACACTTATTGGTTTAGGCTGTGACTATTGAATTTCCACAATATGCGAAGATGCAAATTTGCTTTACTACCGGAAGCAAATGTTTTCTTCACCCTTTTGCCCTGATGGAATGGAAGTGAATCAGGGATGAATATTCGCCAATGTCACTTTCGCAGATGTGTGAGAAACATTTCTTCAGAAACAAAAACAAATGGTTACATTACTAACGCTTAATAGCCATTGTATTTTATTTTTATAGTCCACAGTACAATTTCAAATGCAAAATCACACAGTACACATGCTGTTTTCTGAGCAAGGCTACACAGATAGACCCCATAAACACTAGTCATTTCAAGTGTACTGTATCCAGATTGCGTTTAGTGGAATGGTGGACTGGTGGTGCATTTACACTCTTTCCCAAGATCAACTGTCCGATGAGATTTCACTGAAATATTATAATACATATAATACTACAATTAATTCAGCAAATCCCCAGCCAAATCACTGTTTTCTGTCTCAAATTAAAGTCATTTGTGAAAACGTTTGGAAACTGTAAGAAATGAGCCTCAGAAGCTCTGATAGTTATATTCCTCCATTGCTAAACGTATTTGATATTGTCATCCTAATGTGAATTATAAAGTGATTGCATCCAGACTTTTGACTGTCATAACAGATTGTAAACAACATTCCACTTGTGTGTATTTGGCTGCTTTTATTGTTTCCTGCTGTAGTTGGTCTGCAATTGTGAAATTAAGGAAATCTGAAAAGATTGCCTTTAAGGTTATGTTTATACTGTCCACAAATATTTTTTAAAAATGCTGGATTAAACTGCTACATTGTCAGGTACTTTAACACAGCACAGAGACTCATTCTCCTCCTGCTGCCACTTTCAAGTACAGGCCGGCTATAAAAACAAAAGAATTGATTCTTTCCACCAGCTTTTCTCAAAATGACCACAAGCAAGGACACCCAGAAAGGATCCCTGGCACACTAAAGTGAATATTAAGTCAAATAATTGGATTTGCTTCCTAAGCTGTCGCCACCAAGGAACTGACAATAAGGGAGAGTAATGGAGGATCTCTGTATCTCTGGCCCTCAGTGGGATTAAAAGAAGAGAAATTAATTGAATTTAAATTATATGTGTGTTAATCTTACTCCAAAAAAGGCTGCAACCTTGAATGCAAAAATCATCTGTGAATACTTCACAATGAAGTGTGAATTGCTCTAAATGATAATCTGCCAAGTCTAATATGGATCTAGTGATAGAAGTAGCGTTCTCTATTGATGGGAGGAGTGGAGAAAGTGTATGAAATGTCAATCTGATCGTCAGTATGATTATCTCGTTAAAGCAAAGCTCCCTGGGATAGTCTTGGGTAAGTGAGCAGCAGGGCTTGCATAATGTTGAGAGAGATTAGTGCAGAAATTGAAACTAAAGATAGTCCTGTGTGGGTGAGTGTGTGTTAGTTGCAGGGATGTGAAACTGACAGGGAATATTAGCTGCATGGTGTCACAGCAAGTAGAGCTTCATCGAGTTATGCCTTAGAGATTATTCTATGGCTATGCATACTAATGTGATAGCCGCAGAAACTAGGGAGAGAGTGCAGAGGTGCACTGGTACTTTGGTACGTAGCACTATTTTGGCATTATGTGGTGTTGCGGTAGCATGATGTAATGTCTGTGCAACAGGTAAGGTACACAATTTGAACCTGTTCAACTGTGTTGCTGAAATCATGATATATATAAACATCAGAGGCTTTCCATCTGCATTTACAATATGAGCTGTAAGTCCAGGGACTAACTAGCATAGTATAGCTAACAAACAACAACTGCCAAAGCTGTCCATGTGAAACTCTCACACTTTAGAATGTATGTTCCACATGTGTTTACACGTAGACCTAATTCAATGCCATACTGAACTGAAGAAAGTCACCAAACAAACCAAGAATCAAACATCCTGTACCGAGTGGTCCAGGACCAACACAATCACAATCACATCTCTGTGATATACATTAACACAGTATGCATTATAGTAATTTCCATAGCATAATGTTTCTGCTGTCGATGTACTTTAAAATTTTGTATTAACAAGAAATAAGGCAACGTGCACTGACAAAATGATTTGTCTTCCAAGATCTTTCTGGAGGTTTGTCATTACCATTCCAAACTTGTTTTCAGGTTTTGCTGCAGTGAGCAGTGATTTTCTTTGTGCAATGCATCATGAAACAATAGCGTCCACTAACAGCCCACTCAAAAAACGTAAATGTGTGTTTAAGTATGCATACTGTTGTTTCTTTTTTTTTTTTTTATATATAATAACTTTATTTATATAGCTGTTTTTAAACATAAGGGGTGTCCCAGACTAATAATTTACATAATTGAATCTAATTGGTCAAGTCTTGCCTATTGTTGAGTAATTGTCAAGTCATGTTTTATTCATAATTTTGCACATTGATCCACTTAATTTAAGCTTTTTGAAACTATAGGAAAACAACAAATTATTGGCAAA
This sequence comes from Centropristis striata, assembly GCF_030273125.1. Classification (NCBI taxonomy): domain Eukaryota; kingdom Metazoa; phylum Chordata; class Actinopteri; order Perciformes; family Serranidae; genus Centropristis; species Centropristis striata. The sequence goes on along the minus strand of NC_081534.1, from coordinate 20,456,653 downwards.
GATACTTGTGATAACCATAGCTAACCATGTAGCCGATGTTTCAGAATGAACACGCTGTTTGTTGTGGGTTGATCTGATTACTAAGTTATTTTAATTTTTTTTTTATTCACAGTATTATAGGCTGATATTCATACCAAATAGACAATCCCCGCCATATAGCCCAAATGGTATGACCCTTTGTTATATAACCACATTTTCCATCAATGGGACGATTCAACTGTGAGATTATCAAAACCTGCTTAGAATTAGCATGTTGTTTGGAGGTTGGACAGAGCTCTCAGGTCTCAAGAACAAATTTTGCTTTAAGCCTCTCTGTAACCTCTAGTTTACCGCACACCAACTGCATGGAGTGTTTGGGGCTACACAGTGCTGTAGTGGTTAGCACTTTTGCCTCACAGCAAGAGGGTCACAGATCCGGCTCTTCTGTGTGGAGTTTGCTTGTTTTTTTATTAGGTTTAATTGGTGACTCGAAATTGCCCGTAGGTGTGTATGAGAGCGTGTATGATTGTCTGTCTCTATGTCTGTCTCTATCCATCCATCCAGCCATCCATCAGCTGTACCAGCAATCTACTGAAACATTTTCTATTCCTAGTTCCTTTAAGTAATATTTACCTGGACTGGGCACTAGAGAAAAGCTCAAAAGGTCATAAAATGACATGAATACTTGTCTAGTTTCATGGCAAGTTTGGCTCTTAGATAAATCAATATCTTGAGTTCAAACACTTTGATATGACAGCAGCCGAAACATGTCCGACAATTATCTTTCGGTATTCCTGGAGAGAAGTGGAAATGTTGGCTTGGCTTCATTAGATACATACATTATATATATATATATATATATATATATATATATATATATATATAGGTAGATAGATAGATATTTATATACCAAACAAACAAAAATGTGAAAGCGGTCAAAGTTGGTAGGAAAATTTATTTCAGGATCATGTATATTCATACCATATTTCTGTTGATCTTGCCAGAAGCTGTTACAATATCTGTGAGTCAAACCATTTGATGACGAGACCAGACTGAACAACATCGCCATCTTTTGGCTAAAAATGACCAAATTACATAACCACTTGTATCAGGTCAACAGCATTGTGCTTAAAAAAGTTGATTTTCATAAGCCAACACAGTCAGTCTGAAGCTGCATCATGGAAGAAGTCAGGGAAAGTTGAGAAGCACCATCTTCCTCCCCTAGCTCAGTTCTCATTAATGTCAATTTCATAGTGCTGGTCCCGGAGCGATGCTCTCCTAAAATGTGTGTCAGGAATATAGTCGCATTTTGAATACACTTCCAGACATCAAAAGACTTCTTAGATAAGGCTGTTTTTATAAACCTTTGCGGTGTTGATTTGACGAACTTTTACCCTCGTGCCCTTTTGACCTTTAATGTGTGCCAACTCAGAGATGACAGAGCTAGAATGTTTGTTGAACAGGGGCAAGAAAGCTTCGGATATGACAGGAATTTACAGTAAAACAACACAGAGAGTGGAAACAGGACTAAAATAGAAGTTTGCAGACAAGGAGAAAGTTGCTTAGTAACTTTTTAAACAGTTGATATGTGTCACATCGGTAGGCACACATGGATTTGTCACTGAAGGAATAATTCTGCAGTGGAGAATATTTCAATGAGGGTGAAATTCAGGTCATCAGTAGTGTGTTTGTGTGTGTAAGTGTGTGTGAGTGTGTTCGTCAGCCCCCACACATTCTGGCTGTGGAATGAAAGAAGTCCTCAGTTGCATTATTCCTCCACTTTCCCGCTCAGTGTTGCTCCCTCTCTGCCTGTCCTTTTCCAGTCCATACTTTGACAGCAAACCCTGCTGTGCTCTCTCTAACTTGGTTGCCATGGTCACAGTGAAGTTGTGGTTTTTGCTTGTCCCTCTTTGGAGCTACCATTTATTCTGTCATAGAGTGATATGACTAACTTGCAGGGTGTTTTCTTCCAGTGTTGCTGCCTGGCAGGGAATGAGCTGCGTTGATGAGTGAGCCCCCTCAGAGCAGCACCCATCCAGCAGACAAAACAGATTTACACCCAGCAGACTCCACAATCAAGCCGATTGCAGCTTTAAGGGCTTTTTAGACAAGACATGACAGCCGCCTGGTAATCATTTATTTTCAATGAGAGGCGGGCAGGGAGGCAAAGCAGAAAATACTCAAACCCTACCCACTCATCTCCACAGCCACAGCTAAATTACTGTACATGCATAGTGAACCTTGTGACTCTGTGACATGGAGATTAATCACACAACTGACCAAAAAGTGGATGTCAGGCTGACTGACCAATGAAATGAGAGTTCTGTCAACCTAGAGTTTGATAAATGGAGGAGAAGGTGATTGTGGTCTGTGTTTTCACTGAACTCTATGAAATATCAGGGAGAGCAGGGCCAGATTAACCCTTGAAGGTGAACTGTGGGCCCCTATTAAAAATCAGTCAGAAGGTGATGTGTTGATTTTTGACAAAAGCACAGATAGTCTGGCGACCTGTCCAGGGTATACCCGGCCTCTCACCATATGTGAACTGGGATCAGGTCCAGCCCTCTGTGACCTATGGTTAAGGATAATTAATGAATGAATGAATTGAATGAATAAATGAATGAATGACCCTGAAGGTCTAGGGTCCCTGGGCAGTTGCCTCTTGTGCCTGATTGGTCTGTAGGGGTCACAGGTATGCCACAAGTGTTCATTTGCATATATGAAATAAATGGAATGGAAGTTATGCTAGCAATTTCTTCATTTTAGCCCCAATATAGAGTTTCTCTTTGTTTCTCCCAAACAAGACACTTAACCCCTCCATCGCCACAGCTCCAGGTGGATTTGCATTTACGTGCCTGAGGTGTGGAAGCCTCATTGGCTGGTGGAATAGTTTGAACCTGTTCTTCCATGAAGTACAACCCCCAAGTTGAGATGAAAACCTCCTCCAAAATTGTGGCTCTTCTTCTCAAACTCCTTTGAATGTCTGGCAGACCAGACCAGGACCAGGCAGACTGGACAACTTATCTCTTTCTCCAGCTCCAACGGACAAACCTGGCCTACAAGGCCCAGAAATCCTGCCTGCAAAGCCCAGAAACCAAGCCATTGGGCTTTTGCTGAAAGAGAGCTACACCAAGATTTTGGAGCCAAAAACACAGCAAATGACTCTTTCCACTGTAAATAGTCTATTATGTTAGTTATTGTGTATTTTGTTTGCTTTGATTTGTTTTAGAATAAATATTTTTTGGACTATACACGCTGTTCCTTTTAATGTTGCACATGAATGAGTGATATGTCAACCTCTTCTATGAAAAGTACTCCAAATTCATTCAACCAACACTAAATATTAAAATGGTAATTTGATTATATTTTTATTAAGTTAATTAGTAATCAGTTTCCAAATTGATAGTTTAGTAACTTTGAGACTGTGATTTTGCTATCTTTCCCCTTTCTAAGAAAAGGGTGGTGCCCCAGAAGAACTTTGATTGCTTTAAAGTATTATTCTAATTTAGCCAATTTCTGATGATTGATCAAAATAGCTAAAATCCTTACACATTTTAATGACCCGTGAGAGGCAATTTGTATCCGTAACCAGATACCCCTACAGTCATTTAGTATATGAGTATAAATTGATAGTGATCGAGTCATTACAGCAGGATCATGTAGTAACCACACAGATTTGTTCATGTGATGGTTTATATGTGGTTCTTGTCATTTCTTGACAACAAACTAACATTTACAGTAAGCCGAAAGGAGACAAGAAAAAAACAATGTCTTGTCCTGCTGTCACTCATATCCACATAAAATAAAACACATGTGCCCTCATTAATCAAACGAACGTAGCGCAGGCGCAGATCTGAGTGTATATTTCGTGTTACGACAGGGTTCACGTGTGATTCATCAAATGTTCGTATCTCGCCAATCACAGCATAAGAATGACCGGATGTTGATAAATGTGGCGGCTGGAAACAATCGTCATATAAATATCACTTCAATTATCTGAATATTTCAGAAACTGATGATCTCCTGGGTTTTTCCACACACAACTATCTCAAAGGTTTACAAAGAATGGTCCGAAAAAGAGAAAATATCCAATGAGCGACAGTTCTCTGGGCCAAAATGTCTTGTTGATGCCAGAGGTCAGACGAGAATGGCCAGACTGGTTCAATATGCTAAAAAGGCAACAGTAACTCAAAGGTTTGTAGACAACCATTTCTGAACACACAACACGTCCAACCTTGAAGCAGATGGGCAACAGTGGCAGAAGACCACACCAGCCACTTTATTAGGTACACCTTGCTAGCTAATAAAGTGGCCCGTGTGTATATCTGAACTGTGAATGTAATCCGATTTCCCTCCTCAGACATCCACAGGTCAGTGGTAGCCCAGCACATGCAAGTCTCTGGTCATATTAATCAATAAGATTAAAACAAGTGACCCAATCACTTTATCGTCTCTAATCTATGTGATAATACTGTATCTAATCTCAAATGACTCACCAAGGCTAATTAGGAAGTACACAGAAGAGCTTGGTTAGGTTTTGGCACCAAAACAAGCCAGTTAATATTTGGTAAAAAAGAACTGTGTGATGTGATGCAGTCGCAAATATACACATCTTTAATGTTCCAGAAATGTTCAAGATGTAATGTCCATTCTGAACTGAAATGAAAAAGGATAAGAAAAAGATACACACCATTAGCTCCATTATTTACAGGGCAGAAAGCAAGAGAAGCTCTGATGTACTGACCTCAGGTCAGCATCGACAACTGGTGTTTGCTGCACCCTGCTTTGTAGTCATATTCTCTCCATTTGAAAGCCTCACTCTTACAGTGGAAAGATAAACGTGTAACCAAGAATATTTTTTGCAGTGGTATTTCTGTATACAGTCCCAAAGGTCGAGAATGAACTATTCAAATCCATTTCTGTAAGCCACAAGTGCACTTATGAGCTAAACCACTTGAACTTCTAATGAGGAAACACAAATTGATGAACCGAAAGCAGCATAACTGATCTGACACAATTAAGACGGCAATCAACTGCAACTTAATAGACTGTGCTCACTTGATGTTACAACAGACAGAAAACACAGCTGTGCCCTCCTGTTCCTCCCAATGACATCCTCATTTTAAAGGTGTCACATTTGAATGAAAAGCTATTACCTTATGCCAACCTCTTGCCTGTAATTTCTACGGATTAGGAATGTTATATGACTCATAATCAAGTGTTGTGTCAGTCGTTATTAATAAATCTCAGATATAATAATTACATATATGCAGGCTTTTGGCAGTTTACTCTATTATCACAAACACTTTGCTCTATCATTTTAGAATGTATCTGTGAAACTCACATATTTACCTAGGCAGGTTTTTGTGACAGTGCAATGTGAAAGCTGTTTCTCGTAATCCTTTCCAATTTGATAATGCAAGTTTCAGCATAATTTCACATTTGATTCATTGCAAGCAAGGTGAGAAAGTCATTCCAACAGGATATTTGGCTTATTGTAGCCCATTTCTAAAGTTTTCAAGTGGTTCTTTTTGAATTTCATCATCACTGGAGTGGAAGTGAAACACTCAAGAACAAGTTGCAAGGCGTGTAATGGTAGTTATTGCAGTCTAAAGGTTGATTGATGTGAATCTCTGGACATCCCAAAAGGAGTGAACGTGAGTGCAAAGAAATGGATATTCAGACAGAAAACAGGGATGTATACTGATTATGGACTTGAACAGACGTGTAGTTCTTTGTGTAGCTTGGCTTTATGGCTACAACAAAAATATACGTCTCTGTTAAACATACAAAAAATCAACACACTGGAGAACCTCAGTGGGTAAAAATATGAATTGCACAGACAAGGGTATAAACAGGCTTGACAGGATTAAATTGCCTTTCCATTTTTCTTAAATATACACAGTATGAACAGTTGATTGTAGAGTGGCAAGCTTCTTATTTCACTTCTACTCGCCATGTGATTTATTTTGAGGATTCATGGTCTGGTGAAACCTCACGCACCATTGATTAATATTGCAGAACTGGACTTGGAAGTAAGCTGTAACATAACAAATATCTACACTGATAGGCCTAGTGTGACACCAAAAAAATGTATAAAAGTAGTGGACATAGTCACCCACTGGTTTTAATGCTCCTGTTTTGATGCCTTAAGTTTGGCAATTTGGTGGCCGCTTTCTTGGTTTTTGGGTGTTGCCCCATTGGGTTTATTTGCAAACAGTACATGTGTAGAACTGATTGCAAGCCAGAATGACTCTATGCCATCAGCTAATGCTAGTGCTAGCTAGCTAGCTTAGTTATCAAGGAGCATTTGTTATTCAAAATTAACAACTGACTCCTTGGAGGGTCTTTTAGTCCAACCTGAGGCTGAACAAGACATTTTTAAGCTAAAATCATAGGCTAAAACACATAAATCAAGTGAGAAGTACAGTCAAACAAACAGTCTTGTTTCTGCAACCAGTGGTGTCACCCCTTGCTGGCCATTAGATATAATGCAGGTTTAATGCACTTCTTTTTGCTTGTATATATGTTTTTACATTTATATCTTATATATTTTACTTATATTTTATATTTCATGTTTACTGTTGTTTGCAACTGGGATAAAAGGGAACACAATTTCAATTCTTTGTATGTCCTGTATATATGGCAGCATTGATAAATAAAGTTGACTTGACTTGATGTCTGCATTGGCTTCACATTCCAGGTCCGGAGGTTGCCGCTTGGTGTCACCCCAAGGTTTAAATGACGACCTTCCTGATATCACAAAATTACGTGAAATGAGCATGATTTTTTTTTTTTTTTTTAGATTATTTTTTTGGCATTTTTGTTGCTTTATTTATAGTGACAGAGTGAAAGGGGAAGACGTGCGGCAAAGGGAGCTCAGGCCGGATTCGAACCCGGCTCCGCCGCAGCACATGGCATACATGGCAAGCGCTCTACCGGTGTGAGCCACCGGGACGCCCCATGAGCATGATTTTTTAACAGAGAATTAACATGTGGAAAATACGTGTCAGCAGCACATAAATACCAATGTAAAGCTTAAAAAGTCGTAAAAGGCGTTTAAAAAGTAAATAAATGTGTGAAGTGACGATAAGTTACATACAAAAATGTGATTCACAGACTTACATACGTTACCTAAACAACGTAAATTAGCCTACTTTAAAAATGTGATTTACAAACCGTCAGCCACGTAAGTTACAACAACAAAAAAGTCAAAAACGTAAGACTTCAAAAACATCAAAAGTCATACACATAAATTTGTGAGATCAGGCCGACATAATGTCATCTACTTAAATTGTTTTGGTGACTAAAATAGGCTATTAACAGACATTGTAGTAATTATTATGTGTTATTACTATATTATATGTATTAATGATCTTAATCTACGGGCTAAGAAAAAGCCTTAAAACAAATCAAAGCACAATATTTATGAGATATAGGTGAAGGTAAAGAAAGAGTACTTCACAATTGTTCAATACTTGAGTAGATGTACATAGGTTACAATTCACCACTGCAAAAAAAAAAAAAAAAAAAAAGCCAACCACTTAATGACTTTGTGATATTGTATTTTTAAGTTCCATTGTTGAAGGAACCGAATTGTTTGAGTTTAATGAGCCAGGTATCAATACTGTATGACAGCCATAGATCAAGGCCAGGACTATGGGAGATTCTTTTATCATGTGATCTTCATATTACAGGGGAGGTGTCCTTTTCTATGTGAATATATACTATTTTTTTCACCTTACTGGAATAGGATGTCCACTACACTGTATTAATTTTCTATAAACCTCAACTGAAAAAAATATAATCATATCTTCTATTGAGCGAGGTTCATTGATATTGCACATCAGGAGTTGCACCCGTCTTCCAAATAAGAAACTAGTGAAAGTGTAAAGCCAACACATGCAGGGTAAACCATGTCAGAATTACCTGAAGGAATGAAACACTTAAGTCAAGCAACATTACTAGGATAAGGCAATTGGCTGCAATACAAGACAGGAACATTACGTATGCAAACAAGTTCTCATCCATCTCTTTCATATGTGATACAGCTTCATTGTTAACTCTGTGACATTCCTCAGAAAAAGGCCTCTGAAAGGCAACATGGATTGAGAGATCTACAGAATTTATACTTCAGTGCCTTCTATTCAGGCCCCAACTGAATTCTTCACATTTCCTGACCCTGATTTCCCCGAGTTTCAGCTATGATTAGGGTTCCCAGTGGAATAGCTTAAGATACAGACAGACTGTAGTTGGCCAACAAGGCTCTCTGGTTTTCAGTGTTCCTCAGAGCCAGCTGATCCTGTTTGGATGTAGAAATAGAAATCTCAATCTGTTTCTAATTGTAGCTGCTCAAAGGCCTGTCCATGCCACGGGCATGCAGGGAGAGAGCTCCCCAGAGCTCTGACAAACCTTACTGATTAAAAAATAATTACTATGTGACTGTAATATTTTTACTTGAGAATAAGGATGATGGGCAGACCTACAATTTGTATCATTCTAAACACATTTTATTTCATTTTACTGTTTCTAAGGCCATAGATGTAAGTGTGACTAAACTGAAGTAATGTATTTCACAGTGAATAGAATTGCCTGCATTCAAAATCATCAATATTTCTTTTACCTGGGGATGACTACTAATCATTCCCATACATAATTATCTTCAATACATATTTCATCCATTTTTTATATACTTTTCAAAACACCAGAGAGTTGTTTTAAGTGAGTGACACTTGACATCGTATGCCCAGCACCAAGCAGCAGACAGAAAATGTAAGCAACTAGCACTGAGCCTTCATCAGGTCTTCAGGAATGAATGCCCGTGTTTCTCTGTGCCTGCTGGACAGGTAAAGATAAGGTATTGTTTTCCTTACTATACCAATAATTATTCAATTATATGTAGTTGTAAACATCTTGTACTTTTTACTCCTGGTGAATTCTGTTAAATCCGCCATCCACTGTGCCCAGCTACTACCATATAGAGTTTGCAACAACTGAACAAAGTATTTGTTAGACGAAACCAGAGCTGAATAGGGTGTAAATTTTATGTATGTAATTTGTTAGCTTGATGTGGAATTCAAAACAAAATAACTTGTAGATTAATGTAGTTTGAAGTACAATTTGCAATACATTTATTTCACAGCTTCTTTGACAACTTTAGTCTCAACTTTAGGGCCTCATGCTGCTTACACAAAAAAAGATCGCTTACACTGTTTGTGAGAATGTGCGGGCCGCGCCACAAAGTCTAGTACGGCAAAACTACTGTCTTCTATGATCTATTTGCAATGTTTTTCATATATTGCAAATAAACTAAAGTAAAATGAATGTGTTTTTACCAGGCGGCAACCTCCGGGTTTGTGCAGGGAGACAAACCAGGAAGTGCCATCAGCCTGCATTCTACCGAACATTCCAGCAGGGGGCGCTAAGTGTGGCTGCAAAAACATTTCTGTCCATTCATTTCAATGCAAAATGAGAAAACTTCTCGCTTGATTTATTACCTCAGAATTTTTTTTAGGACAATGGTCTCAATCACTGGTAAAAAATCTTCTTCAAGACAATTTGATGTTAATAGTTCAAATAATGGCCCCATTTAGAAGAAAATAGAAGATAAAGAATTGTCTGATTTGGGGCGTGGCTACCTTTGATTGACAGGTCACTAACAAGACGAGCCGTCATCAGGAGAGAAGCAGAACAATGCGTATCCACGGCACTGTGTCAATGCGGTTTGGTCTCATAACTTTGACCCTTTCACACTATATTTTCGCTTGATGAGAGTTTATTTGAACGTTTTGTTAATTACAAATGTCTTGTTCAGCATTTGGTTGGACTAACATATATTCCAAGGAGTCGCTGTTCATTTTTCTTCGGTAAGTAACATACATTTTGATTTTTGCTAGCCAAAACTGAAATCCCATGCTACAGTTAATCCTAACATGGATTAGCAGCGAGCGGCTTCCCTCAGTCAGGTTGAGGTGTAGAGAGGCGTGTAGTCAGTGTCGTCAGATCCCTCTCACTCCTCCACAGTCCAAATATGATCTGCTCCCCGTATCGGAAAAAAGATGGCGACAAGTGTAACACTGGACTTGATGCTTCCAACAGGCAGTCCACAAACCAATGGGTGACGTCACAGTCACTACGTCCATTATTTATATACAGTCTATGGTTTTTACATGTTGCTTATGCTTTTGTGTGCATGTTTGTATGTTGTCACGGTATTGCAATATATGAGAATGTGTAAAATAATTGGTGTGTGTACGCATGGTTTGTGAGCATGTATGTTCATCTAGGTGTGTGCTGTCCTCCTAATGGTTTTGTCTTATCATAAGCATACAGCCAGCCCAACTCCCTCAACAACCAACTCGAGAGTCTGGACGTAGCCTTCTAGCTTTGAATTAAATGAAGATTCTTGTAGAACATGTTGATGCAGATAATGAGTAAAAAATAACAGAAAAACAACACAATTAGCAATATAGACATAAGTGCCTCAAATAACTATACATAATAACATAAACTACACTCAAATGTAATACAATACATAATTATAATTCAAAATATGAGAATGTTAACTGTATGCTACCAAAGTATGATGTATTGAGCATGAGTAGGAAAACCTATTGGCAGTATCATAATCTAATACAACATAAACACATCTCATCAATATTCCTCAACAATAAATAATTACATCCTAAAAGTATAACTTATGGGCAATGCTTACAATGGTGCAAATCAAATGATTACAAAGGATGTTGTTGAATCCACGTTGCTCTCCCATCACTGAGCCATGTGGGCTACTTCCTATTTCCGGAAAATCCTACTGCTTTACCACACCTAACCAAAGGAGGCACTAATGCAACCAAAATTAAATCTACTACCAAGAGGGCAGAACAAGGTGTATCTGATCAGAAAGCCCTCTTAAAAAATTATATGTCTTTGTAACTTGTTCGGGTCTCTTTAACCAGAAATCATGTTAATGATTATTTTTTAACCTTTTACAATCTTCAAATCTGATCTAATCTACAAAATTAGGTTTTGACATTAACATTTTCAACATTTGGACATATGTAACCTTTGTCTAACCAATTTTTTATTAAAGTTTCCAAAAATTAATTTAACAGTTAAGGCAATGTGGAGGTGTATTTGCATGCTTACTTTTACAGTTTTGTGAGTATGCCATCTTTCATTATCAAAGCTACACAGTGTTTGATACATAAGGCCCCAGATCAGTTCTGAAAAAAAAATTGGGTTAAACTTTAAATTATGTCAACCAATAAAATCCTCCTATTATATTAATGTATAAATAATAATCATCTTAAAGGAAATATAGCACTCTGAAGCCATTCAACATATAAGGTATATTTCATGATTCAGATACATGTTGTTGATCAGTCCTCTGTACCATTTACAAGTATTTATATTTCTTAATGTCTTAATCGTATTAATATTTCTTTGACTGTGCTTATAGATTGTTGAATGTTTTTTTTCAGTTGTTTTAAAATTAATATTTCATATAAACTACATTCCAGAGAACTTAAACTTACTTGAACTAGATAATTATACTATGTTGTATTATATTCACATCAAAATAAAATCATTGTGGTGGAATCATGAGTCAAGACTGATTTGCAAAGTGACCTCCTGACCTATGCTGCATTCATGTGTTGGTAAGCGGCTCTGAAATGTTAGAATCATAAGAGTTGGCTGCTGAACAGAGTTCTATTGAAAAGCTGGCACAATCAAACCCAGGAGACTCACAAGTACAAAAATGATGCAAAAAAGATGTGAATAAAGGAGTATTCAAAATTCTGTGGTTCAGTGCTGCACTGTATGACCCTTGCCATTATTTTTACAAACAGAACATTTTTGTAAATATAATGGAGTTAACACTGGAAGCCCTCTATATGCAGCAATGCTTGCACATCGTGAACTTTAAGATTTAAGATTCCAATGCAACTTGTTTTCTATCCGACACCTTGTAAATAGTGGACATTAAAATATACATTCTGTACAAAAGTTTAAAATTGATTTCTCTATAACCTCTTGCCAAGAATGTTCACAAACATGTAGAAGTGCACTTTTTAGAAAGCATCCATAAACTGTGTCCATGAACTGGAAATACTGTACAGCATGTATAGTTTTTGTTTTTAATTAGACTTTTTTTTTTTTTAATTTACAAATAACTTCAGATATACTGGTTTTTATTGGATCTCCAACTGTTAACTTTTAGCCATAACTTTCATATTGACTCTATTAAACATCACAGGAAGAGGTCAAATAAACCACAGGGCCCCCTCCCCCCCAGACTACAGAGACTTGGGGGGGAAATGTCCTTCACTTGGATTTGATGAATGACCGCTCCCAGCACTTCTCATTTCACACTGAAGGTCGATTATTTTCTGGGATATCATAGGCATAAATTAAAGCCTTGTTCATTTATTCACATACACATGAAAGAGGGCGAGTTACCATTCTCTTGATATTAAAACTTGATTCAGAACAGGTTAGTCTGACTCCACTGAGCAAAGACAATGTTGTTATGTGCAATTAATTTGAAGAGAAAATCACTTTTGGGATAGTCCTTTAGTGTTCAAGTGTTTTATCCCACACTGCTCCCTTAACACCTTCAGATATCAATAGCAGGCTAAGCCAATGTCCATTAGACTTGTACAAGGTGAAAAATGACCAGATAATGTTTATCGTGCAGATAATTAGCTGGGTCATTAGCAATGATACACAGCTCTTGGTGCATCAAAGCCTGTGTCTGTTACCGGCTGGTCAGGCACTCGAATGCCTGAAGCCAAGCAGCTGTGAGGAAAGAAAGAGGAAAGGGGAACAGAAATCAATACTATATTACCTCAATTAAACTTGAATAACCACTACCCCTGTGCTCAAGGTGCATAACCTGAAGTGCAGCACACTGGGCCCAAGGTGAGCACGACTCCTAATAGGACATTAAAAAGGCCAGAGAGATGAAACAATATGTTAAATTTGGCATTAAGCTTCAAACCGCTATCAATTAAGCTGAAACAGATGAAAACACTTCCTGATTGTGAGGAGAATACTGTGACTGATCAGTGTTGATCATATGATTCTGTGAGAAACAGCTGGATAATCTATCTATAAAAGCAAGAAGCGTCCGTGTGTGTGTGGATGTATGTCTCGGGCATATTTCGCTGACCGTTAGTCAGACTGACCCTAGATTTCGTATGTGGCTTGCGCATGGCACGAAGGTGTGCATCCTCAATTTTGAAGATTTTTGAATTCATTTTTCAAAATGTCATTATTTATGTAGGACGTGTTGCGGCATTGCACTGTTTCCGATCGGACGCCTTATAGTGGAGCTCCGCCCCGTTGTGTGATACGCCTACACCTGGTCAGTAACCCAATTAGCTCTGGATTTCCACGCCTGACTCATCTCGTCTGTAAGTCTATTTAGCCTACCTATCTTTCGGAGTTTTAAAGTGCGCTATAAGGTTTGATTTTCTAATAATATTCTAATAGTTTCCAGCAATTATCAATGTTCAATGTGTACGTGCTGGATGGTGTGCGTGGTCTGCATGTAAACTTATTCCCCCCTATATCTGTGTTTGTATATATGTCTAACCATGTTGAATGATTAAGTTTCTTTTTCTTAAAATAACTATTTCTGTGTCTCTTTATATCTCAATGTACATCCATGTATTACCCAATATACACTTTGTATATGAACACTACGCAAGAGTATTACACCTCATTGTACATCCCACTTTCACACACAACCTCATTTGGCCATAATTGAAAAATCTACTTAATCTCCCACTATACAAATACAAACTTCCTACGGGTACTGCACTAGTAATTATAAATTGAATAAAGAGAACATTTTAGTCACATGCAATACAGTTTTTGTCACAGTTCAGCTCCATGCGTCCCTGCTCTTTCCTGCAGTTGTCTTTCTCCCAGTAATTATCCACTCACCCACCAGTCACTGGTCCATGGAAGGTCCAAACACTCTTCGCCAGATCATTCATTGCATTCCTGCCTGACCTTCCAGTGCTTCTCTGCAGACTGGTTTCCTGTTGCCGACCCTGCTTTCCTCTGATTCACCTGCCTTGTCGATTCCCTGGTAAAAGCCTCAGCCTTTTGTCCCAGACCATGAATTTTGCCTCTGCTCCTCCTGGTTTCTGTCTGCCTGTTACTGTGGCTGTGTGGCATTTCCCTGCATGGACTACTGAGTTTATCTGTGAGTCCTTACCTGCTGTGTTCATGATCCCTTGGCTGGCTCTTTGTTGTTACGTTGAGGCAGTTGCAGCTGCCAAGCTTTATGAACTGTTGTGTGTGTGTGTGTGTGTGTGCCCGCAAATCTAGCACACTGTATTCACCTGTGGGAAGGCTCACTACACTTTGCCTTGGTTCTCCTTAGACCCATTAAAACTCTTAACTGTTCTGCTTAAATGAACTGCGCTGTTACTTTTCTGCTGTGTTGGACTAATGAAGTCAATACTAACTGTGATTGGTGTCGGACATACTGCTTTTAGGTTCAAACACAACCTGTTAGTTTTTCAGCCTGGGACATAAATTATAAATTCATTGTGTTCTGGGGACCTCAGCTCCTGAATGCTGATCAAACACCATGATATCTAATTTAATATATTTATTAAAGTGTATGGAGTTGAACATAACTTACATAAATCCTTTCATATATCACAAACTTTGTTTGACATTTTTGAACTGAGATTACTTCTTAGACCAGTTCTGTATCTAACCAACTACAAGAGTATAATACACACATCTGTGTATTAAAATACTTCTGGTATGCCAAGCAGAACACATTAGCATTAATACAGGTCCACAGAGGTGGAAGAAGATTCCAGATCTTTTACTTAATTCCAGTACTTGAGTAAATTTACTTTGTAGAATTCCACCACTGTAAGTCAACATAATAAAAGCTTAATATATTCTCTTTGCAAACTTTGACAAAAACACCTTGCTGCTGGACTGGCGGTAATGTTCACTTGTCATTGACTGACAGGGAAAACTGTTGAAAACATTGGCGGTCCATGCCATTAAGGTTTGGAAGGTTTAGGGACAAGCACGACTTTCTTACGAACATTGTGATTTGGGTAACAAGTAGCCTTAACTTAGTTAAGGTAAGGGGAAGTTGTTGGTTTGGGTTAGAATATCCCCTTTCAGACTGCTGTTATCAAGCTGTTTCAAGCTGTGATAGTTATGCCTCTGACATTTTTCCTTCAATCTGAATGTCCCACAGGAGTAATGGGGCTGAGGTTGTTTAAGGCTGGATGTAGCCTAGGTTATTTGTGCAACCAACACCTGGGTAATAAAAGAAGTGGACCCTATAATCAGAAACACGACTCTCACTTGAGTCCGACAGTGATCGAATCAAGGTAGGCAAAATTCTGAACAACTTTGTTGAGTATGTAGAATTTCTACAATGAGAAACAGCAAGACGGGCAGTTCTTCCTCCATTACTGTTTTAAATGCACTCGCTGCTGTCGTTGCTTATTGTACACGTACTGCAGCTGCTCTGTTACACATCAATACAGTCTCCTCCCACTTTGTTCTGCAATGCCTGATAGCAATAATGTGAATTCACAGACACCCAATATTACACTGTTGAAGAGTCAGTATTAATCTCCTAAGGTGAAGTAACGGCAGAGCTTCGTAACGTCTAAAAACTAATTTGCTAAGGTTTGGGGACCTTAATTGACATGGTTACAGTAATAAACACTGAGTTTGAGTAAGAGAATGATCATGATTGACTCGTTGTTGGAAACAGGAAACATGTTCTCTCATGTTAAAGTCAGATGTTTTTATAAAACCATGAATTTTGTTCTATGAAAACATCGCCTGTCTTCCTATACAGCACCTTTTACACGATATGATTGATGACCTGCTAAGCCAAAACAACTACAGCTAGTTTGTTTTATATGGAGTACAGTTTCCCTGTGATGTACAGAAACAATTCATTAAGCTTCATGACTTTTAAAATCGAACCCTGTGAAACACAGAAACAGTGAGAAACAATTAGTGATGGATTTAACATTAACATTCCCAGCAATAAAGAAAATGAGTTAGCATCCCCTAAAAGAATACAGCTCTCTCTTTAAAGTTAATTGCTGATGATTAATCAGCTTGATTAACGACAAAATAGCCGTTCCGACTGTAATAATATTCTGGAGAGTCATCCAAGGCCAACTATTTTTCTAAATATATGTTCATTAGAAAAGGCTTCAGTCTAACTTCACTCCTTACCTGATATTTGTCGATTTGACAATACTGTTCAACCTACAATAGTGCATGATAAATGGCCAATCTGTGGTAATGATACATGCTAGAGATTACTTTGTGGAGAAACACAGCAGAAGTATTACTTTTTAATTTGATTTATTGCGCTTTACTCTGAGCATATGTGAGGGCTAAAAGAATCCACACCCACGCAGAGGAGCACCTGGCACACACACAGCAGTCTTTTCATATAATTGCACACACACACACACACACACACACACACACACACACACAGAACACAAAGATGTACAAATAGAACTAGCAGGATTATGTTTAGTGCCCCATGTGGTAGTCAAACAATGTCAATCAATTTTCTCAATGTGTTCTAAATATTTTGACACACTAGCTGCTGCAGAGAAACACCATGTTGTGTACAGTATGAGACACCAGCAAGCCAGTTGGTCTGTTGCTGCCGTCTGCTCATGCAGGCAGAAGTGCCACAGCAGCAGTTTTCCTCCACAGTGTGGATTGCGTAGCTCCTCTTTTAAGGGGAAACATCTTCCTCAACACGTCCACTGTCATGCTCACTTCAGCTATTGCTTGTCAGCATGATACACTCCTGGGAGATAAGGGAGGGATGCCCTATAGAATGACAGTCTGTCAGGCCTGCAGGCAGGAGAACAGTCAAGCTGACCAGTTGGGGGAAAAAGAGAGAGAAAAGCTTTCTGGCTCTCTCCCCGCATCCATCTGCCTTTGATAGAAGCAGTGATGGAGCTTGTAACAAGCTGCATTTGAATATTTTAAAGAGGGCATCCATGACTTTTGATGTACAGACCTTTATGCAAATCAAGTAGAAGATACAGGTCCCAGCAGGGACCACATCCCTTTATTCTTCACACTTGATTATTTTTTTCTTTTTAATAAATCGAAATGAACTCTTCACACTCCCTTTGAGACCCCCCCTGCACTGCAGAGTGTGGAGTCAAACTCCTCTGCCTCCGAACGTGTGTGTGTGTGTGTGTGTGTGTTAGAGAGATATAGACAGAGTGAGCTTGGGCATGTGTGCAGTGTGATTTAGCAGTGTGTATGTGTGTGTAAAGCTGCCTTAGACCCCTTGGTTGCTCCAGGTTGATAACACGTTATCATGGTACAAAGTGCAATATGTGCATCATATTAAAGCAATTATCCCCAATGGGCCATGATTTACTGTGATTTGACTACAGCTAAGGGACAAATAATCAAATGATAATCTTAGTTATTCAGCAACTCAAAGACGCAGTGGAAAGCATGCCTAAAGGCCGTGGTCTATATTGACATTTACCTGGATATTGCCACTATTTTAACTGCATAGTTATAGATCTACATTTACATTGAGTCATTTAGCAGACGCTTTTGTCCAAAGCGACTTACAGGGAAAAGGGAAACAATCAAGGTATAGTGCAATAAGAGACATTAGTGCAGCAATAAGTGCTAGTGACAATTCTACAAGGAGTAGAGTTGTCGTGTGGTGGTAGGAGAGAAGATGCTCTCTGAAGAGCTGGGGCTTCAGGAGGTTTTTAAAGGTAGAGAGGGATGCCTCTGCTCTGGTAGGAACTTGTAGTGAGGTCCATCAATGGGAACAACAAACGCAAAGAGTTTGGATTGCCTTGAATGAACAGAGCAAGGCATTGGAAGAGAGCAAAGGTCGTGTTGAGCATATGCGTAGCATAGGGCATTCTAGCAGCTGGGTGCAGTACCAGAGACAGCTTTGTAGGCGAGCATTAGAGATTAGAAATTGATGCGGGCTGCAACAGGTAGCCAGTGGAGCTCGATGAGCAGTGGTGTGACATGTGACCTTTTTGGCTGGTTGTAGACCAGGCGCACAGCCGCGTTCTGGATCATCTGAAGGGGTTTTAGTGTGCAGGCCCGTCAGGAGGGTGTTGCAGTATTCAAATTTTGAGATGACGACAGCTTGTGTAAAGTGGCATGTTGAGTTAGATAAGGTCTAATCTAAGAATGTTTAGATGCAAGGGCATTGCTCTGGTATCTTCTCTCGGTGTAATTTGGACACCAGGAAGTTTGCAGAGATGATTCACATTTATACCCCATCACTGACACGAATTCTCTGCCTCAAGACACCATCACAGAGTTTTTGTATGGTGGTGCTTTGCAAGCAGTAATTAGTATAGATTGTCTCTTTGCCAGCTGCATTACAACTGGCACAAGTGACAGCACAACTACAAACATGCAAGCTAGGTAAATTAACATTGTTAACTTGCCATCTAGTTGGTGTAGTTTTTCCATTTTGAATGAAGATGAAATTCACCATCAACAGGTTTTTCTACAAAGAATCGACAGGACACACCAGGTTCCCTGCTGCTCAAACATCAATTCCTGTGGGCTGTCTTTGTTTCTTTGTCTCTCTCTAACTTTGTGGGTGTTTTGTGCATTCATTGAATGACAGTGTGTGCTCCATTTTGGTGATTGTTTTAATATCAATATCCAGTTCTTTCTTTGCACAACAGCTCTGAACTATTAAACAGCAAATGGACAGAGACTATTTAACAGTTCTGGCTTTGTTTCTTGACTTCACCAGCTACTTCACTCTCCTTACACTACTCACCCATGCTTATCCAACCCAGTAAATCAACTGTCACGACAAAATCTGACTTCACAATTGTTCACACAAATCAGTTTGTTTGGCGCAGTAATACTGATGTGATGTGGTCACAGGTATTTTACAACAGCTTTAAACAGCTCAAACTTTCCGTTTTATAAGCTAAATGCTATGATCGGTGGAGGTTCTAAAAAATTATTGAAAACTATTAGTGATCAAATAAATATTTACTTTTGAAATAAAATGTAATTTGTGGACATTCAATGTAAGTTTAGATATAAAAAAAATATTACTCTAAAAGGTTCTTTCTGTGGACATTTCAGTTGGGTGGAGCTTTTATTTCAGTACCTTGCAGTTTCATCATTTTCATTTAAGAAGCATTGGGTTTTAAATTTGACAGCTGCCTCTAGCTGCCAATCAAACTCCAAGCCCATCATAGAGATCTTTATTGGATATCCTTCCCCTAATATTTTCATATCGTCAATCCTTCTCAAGTCACGGTAAATATCTTGATAACTGTCTAGTTAACTTAAGCTAATTAATGACACAGACACAAAAGAGCTCTTCAGTTTGCTCCACTCAAGGTGTCTCTCCACTCCACGGCGCTCTGTTTCAGACTGCAGAGGCAGCCTCGTTGCTTATTGAAGGGGACTGATCTCCAGAAATTATTGTCTCACTCTGGCTTCTTGATCCTTCTCATTGTGGATTAGGGTCATGACCTCTTGTTGTTTTGAGGTGGAGTTAAAGACCAAAATCTGCAAATACTTTGTTGTGGATATACAGTTTGCTTGGGCAGAAAGTATATTGAGTATGGTTTAGTCAAACAATGCTCAATCTAGCTGTGCCTGTTCACTCATGTATCTGCTGCTGAGAAAAAAGGTTGACAAGTTAGTGCGGTAAAAAAGAACAAGAAAAAAAACCCCAATGAGTTAAAAGAGGCTCAAACAGCCCAGTAAAGCTCATGAGAACTAAATTTGAGGGTAAATCTCTGTGGTTTGATCCCTTTTTTATTTTCATTATGTAATTGTTCCTGTTAACATGAAAATTATTGATTAGTTATTTTAGCTTTAAAAATTATGTATCTTTGAACCTGTATTAATACATGTATGGGCTATTTATGGGCAGCATGACAAACTGTAAACACAGCTGTAGAAGCCATTTTAATCATGGTATTTTTAATTGGTAAGAACTCAAAATGTTCTTTCAAATATTGGTTTAATTTAATTTAGGTACTCAGAAATGTATCATTTGTATAATGTGTCAATTCAAGTAACTAACAAGTATTTATTTTTGTTAGATGATTTTTTTAAATTTTCTGTATATATTCTGTGAAAATTTTGTGTATGGGTGGGGCTTTGTAATTACATAGGGCAGGATGCACAGGTGGTGGTGGAGGGCATTTTTCTTTGTCTGATGGGTGATGAGGAGCGTCACGGTATATTTTTTTTGACTGTGCTTGACCATGCTTTGAACCTGTTTTTTGGAAGTGTTATGAGTTGACATCAATTCTGTGGATTTCTTTGATCACAAAAATAAATACAGAGAAAATCAACAGATCCATGAGTAAAGCTGTTATTCATTTTAAATTGTGAAACAGACTCTAATCTGTCCCGCCAGAGTCTCGGTGTACCGTGCTTACGTCACATTTCAAGCTGCAGAAAGTATATTTACACTATTCATGATATAAAGTTTTTTTTGCGTTGTGTTGCCATTGCTCTGCAGAGTGTGTGTCACCCGTCAGTCATTCAAAACCCAGACCCACACCTCTTCGTCCTCCTCATGCATGCACGCGCATTCACACACTTTCACGCGCACTGAATTTACCGAGCTGCCCAGCCTACTCCTCCGCATCAAAACATTTCCAGCATAGAGAAACATGCCTTAACTGTGACGAATTGTTTCCTGTCGTTAAACACATGCAGCTTTCAAAATAAGAGCACAGGGTGTGAACAGAATCCACCACAGCATTTACAAGACGACTGTCAAAATAAGATGCCGTAAATAAAACAAAAGAAATATTAAAATATGCAATCATTAAGATCAGTGCAAATTATGGAATCGTGGCATTTGAGTGTGCAAGAGGCCAAAATTCTACCACCCTTGCCAACTATGTTGGCACACTGGCTACCCCATGTCCGTGTGAAAAGCCCTGTTGACAGCCATTAAAAAACGACACAGTAAGATAACAATGAAGATTCTATAATACCGTATCTCCCTACTGTGAACTCCAGACTCTCAGGCTGGCTTCCAGTAGCTTTTGTGGGCTCTTCTCTCTCCACTTGTAGCCAGCCAGCATAATATCATGCAGTATGTAGCAGCCCTAGGATCCATAGGGGAGAGTAGCATATTTATTTGATTAGTCATTTTGCAGTTTTTGTGTTGGTAGCTTCATGTCAGGGTAGGTTTATTATAAGTGGAAATGATTAAGTTTAGTTGTGTTGGTTATTTTGCTGTTAGCCCACCCAAAAGCTAACTAAGTAAGCCAAAAGCCCCAAAAGTTGTGAGTAATAAATATTTTGAGTGTTGAAATCTCTTGTTGGTGGTTCTTGGTGCCTGCAAAGAGGGGAGTCTCATTTTTCACACTATGGCAGGTTTCCCCTGTAGGCTTGGACATAAGATTGGGGAAAAAATCTACCTACTTAGCTGCTAAATGCTCCACCATGTTCACCAGCTGGCTGCTAACATTGTCTGTCTGTGGTTTGTAGCTGGCCACTGTTGGTCAGTGCTTTTACATCAGGCGGCA
Source organism: Centropristis striata (assembly GCF_030273125.1). Classification (NCBI taxonomy): domain Eukaryota; kingdom Metazoa; phylum Chordata; class Actinopteri; order Perciformes; family Serranidae; genus Centropristis; species Centropristis striata. The sequence goes on along the minus strand of NC_081534.1, from coordinate 20,435,111 downwards.
TCCTCCTGGTCTGAGTAGTGAGGCAAACCATTATTATTTTAAGTTTTATCTGCATATTATTATTATTGCATGCTACATATATGTTTCTGTATTCATCATCATTGCAGTAGTTAATGTATTCTCTCTTTCTACTTTTAGGAGCCAAAGGACATAAATGGCATCTCCGTAATGGCAAATATCAATTTAAAAAAAATTCTGACATTTGAAATATATTTGCTAAACAGTATACAGTCAACTCGCTATCTGAGTAAGGTTCCTAACTGAAGGTCCATCCATGTTAAATTAAATGCTAAAATTAACCAAATATTTTGCTGTTCAACTCACCTAAGGGACTCTCAAAACTGATGTCCAAGCAGCTCCTCACGCAGGTCGTCAAACGGACAAGCGACCCGATTGTGGCCACTTGTGCTGTTGTTCTTCCTGGCCTCGTAGTAACTAGGTGTTTCCAACGAATGCGGATTTGCTCAGAGGTCCGCGTGAAGCCAACCTTCGTTCATCTGCTCAGCAACCTTTTTGAAGAGGTCTCCATTTCTGGTCTTTCTTGGATGTTTTTGTTCCGGGGTCCTTCCCCAGGCGAGGTTGAGGGGTGGGAGCATGCACACATGTGTTGTCTTGTCATACATGCCAGCGAAAATCCTATTCCAATCACATTATCTGGGTGTCTTAATCAGAGTTGGAGAACTCCGACTTTAGTCGGACTAACACGTTTACATGCACTTCAGTTGTCCAGTTATAGTCGGATTAAGGTTATGTACTAAGTACTGACTGTCATGTTATTTTAATTCTGTATGTTTTTTTCTTGAACTCTTTCACATGTCACTTAAACAACTGAGCAAAAATAAAAATTGTGATTAGCTTCAAAGAGCACATCGACTGCCTGCACCTGCTCTCAACATGGCTAAACTGGCTGCAATGCTAACAGTAGTACCACCAGAGCATTCCGTCCAAAAAACGGCTACAGTAGAGACGGAGCTAACAGTTTCAACTGAGAGGAACTGCTGGGTTATGCATCTGCAACAACACTGTGGGTCAGGGAGGCGTTCTCAGCTTTAACCACCGTATGACAGCAGTGCAGAGCTACAGTGAGTGGGACACACACAGACTCACATGCACTAACATGCAAATGTAGTCTGACCAGCTACACAAATGTTTGTTGTCAACAAAGAACAGAGAAGTTCAAATTAAAACACACAAAGAGGAAGTGTGACCTCATTCTCTGGACCGTTACTCCACCATATGTTTACACAGAAAATTGTTGTTTGCTGCTGTATTAATGTTCTAAATAACATGTACCCTAAAAAAAAACTTTAATGGTTGGACTCCTTTAGCTTGGGAGGGAACCTTACTACATTTTCACTGGGTATAAAGAATATCTATTTTGTAGCTAATAAGGTTCTACAACTCCGAAAATCAATGGATAATCCTCCAGATATTATCCAATAGATTTTCATTAATGTCCACCTCATATAATCCTGACATTGAAGACAGTGATTCCCAATAAGATCCTGGATTTCACAATAAATGTCAGATCCATTTCCAGTCTATCCCCTGATGTAACAGCTATGAAAAATAGATACAGGCTGAGTGGATGACCAAAGATAATGGCTGTAATGTGATTTAGGTGTACTGGCAAGACATTTAGATTAGCTCAACATTCTTTTTGGGTTCACAGACTTCCACCAGTCCTCCCACACAGGACGGCCAAGAGTCTATTTACAGACACTTGAACCGCAAGCTTTTCTCGCCATGCAAAAAAGATCTTAGCTAAGGCTCAGTCATGCATAAACATGAAGCCTGAAAGTATTGCCACATTTTTATGTATTGATACAAGGGTTGAGGAGTAACAAAGTGCTTCTGAGAGCTGCCCCTTCCGTTTCTGATAGTTAGCCTGCAGCACCATATGTCAAATATACTGTAAGTTAGCATGGAGAGAGCTTAATGTGCGTGTGTTCTTTTCCTGAAGCCATGAAGGGGAAAGGTCTTCTAAGCATAACCCACTCCTTCTGAAAAATGTGACTTTAGATTACATTTACATAAGTGGGTATACATTCAAATGCCAAAACTTCACAGATAAAATACTATGACAGCCTTTTCAAAACAATCCTGAAATTAAGAATATGACCCTCATTTATTGAGGGCTCTAAAATGCTAAACATTCGTGTATTTCATTACTAATCAAACACTGCATAACAAAAGCTTGAAAGAACTCAAAAATCGTTCTTTCAAACTGAAAGGCCAAGAGCTAAAAGCAGCATAGAGAGGGTAATTACAGGTATTGAATCACAGCTCAAATTATTAAAAAAATAAGTAATAATAAATTAACCTGTGCAGACTATGCTAGTTTTTTATTACTGCAATTATCTCTCAGTGTTTTCTTTTCCAGAATGTAAATGATTCATGAAGTAATCAAGAGGCATAAGCAACTGCTCATTTTCTATTTTTACCGGCTGCCAGAGTCAAATCTTGCTCTTCAACACCCAGCCAAAAGACAACTCTCCAACATGGACAGATTATGAGACAATAGGCTGTGGGCACCTTTACATGGGAGCAAGACATCCAGACTGAAAAAAGACATAAAACGATGGTAGCTTTGCATCTCTTTGTACTCAATTTATTTTGGTTGTTGTCATTTTAAATCTCTTTGGATTTGTTTTAAATGTCTTTGTGGTTGCTTTGTGTCTCCGTAGTTGATTTGTGTGTCCTCATAGTCGTGATGTGTCTCATTGAAGTTGTCTTTGTGCCCCAGCCCATTCTGTATTCCATCCATACATTTGAGCAAGGGAGCCTGTGATGTACACATAAACAAGTGGACATGTCTGAAGCTAAGGCTGTTGACTGCTACTTTACCAGGCATAAAAATAGAAATGTCTGTTAAGAAAGTAGATGCACAGTCTTTCTAACTGTCCACTTGGCCAGTCTAGAGAATCCTTGAGCAAGTAGCTAACGAAGAGCAATGACATGTTGGGTCAGGGGGAATAGTGCCATCAGTGGCGATGCCAGTGAAACATCTGAAAGACATCTTGAAAAATATCTTTTCTTTAATAAAATGTCACAAAAAATATTCCATTGGCTGTAGTCCAAGGTGCATATCTCGCTACTTCAAAAAAGTGGTGAAATCCTGAAACCTTAAGGCACAAAAGCGAATATGTTGTTGAAACACACTCTGGTCTTGATTAGGTCGCACTGCTTCTGAATTTGACGGGGCTTTCAAGGCAGCATGAGAAAAGGAAAATCTCTGGGGGTTAATCTCATTTCATAAAGGTTACTTTTTAATAGAAATGGTTGCCAGGCGGATTTTGCTTTGTACAAAACAGGGTCAACTGTAAGACTGAATCTCTCATTCAGTAGTTTCTTAAAATAGCATTAATTTCACCATTGACAATAATTTATTTAGGGAATTTGAATTTGATTTAATTGGACAATGGATTTCTAAAATATTTCGGGTTTTCAGTTCTAAGAGCTAAAAAAGTTAAAGAAATAACAAGAATGTCATCCACATCTGAAACTTGAGGCTCACCAATGATTACTCTAACAGGGAAAATAAACCAGATACCATCACTACCGCCACAGTCTGAATACCATGGGATCAACCTCGTACAACAGTAGTGGTGGGGTGCAGGTCTGATCCAGAATTCCTCAGTGAGGCAGGCAGAGTAGATGTGCTCAAAGTTATTTCTTTACATTTTAGGTGGGGAAACCATGTTACACAAAATAGTAAGTGTAATATTAGTCTTTTCACATACTTTAAAATGTGTGTGGAGGGGGTTTGATGCCATCTGTTAAATTCTAAGTGGTTGCTGTTCTTAAAATCATCTAGTGAAGATTTCCAATAAAAAATTGATATATTGTGATCCATTAATTTATCCATTAAATTACCCCAAATTTACATCTAAAGGTCCTTTAAAGAAAGAAATGAATTGGTATCTGCAAACTTTTTATGACCAGTTTTCAGACATTTATCCTTTTTGCCCTAGAAAAAAACATAAAATACCATTTGATTTATACAATTCCATATTTATCCATTATTTCTTCCCACATATGGGGAAAGTGAGAAAGTGGCTGGTCTCTTCAAATGTTCATCTTAAGTTTCGTGAGTTTCAGTTTTTTTGCTCACTGAGGTTTTTTCTGCTCGCTGTCCACAATATTACTGCTGCACCACTTACTGATTTCCCAAACTACAGACAGAACTTGCATGTGTTAATCAGGCATTAAAAAATTAAAGCTGTTAAAAAAATGTTTAAACAGCCATAGTAAAAAGGTGACACACTGAAGTTCAGTGATTTCTGATAACATAATTTCATCTTTGTATCACACAGAACATAAAACGTCCGTTTCCTTGGTGAAAGTCTTGGGTTTGTTTGACCTATCCACAACCTCTACCATCCACCCTAACAGCCACTTTTCGTACTTTATCTATGTTCCTTCACATTTCCCCTTCACTTTCACACTCCGCAACATCACTTCCCCCTTGCTGTCATTCATAATTACTATGGCCGCTAGAGGGTGCCGCCAACAATACATGCTAATATAGAAGCCCATTAAATAGCTGATAAAAACCTACTGGACATACTAGAAGGTGGAGTAGGCCTCTCCAACAAACAAATCGTCTGCACTTGGTAATACACAAAACCATAAGTCAGGAGAATCAACGCTAAATCACTTATGCTAACTACCTGTAGTAGTATGAAAGTCCCTTTACCATCTATGATGACAGAAATTAGCCTGTCGGGTCATGATTAAAGTATTGGTGTTGGATATCCAAAATTATTTGTGTCTCTGGAAGAACGATTCTTTCATGTCATTTTCCTCAGAGTTACCAGACTAACTGAATTTCCCCTGTGGGATAAATAAAGTAATTTTGATTAATTGATTGATTTGATTTAAAAACCAATATCAGCATGTACTCACTTTAACCATGGTCAGCCTATCTCTAAGGCAATTTAGCCTATGGATGAAAAGCCACAACTTTCCTTGGGAGGAAGGCCCGGAATCATGTGGGACTCTATTCATAGGAACTTGTACAAAAGGTGCAAAACTTAGGGGTTTCCCCGTGAATGGCTAATTCATTACATCAACCTTTGTTAACCTGGCATTATTTAAGCAATATAAAAGTAGTTTCTCCGAGAGGGTGATCAGTTCTCTAAGACAACAGTTAATTGATCCTTAAGGGGAAGATCAATTATTATAGCAGCACAGGGAACAGGCAAGCAGAGGTGGATTGAGCTTTCAGCTTTAATTCCAAACTACCATTAGGAGAAGGAAGGTGTTAAAATCAACAACCAAGGCATTGTGTGCTGTAAAGACACAGAATATTATGTGCTCCCAAATCACAATTTAATTTGCTTATCTACACAAATCCTCCCCCTTTTTTTATTAATAGACTATAAACCATACATCTCAAGCCAAATACATTCCTTCTTAAAAAAAAAAAAAGTAAAGTACCTGATGCTGTAGCATTAAACAAGCTTTACATTTGAAATAAGCTTAGTCGAGAAGAATTGGCAACATTGTAGCAACCTATGGCAATATCAATGAGGTGATGGAATTGGGAGAAAATAAAGTTGTCGACTCCTAGGACTATGGTCATGGACCAGTGTGTATTTTAAGCATCGTCATCCTGTCAATCAGTCTCAATTTACTTCACTTTTAAAGTTCAAACCCCATGAAGATGAGTGGCGAGTACAACACCCGCCGTCCCTGTACAAACTCATACAGCTCAGCTGATGTGGTGATGATAAGCAATGTGGGAGCACACCAGTACAAAAGCATTTCATTCCATTCATTTCAATACAAAATGAGAAAACTTCTCACTTGATTTATTACCTCAAATGTTTTTTAACACTATGGTCTCAATCGCAAGTAAAAAATCTTCTTCACGACAATTTGATGTTAATAGTTCAAATAATGTCCCCATTTAGAAGAAAATAGAAGATAAAGAATCGTTGATTTGGGGCGTGGCTACCTTTGATTGACAGGTCACTAACAAGGCAAGCGGCCATCAGGAGAGAAGCAGAACAATGCGTATCCACGGCAACATGTCAATAAAGTTATATATAACGTTATAAAGATATAAAAAAAAGGACGTTTACCGGTTTCCTCTCATAAACTTGACCCTTTCACTGTATTTTCACCTATTGACAGTTTATTTGAACGTTTTGTTCATTAAAAATGTCTTGTTCAGCGTTTGGTTGGACTAACAGACACTCCAAGGAGTCGCTTCTCATTTTTCTGAGGTAAGTAACATACATTTTGTTTTTGTTTTTTCCTAGCCAAAACTAACCCAACTATCCCATTTAAAGCTCTAGTAAATGAATTAGCAGCGGCTTCTCTCAGTCAGGTTGAGGTGTAGAGAGGCGTGTAGTCAGTGTCGTCAGATCCCTCTCGCTCCTCCACAGTCCAAATATGGTCTGCTACCCATATCGGAAACAAGATGGCGACACAAGACGAGTGCAACGCAGAACTCGATGCTTCCAACGGGCAGTCCACAAACCAATGGGTGAACCCACGGTCACTACGTCCATTATTTATACAGTCTATGATCTCTCCAATATAATTTTAATAGCATATAATATAGGCCTTTAGGCTATACATATCACAGATGTTTAAATTAAATATTGCAATCTCACCGGGAGTTTGATTGTCCACTGCCACACTGCTGACTGCAGCAGTACTATAAATACAAAAACATAATTTTATTACATATTTAAATGGATGTTTTACATTCTGTGTCAATTTTGCTGAACCAGCATAAGTCCCTGGCACTGCATATTTCTGTACCTGCTTAAAATGTCTATTTCACTCCTGTGTGTTGTTATTTGTAACGGTGCATTTTACTGATACATTTTTTTTTTAAAGGGGGAAAAATCCTCTTTTTGACCATATTGCGTCTTTCAATGTCATAAACTCTAGGGTGGAGGCCTCTAAACCCAGTATATATTTGGACTTGATATTTAAATGACGCTTGTTCCGCCACATTTATCAACTCTCGATCATCGTTACACTTTGATTGGAGAGATACCAACGTTTCATGAATCACACGTAAACCACACTTGACCGTGACATCAGTAACGTGACGCTGACAAAAGGCCAACATGGCAATCAAAACAGTTGAGACATTCTTTTTCCTTTGTCCATCGTCTTCTCTTCTTTGATTTCTTGTTCTCGATTCGTCTCACGCCGGGATTCCACTGGATGCGTAACGACTCCGAAAGGGGTCTGTCCGCAACGGCTGCGTATCTACGCAGTCCGTCAACACACACCGGATCCGTCTGTGTCGGAGCTGTTGCGGACAGCAGAGTCCCGAGGATTTCGGCTTATTTCGGCCGGCTTGTTAACAAGAGCCTCTTGTTAACAAGCCTTAGTGATCTCTGTTTGTTTACAACAAGCACCGGAGTGAGCGGTGTCAGTGGGGTGTAAAGACGAGTGAAAACCTCTAACCTGTTGATTTCAGGTCTTCAAGTTATGAAATATGATCCGCCGTGAACCCGAGGTACTTTATTTTGAAAATATACCGGATGTTTTATTTTGTGTCTGTGCACGACTTCCTGTCCCGAACGATCTGTTCTGTGCTGAATTTATGCGCCATGCTCCGTCGTCCGACAAAAATAGAAGCTCTGCGCAAGTGTTGCGAGGGCTGTCGGATGGCCATGCGTTGTCGGACTCATTACGCAGCGGATCTGCAGTCGGTGGAATCTCACACATTGATTATAATGGGTGCGTAACGGCTCCGACGACGGATCTGCAGCCGTTACGCATCCAGTGGAATCCAGGGGTTAGTCTGCTCTGCTTAGTTCTTTTAAAAATGTCACTGTTATGTTGTGGTTATGTCGAGTTCTATTCACGTCATGTCTCGCCTCAACCGTACCCAATCAGCGTCGACTAGTTAGTAGCGGCTCAGAAAGTACCTACCCGAGGCAGGGACTTTCTGATCCGCTAACCAGTGAAGTTGGGCGGATCCTCTCTCCCAAGCCACACCCATAGTGGCTGACTAGAGGGAAAAGTACCTAATGGAAACGCACCTTTGGTTACTTGTAGGGAGCTCAAGGGCTAAAGAGTTCATTATGTAAAAATATGAATAATAATATTAATATAGTAAATATTGCCAAATGTATTTAATCTCAGACATTGTATTAATATTGAATATGATCTGATATTCCAACCTGGTGGTCAGTAGAGGGTTTGTTCCTTGTTATTTGGGTAGTTTGTCACCATCGATTGGCAGTACATTGTTAAGACATTCAGTTTAATCTTGTTCCGACTTTCTACCAGTAAATATCGTATATCTCTTTGATTTTGGCTTGCCTTCTAGTGGGCCGTGAGTGCAACAGAATAATATGTACCCATTATTCGAGGTCCCTTACCCACAACAGTACCATGACATCTGCTGATGGAATTTGTCTCTTGCCCAGTTTGACAGATCCAAGCATTCTGGGGCCCAAGGACACAGGACATAGACCTTGCCAAAGAAGGATGATAGACTCATCCTCTCATGAACTAGGACTGAACTGGCTCACATCTGAAAACCTTTCTTCCTTTTCTCTTGTCTTTCCTTGTATTTTCTTGCCTTTCTTTTACTTTCCATACGGTCCTTATCCTTTAATAACATTTTTCTTGTTCCCTTTTTCTGTTTTCTTTTCCTTACCATGCTTTCCATTTCCTTCTTTTTTCCGTTGTCCTCTCATTTCTGTCCTTTATTTTTCTTTGCCTGTCATCTTTTTGCATTCTGTTCTGTATCCCTTTTTCGATTCCTTTCCCTTCCTCCCCTTTCCTTTGTTTACTTACCTTCAAATACGGTGCAAGGAGGAAAGAAACAATGTGACCAAAACTAAAAATCTACAGATAAAATAACATATTTCAACAATGCTGGTAAATTAGAACAGCAAAAAATATATAATCAAACCTATAATGTTTCTTTGCAATCATGTGTCTAGGTGGAGTACCACAAAAATGCAGCATGAGCTCCAAAATCTCCCACAAAAATGTTCTTCTCAAAATCGTGATTTTTCAGCGGAGATGACGTCAGCAGCTCGTTGGCATGATGACTGAAAGCTGTTTCTTTATATGGCAGCTTCAAATGAGAGGGTATTTTTAGTTATTTGTATGAAATTATCATTTAAGAAGCACTTGTGTTTTCGACTAGGTCACAGAGTGTTCCCACACAAGAGAAAGTTTAGTGAAATCATTGGATCCTGTGCGTGTGGATTGGTGGTCACTGTGCTGCTCCCTCATTACACTTGGCAGCAGTTTCTGCACCCATAACCTCTCCAGCTATAGCAGCCCTTGGACAGCTGACGCATTCTCTCTGTTCCCCTCTCTCAGATTGTCTGCTCCCACTTGCTGCTTCTCTTGCCAGCCGCCGCTTTGTCTGATTCGGCAGACACGATACACAGATTGAAATACTGTTAAATTAGTTAAGTATACAGTAAAATGTCTCCTCTAAAAGACTCCTTTTTGTATATGCTGGGACCTCAGCACACCTTCTTATATTGCAATCAGTGAAATTAGCCCAGGGCTAAAGGCGCTCTCAAGCTTTTTTTTAAACCCTGACCTAACTGGGGCTCTTAGCCGTGGGGCAGCAAACGTTTTGCACTGCTGTCTTTTGAAGTGGGTATGAAAGGACCTAAATTTAACTTGGGTGAGAGCCCAGTCTTTCATGAAAATATACTTTGAAAAAAACACTCAAATGTGTTTTCGACTTGTTTCTGCACCCTTTTTTTTGGATAGAAATGAATAGAGTTTGTGTCTGTTTTACAACAGACTGACTGTTTGGCCTGACTGATTAAAATCCACCTACGAGGCCCAACACCAACCACTAATATCACTGTCAGAGAGCTACCACCGCCCACTTCACCTCGAGGAATCAGAGGGAGATGAGAGCTGAGATGTCAACACCATTGGAAGGCAGGAGAAGTCAAAGAATCCACCTGGAGCTGCCTGGTGTCAGTATCAGGCCTCATGCTAGCTCGGCTCTATTTTAAGCCTAAAAAGACAGGGGGGCTAGGCTGAGTCAGATTTTGGTTGGCTGAACTTTCAGAACTTGAATAAACAACAACATAACCATGAAAATCTGTGTGTTTACCAGCACTCAAATCAAACTGTGGTGGATAAATACTTGGGTTTTATTTACAGTGGCTTGCAAAAGTATTCATCCCCCTTGGATGTTTCACCCTTTTGTTGCTTTTACACATGGAATCATGGTCAATATAATTTGGCCTTTTTAAAAAAATAAAAAAACCCTCTTTAATATCAATGTGAAAACAGATTTTTTGCTAAATAATGTAAATTAATTAAAATTATATGAGGTAAAATAAATTATTGCATAAGTATTCTTCCCCTTTAAAGTAACTGACTTAATTCAACAAAGTTCCGGCTAGTTGATGCAGCAGTGTCACAGTTAGTGAAATGGAGGTCACTTGAGTGCAGTTGATGTGTGTCAAGGGAACGTAGTATGAAAACATCTGTGTCCGGGAGGTCCAGTCTCTGGTTCATAAGTCAGGAGATAGCTACAACGAAATGTCCAGCTAATGAGTAAAAGCAACAAAAGGGTGAAACATCCAACAGGGATGAATACTTTTGCAAGCCACTGTACATGGCTCAATTGGTTTCATCAGCTGACTAAGCACACCAAAACAAAGGAATCTGGTTAAATGACTACCCAAACTCTATGAACAACCACCACAGCCTGACGCCTGACGCACCAGGCCGTGCTTACTTTGAGCTAACCCCCCCCCCAACACAAAAAAACACAAGTTTTAATAAACGATAATTAATGTGTTTCTGTCAACTTTGTGCATTTAATTTCTAAAAGCTGCAGATACTTAAAAAACATACAAACTAAAACTGCAGTGTTATGTCATAATTATGTGATGAATCTTTTACTTTACACATATACATCGTTAATATAGAATGTTGATTAGTGCAGCTTTATACCTATATAAAAAGTCAGGTTGGGAAAAAAATGAAACTGATCTGCTGCATGTATACGTGGATTATACAGTAGTGCATACAAACGTGTCCAGCATATCACTATTTTTATGAAGATTTCTTGAGTGTGTAAACCTGCTGCATGTAACAAAAGGGATCAGTATTAACAAACATTTTGCTTTTTGTTCAGTGACATCTTCAAAGCAAATTTTCCACACAATTATCAGCACAGTATCTTAAGTTCAGCTGTTTGAATTCACAGGAGGACTTGTTCACCACTGCTGAGACACACGTGTTTACTTATGGACCTCAGTTTGATTACAATTCAAAGAGGCAGTCTCACAATGCTTATTCACTGTGGAAATGTGACCTAAATTTGGTCAGGGAAGCTATGCTTTGATGTTTGAAATGAAACTGGGAAACTTTTATTCTCCCTTTCAGAAGGAGATGGCTTATCAAACACAGGGTTTTTCATTTATTACTTAATACCAAAGCTTTTGAAGACGCAATTAGCCACATTTCTGGTCTTGTCATAAAGCTACTTTAGATTTAGATTTAATAGAGAGTTATAGAAAGAAGAATGGTAGACGGGTCTGTGATATAAACAGGCTGTTACAGTTGTTTCTGGCCTCTATCTGATCAGATGCAACAGTTTGAAGAACGGAGCATGTTCATGAAGCATCACTGCTTTGTGAATGACATCATTCAGGATTCCCAGGCCATCACTCAGCACCATAAACCATGGAGCATCTGGTTGTTGGGTGTGTGCTTAAATCCAATCTGACTCCAATCTGTTTAAGAGAGCATTCTGGTTAAACTGCTGCAAACAAGCATGACGGAGAGAAATTAAAGGTTCACATGATACAGAGGCTGAAAGAAAAAGTCTGCTGTGATAGTTTCACATGTAATCTGCACAAATACTGAATTACAATGTACAATTATTTACAAATCAAAAAATCAAAGAGATTAAAACAAAAATGTAGGGTAGGGATAAATATAAAAATGCCATTTTTAAAAATATGAAATAAAAACAGCTGTGTTCAGGCTGGACACACTGGAGGGGCCCTAAAACACACATTTTGACAGAAATAATAATTTAATAAGCTGTATTTGTATAGCACCTTTCACACATGAAATGTAGCACAAAGTCTAAATAAAGTCTTTCAGTAATTTTTTAGGATGTGAAAATGTAATAAATGTACTTTCAGGAAACTGTCACAACAAGGTACCAGGTTGATTTCATTTCTTTATTACACTGACTTTAATTGTAGCTGTGTGCTAATCCAGTAAGTTTTAATTCCGTCTAATTGTATCCTCAGATGCAATTAGATGTTGAGAACAAAAATATAATAAAACGAAACATATTAAATAATAAACCGCAAAATGGCCATGGTTAAAGTAAGACAAGATAGTGAAATGTTAATCTACATTTAATGAAGTACCTTTTTACTTCTATTCTGAGGTACTTCTACTTTACTACTACATCCTTCATTTTCTGCTAATAATTAAACAATAGACCCCACTACACTTATTTTTTTCATTATTCATTATCCCTAACTGCTTATCTTATCTGCACTTATTTGACAGCTGTAATTCCAAGTTACTCAGATTTACATACAAAGCATTTGATCATCTTACATATGATGAATTGTTCTAGTAAAACCCTGACACATTAATGTGTCAGTAATAATTGTCAAATAAAATAAAATATAGTGAATATAATAGTAAAACACTCAGCTGCTATTTATTTTGCATAAATATGATTGTTTCACTTTGTTATGGTTAAGGCTTCTGTACTTGTACTAAAGTAAACTTTTGAATTCAAAAGAGTTTACGATTTGAATTTTAATTAGTAGCACTAATACACAAGTAAACATGTGGATTTACTATTATTTTTTGATTAATTCTTTGCTGAAAATATGAAAATATATACAAATATGAAAGTAGTAAAGATTGGTCTTTATACAAACATATCAACAGGGAAATATACAACAACATTTACAGTAATAAACACCATAAAATATTATGAAAAGTGTCTGATCAGTTCTTACTACATGTCTGACCCCTGAGCAAAGATATATTTAAAACTGGTAAACAAACTAAATATAGTTATTTGACAATACTAAAAGTAAACACTCACACCATTCTAACATTAACATTGTCGAGCATAAAACATCATAAAAACGTATTTCCATTTTGGAAATGGGAAGAGGTGAAATACATGGAAACCAATTTATTCTCATTTGCTTTAGTGATCTCAGAACTGCAGCAATATACAGAAGCATTTTTCCCAGGGTACTCCTTAATCTGCAACATTAATATCTTGTTGCATATGGAGAGATATTAATTTACAGTTCTCTCAAATGTATGAAGGGATCACACAAAGGCTTGAACTGTTTAGGTTGTATTATTCATTTTCAACCTTTATATTAATTTAGAACTCACCTGTATGTACACTTAACTGTGCTGACAATTTCATACATCTAGACAGCCACAAACACATATTAACATCAAAAATAAACCTCGATACACACCAGCGATGATGAACTAAATGCATTCATCTTCCCTCAGGTACATGTGTCCCCGCCTAACCAGGTTTATGTATGTTGGCTACTCTAAGGCGCTAGAATGGGATGATTAATTATGAGCATGCCCACAGTGGGCCCAACACACTTTAACTTATTCGGGAAATTCCATTAAAAGGCCCTAACAGAGGGGAATTTTGCAACAGCCAACCATTTTGCTTTGTAGAAATGATCTTATATTCAAACAGATTTGACTAGGATTTTCTACTGCTCTGTTTTCTCCATTTCCATAGAAGCATATATCCCACCCACACATTCCTCTGAAACCAGCCAAATCCCCTCTATAACTTACTTTAATTTCATAATTTTCCTTTACTTTGGTCTGGTCATTTACATCTGAGCTTGAGGGCAGAACTGATACGGAAAGAATAATGTAATATATCCTAAAGTTTGAACAAATCTACTTACAACTTTTTCCTGATTCTATAACTCAGCCCGAGGCTACTGATTGGATTCTTCTTTACTCTCGTGGAAAGTGTGCATGTCATACCCAACTATAGCCTTACTATGTGATGTGGAGGCTGGTTAAGAAGAGGGTATTTCAAGAAGTTATTAAGGTGTACATAGCTGTGAGACATAGTTCACTTTTACCAGACACAAAGGGACAGTTTTCTCATTGAGATTGTGCTTTTTTAAAAATTAACTTGCAATTAATTACATACAGGCCTGCAGTGAATATGCATGTGACATATAATTACAGTATTTCACTCCGACCAGGTCTTTGCTGGCATGATGGAGTACTCCATACAATTCAGTCCCATCTGTTAGGAAGGAATTTAATGGCTTGTAGTCTACTGCTCCCTAGAGTTTACAGATTTACACTGCAACTTGTGTTACATTGCCTTTAATATCATGTTTCACTGGGAGGCAGAGGCAGGATACACAGCTTAAGAAGGGGATTTCCAGTTGCTTCAGTGTCAAAGAGTTTAAAATATAAATGTCTGACAACTAAGAGCAGCTGCTAAAACCATCACATTTAATTGTGTGTGTGTGTGTGTGTGTGTGTGTGTGTGTGTGTGTGTGTGTGTGTGTGTGTCATTAGTTCATTACAACAGATACAGTTGGCTAAATGTTAACATATGGGTGACAAATTAAAGTATGAATATCTTAAATCATCTTGTTAGAACTTACTTCATGTGTTGCATTCTGCAATCAGGTATTCAAAAATGCCATGTTTTTCTATACCCTTATTATTATATCATATACTAATATGCATGTCTTCTTATCTTTCAGATGGTGTGTCTTGGATATGTACATTCAACAAATCATGAGGGCTTTGTCCTGAAAATAAATTGCTTATTGTAAATTTGTGTATGGATGTTGTTGTAGTCCTATTTAAGCTTATAGAAATGTAAAATTCTGCTTCACAGGACTTATTCATCATTATGACACTTTTGTCCTGAGCTAGCGTCTAGCTAGTTTTTTGCTCTAATCTTTTGATAGTGTGACATTTAACAGAGAGACAAATGCTTTCTTTACTTAATGACTTGTGTGACTGTGTTGGGTTTCTCCAACTAACTGTCCTCTGGTTGAATAACTTACCTTGTTCAACTGTGCTGTGATGCCTGTCCGCATACCTGGTGAACAGCCTGTAGACAAAATATTCTGAAAATAAACAAATGTACCACAGATAACTGAGACTGTGTGCACTGTCATTTTTTTCTGTATTGGTAGAAAGATGCATTGTCCCACAATTAGCCTACAGTATTTCTTCCAAAAAAATTTGTTGTTGTTGTTTTTACAGCACAGATGTAATTAATAACAGTAATACTAGGTCCCCTATTACACACATATATATAACTACAAAGCAGCAATGAATCTAATAGTTTCTATCCGATAATTCTATTTCATAATTTAGCCTCAATTCTATGGCATTGTGTACTTTGCACTTGCACTAACTAACAGTCAATCACTGGTTAATAGAGAGAGCTGAACTGTTCCTTCAAACACCTAAAGGACCTAATAGATTCAGCGGCATCCTGTTTAGAGCCGTAATTTTGTGTAGACTACTGTACAGCATGTGGTAAACCATGGGTCTCAAACTTGTGGCCCGCAGGCCAATTGCAGCCCTCGTGATGATATTTTGTGACCCCCACTTTGATATGAAAGTTTAATTTGAGTTTTATATGAATGGCACTCAACCATGTTGCAGCCCTCGTGATGATATTTTGTGACCCCCACTTTGATATGAAAGTTTAATTTGAGTTTTATATGAATGGCACTCCACTCAACCATGTTGTGTGTGGAAGGTCCCTTTAATTACTTTCTTTTTTTTTGGGGGGGGGGGGGGGGGGGTAATAATAATTTTGTGTCTTATTTGAATAATTTTGTGTCTTTTTAAAATAATTTTGTGTCTTTTTTGGTAATTCTGTCTTTTTTTGGTAATTTTGTGTCATTTTTTTTTAGTAATTTTGTGTCTTTTTAAAATTATTTTGTGTCTTTTTTAGTAATTCTGTGTCTTTTGGGGGTAATTTTGTGTCTTTTTAAAAATAATTTTGTGTCTTTTTTTTGGTCATTTTGTTTATTTTTTAAGTAATTTAGTTTTTTTTTTCTGTCATTTTGTGTCTTTTTTGGTAATTTTGTGTATTTTTTGGTAATTTTGTGCCTTGTTAGAGTAATTTCGTTTTCTATGTCATTTTGTGTCTTTTTTTTGTAATTTTGTGTCTTTTTTTGTCATTTTTATACTGCCTCCAGCGCCCCCCAGGTAATTTGAGTTTGAGACCGCTGTGGTAAACTCAATAGACTGGGTAAACTGAGCGCGAAAGGTGGGCGTAGTAGATTTGGTCCTTGTGGCTCTCGGTTATACGTCACTGTATGTTGACGTGTGGCTATGGTCAGAGTGCTGTGTCGTTAGCCAGCTAGCCTTACACTTGCTTATTCACAGTGGATGGTAAAGGAAAGAAGTGACAGCTGACTGATTTTGCAAACACATTTCATTTTTAATAATGGCGGCTGACTGGGAAGAAATCCGACGGCTTGCTGCTGATTTTCAGAGAGCACAATTTGCTGACACAGTGCAAAGGTAAGCGCACATGAAACCAGCTGTTAGCAGCAATGCTAAAGTTAGCTAGCATTAAACTTTGCTTTAGAAGTAACGCTGCTAAGCTAACGTTAGATGTGAACTGTCTCCATTCTGTTAACAGCTATAGTTGGCAATAAAAAAACATCAACAAATGTCTGTTTATTAGTAGGAAAACGTCAATTTACATTACACTTTAACTTCAAACCCTTCTGCAGGCTATCGGAGAGGAATTGCATTGAAATTATTGCAAAACTGGTGCAAGATAAGAAGCTGGATGTGGTGCACACACTTGATGGAAAGGAGTACATCACTCCAGCACAAATAAGCAGGGAGATCCGAGATGAGCTCTACGTTCATGGAGGTCAGTTCAACAGCCCGTGATTTAAGTTTTATTTGTACACTCAGTAAAGTAAATTCAAAGTTCATGATGGCCCAACTAAATAGAAATGTTTGATGGTGAGGGTTGAAACCCTGTAAACAATATACAAATGCTCAAAATCTATGTTAACATCATGGTCAGCTAAACAAGCTTGATAAAAGGACTGTCACATGACGTAAGTATGTATAACACTCGTATACAATCCATTGGATCACGTTTCCTGTACTCACTGTTGTCACATCTGGTAATAAATTATTGTCAGCTGTAGCATATTGAGAATTAGACATGATAACAGTAAATACATCCTGTCATTCTATTCACAGGGCGAATCAACATTGTGGACCTCCAGCAGGTGTGTGTTAGCAAGTTGAAATATTCCTTTGAGCCCTGACTGCTGTGCCCTGTACCATATGCTAATAGAAAGCTGAGACACAGAATTCATGTTATCTTCAGTCTTTTAAAAAAACAACAACAACAACTTCCTGCTCTTGTTCCTTTCAGATTCTCAATGTGGATTGGGTCCATGTTGAAAACAGAGCAAGTGACATTGCCAAATCTGATAAAGGAGTTCAACTTGTACTGGGACAACTTATTGATGAGTGAGTATTAAATGACTGCAGCCCGATCAGTCTGTCTATCTCTCTGTTCATTAGGCAAAGTCCAGGGTTCCCAAATACATTCTATATGATGACACTGATATGGCACATAATTAGCCCAATTATGAATAGACATTTGGTTTGTTTCTTGGACAGGGTCAATCAAAGAGGTCTCCTTTATAGAACGTACTTGATCAAACACTTAATCCTTCTTGGGATCTAACTGGTTAAATCTAAACTGAAATGAAAACACTGATCTGGATTAAAAAGGCACAATGAAAAAGATATGCTGAATAAGCATGTTGATTCTGTGGTGTTGTCTGTAGCAACTACCTGGACCGTTTGGCTGAGGAGATGAATGACAAACTGCAGGAAGCTGGTTTGATCAGTATCGCTGAACTCTGTAAAAACTATGACCTTCCAGGAGATTTCTTATCTGAGGTGAGTCACGATGTAGCCATCTTTACCTGTATGTGTTTATCAAAGAAGAACTCTCACAATGCAATATGCCATGTCTGTATTCCAGTGATTGATTCCTCTTTGCAGTTTTCAGTGACCTCAACTTTTTAGATTTTATTGTTTGCTGTTAAAAATAAATAAATATCAATATTTAAATATATGTATGATAAATGTATGTTTTCTTATCTATTTTAGGAGCTGTCAAAGCGTCTTGGGAACCTTATCCAAGGAGAAATGGACCAGTACAACAGGGGGGTCATATTTACTCCAGCTTTTGTTGCTCGTCACAAAGCCAGGATACGTGGGCTTTTCAGTGCCATCACAAGGTACACTTTCCTAATCTATTTCACACATTTGGCCTCATGAGAGAACCAATCATGCACACAAATTTCAGTTTTAAGACAACTTTCCACAGTCACCGATTTTCTCATAGTAAGAATTTTCTCTTTTGTATGAACATAATTTATGGGTGGTAGACCTGTTGTATTTGTCACCATGTTCGTGTACATTTAATTTCTTTACAGAAGAGTATAATAGTTGTTTGAGTTAACAATCATATTGACCAAATCTGCTGAATATTATTAATATCTTATATTGATATAACTGAAACAAACATTCTGATCATCAAAATTCTCATCATCATGGCTGCCAATTTACCAAGAGGTTTAACCACTTCTTTTTTCTTTTTTTATATTTTTTATGATTTTCTTTTATTTTTATATTTCAGCACAGCAAATTTTGCATTTCGGTTTACAGGGAATTCTCCCTCTCCAGCAGAGGGTACTTGTCGATCTTTAGACTGGTGACATCTGTTGTACCTGACAGTGTCCCCTGAGCGCTATAATATTCTCTAATATTTGCCTGTTGTCCATAATCTCTCATCCATCTCAATAACTGCCACGTTTCCTTGAACACCTCCTCACTTCATGTCTCACTGTTTCCTCTGTAAATCTGTCACAGTACAGTGCTGCTCTGATAAAACTGTGTTGACAGCTTCATTAATATTTTTGATTGATTGATTCAGGTCTCCTAATATGAATACTGCTGAACTTATTCTGTTTTGTTGAAGCTCAGCAGTATGAAAATAATGGTGTTACTTCTTGGTAGAATTTTTGTGAATGAAATTTGTTAATGAAGAGAGCTGAACAGGCAGCCTTATAAAGTGATTTCGGCTATAAATTCTGCTAATCACTCCATCTCACAAACATGCAGTTACTCTCGCACAGGCTGTCTTTATCAGGCTGAAATAAGTTAATTTGTTGAAACACTCAGATGACCAAAGTTGACAAAAATATGAGCGCTTTAGGGTAAGAATTATAACATTTTCTTTCATGAGGCCCAATGTTCTTCTTCATTAAAACATATTTTTATGTGTTTACACTTCATGCTCTCTTGTTTGATTTCACTCTGCAGGCCAACACCAGTCAGCAGCATGATTGGAGCATTTGGATTTCAGGAACATCTTCTGTACTGTAAGGAGAGACATTTGATAGTCATCTGACTGGTTATATTGTTTGATGCTGTAATGAGTTTTGTTGTTGCCAGCTGTCCTGGAGGAGTTGGTGAATACTGGACGGCTAAAGGGGAGTGTGGTTGGAGGTCGGCAGGATAAAGCTGTGTACATCCCTGATATTTATGCCAAAACACAGAATGCTTGGGTTGACTCTTTCCTCCAGCAGAATGGATATCTAGGTACGGGTTTTTAAATAATTATCACAATAAGGTTCCGGGCAGCAGTTCTGCCGCTAGTCCTTCTAGTTTTCCTGGATGATCTTCTTCCTCTTTCTTTATTTCTTCCTACCAGGAAATATGCCTTGAATATAAGTCATGAAAATAAACCAGACAAGATTCAGTCTTTGTAAAATCTCAGTGTGAGACTAGGCTGGGACTAAAAACACTTGTCTTTAGATGTGAGCAGGTGTGAGCCGATAGTTTTCCGGGAGTCTTTTCCAAATCTTTTCAAAGTCTTCTGATGTATAGGTAGCATAAAAGTGCAAACTGCT
Organism: Centropristis striata; assembly: GCF_030273125.1. Taxonomy (NCBI): domain Eukaryota; kingdom Metazoa; phylum Chordata; class Actinopteri; order Perciformes; family Serranidae; genus Centropristis; species Centropristis striata. The sequence continues at coordinate 20,415,144 of NC_081534.1, read as the reverse complement.
CTGTAGGCGTGCCTGATGAGATTGGAGCAGATGGCCTGCAGCAGCCTGTAGTGTGTGGTACAGGTTGTGAGTAGGACTGGAGGTAGCCTCTTCATGAAAGCTTCTGAGTCTTAGACAGATAGTCTCACAGAGAGCTGCTATGATGCTCCATTCACAGTGGAGCGTGGATTTAATGTTTGATTCTGTATTTGTGATTGTGGGGTTAGGGTAACAGTGGGATGTGTATGCATTGTAATCTAAATGACACTGACGACACGTCTTCTTCCTGTAGAGTTTGATGCGTTGGTCAGACTGGGGATCCCTGACCCCACCAGCTACATTAAGAAGCGCTTCAAGTCAAACAAGCTGCTGTTCCTCAGAGCAGCCTGTGTGGGTCGGGCTCTGGTGGACCAGGTGGAGGCCTCTGTGGAGGAAGCTGTCAACTCTGAAACATGGGCTGATATCCAGGTGCTCACACAGATCTGTCTTTACTTTCCTTGTAGAACCTGATAATGTAATCAATTCCCCGATAATGTAATAACCCTGATAATGTAATAACCCTGATAATGTAATAAAAATCTGCACTTGAGTCCACTGAAAATGTAATAAAACCTGATAATGTAATAACTTCCCGATAATGTAATAAAGTGCATTTCCCAATAATTTAATACACTTTTTACCAATAATTTAATAAAGTATAACATTAATGGGAGGTTATTACATTATCAGGTAAGCCTTCATTTCGCAAGTCTTGATAATGTAATAATTCCCCAATATTGTAACAATTTAACAGCAGACCACCCATTACTTGGGTTCAAGTGGTGATACTGTGTAGGCAACACTAGCTCAAGAGCTCTAGCGCCACCAACAGGTCAAAGGTGATTGTTTATTAACTTTTGACCCGTTCATCCGTTTTTCACAAAGGATGTATCACTGGAACCCTTGGGCCAATCCAAGCTCAATGCATCCTCAATGGGGGTTTTCGGCCATATTGGATTTTCCGGCATCTTTGATTTTATCAAAAACCTTCCATTAATGTTATACTTTATTACATTATTGGTAAAAAGTGTATTACATTATTGGGAAATGCACTTTATTACATTATCGGGAAGTTATTACATTATCAGGTTTTATTACATTTTCAATGGACACAAGTGCAGATTTTTATTACATTATCGGGGTTATTACATTATCGGGAATTTATTACATTATCAGGTTTTACATGCCTCATTATTTCTGGTAAAAAATATTAGTCACTTGTGTTAGTCATTCTTGCTCTCACTTTGACTGTTTTAGCCAATTTTGCCCAGCTGCCTGTCGATGGAAGACATCGGGATGTTGATCAACCAGGCTATGAGAAACACTAATGTCCTGTCCTCTGCCAGAGTGCTGGGAGACACAGTTGTTGTCAGTGAGAAGTTCATCAGCAACTGCCTCTCTTTATTTGATGAAGCCATGCAGCAAAAAGCTCAGAAGGTACAGCCTCCTTTGTCACACATCTACATAGAAAACTTTCAAACTTTGAAAACACTTTGAAAGAACGGTGTGTGTCTGCGTCTGTGTGTTTCTTTCTTATGTGCCTCTCAGGAAGTCAAGAACAATCCAGTATTTCTGATAACTGAAGATGATCTGAAGCAAGCGTCTGTGCTGACGGAGAGTTCAGCAACATCTAAAAAGGAAAAGAGAGAAACAGAGCGCAGGAAGAAGACAACAGGTTCGTTAAGACTAAACACACATAGAGTTCAACATTAATGTTTATTTTTCACTTGCCTCCATGGCCTCATGGCCACTGAGGTCCAGACCTCATTAATATAAAGTGCATCCAGAAAGTATTCCCAGCGCCTCACTTTTTCCACATTTTGTCCAAAGGAGCTTCAACAAAGTTTTGAGCAAATGCTGTGAATACGTATGTACATGTTATATTTGTGTTCTTTATTTTTAATACATTTGCAAAAAAAAAAATTTCACTTTGTCATTATGGGGTATTGTGTGTAGAATTTTGAGGAAAATAATTTATTGAATACATTTTGGAATAAGGCTGTAATGCAGTGTGGAAAAAGTGAAGCGCTGTGAATACTTTCCGGATGAATTGTTTTTCCTTCAAAATATCCCACTTTGCTCCCTCTGCATCTAAAAATGATGTGAAATCCTTTGCAACCAATAGGCATGTATAACAAGTGGAGCTGAGTTGGGTTATGTCTGCAGAAGTGCCCGGCAAACGGACATGGAGAGGTAGACATGAGATCCCAAAAAAACTACTGGCCGTTTCGAAATCACAGAGTGGCTACACAAATAAGTTTCTACTGTGATTGACTACGTAAGATAGGGCATGGCATTGGTGAAGGTCTGCGTCCTCTCACGTGCCCTTCTAGTTTGTTAATGTTTAGTTTGCTTTTACTGTGGGCGCCTGTGGCTCAGTTGGTAGAGCGGGCTGCCCTACAATCAGATGGTTGGTGGTTCGAAGTATCCTTGAGCAAGATACTGAGCCCCAAATTGCTCCCGATGCTGCGTTCATCGATGTGTGAATGAATTCCCAATGGTGGCAGACGGCACCGTTTAGGGTAGCCTCGGCCACCAGTATGAATGTGTGTGTGAACGGGTGAATGAGCGCAGTCTGTAGTGTAAATCGCTTTGAGTGGTCGCAAAGCAACTAGAAAAGCGCTATATAACTGCAGGTTCATTTACCATTTACTTTCATATATAGACATAGACATGCACTTCCCCCTAAAGTGCAACAATTTGTGCATGCACAGTGCTGCTGCCACCTGACAGTGGTAGAGGAGACGCACAGCCAGGACGAGACGGCAACCTCCGGGTCTGAGCAGGAATTGCCTTAAGCTGCATTCTACAGAAAATTCCAGCAGGGGGTGCTAAATCTGGCTGCAAAAAAATTCTGTCCATTCATTTCAATGCAAAATGAGAAAACTTCTCACTTGATTGATTACCTCAGAATTTTTTTTTGACAACACAATAGTCTCAATCACTAGCAAAAAATATTTTTTTCAATTTGATGTTAATAGTTCAAACAATTAGAAGAAAATAGAAGATAAAGAATTGTATGATTTGGGGCGTGGCTACCTTTGATTGACAGGTCACTAACAAGGCGAGCCGTCATCAGGAGAGAAGCAGAACAATGCGTATCCACGGCAACGTGTCAATAAAGTTATATATAACGTTGTATAGATATAAAAAAAGACATTTAGCAGTTTGGTCTCATAACTTTGACCCAAGTTTTCAAAGAATTTACCATAAATATCACAATACGTGCGCACTACAATATATAGGGGCGGCTGGTTTCACTACAGAGAACATATGACGGCTCACTTGACCGCAGTGAATTTCCTAAGGTTTCCGATAAATGTACAAATCCAAATATCACCCAAACAAAACAAACAAACGTCGTTTTTCTGTTTTGTTTTTCTGTTCTGGTTTAAAAACAGAAAAAACGATGCAGTTTGTTTGTATTCCCGATTTGGTTTCGAAAGAGAATAACCACAGAACGAACCATACACAGATTCAGCCTGGATGATGTGAGAAGCACAATAATTTTGACATTTCAGAGCCTTGTAGTCGGCGGCAGTTCAACCCAACCCAGCAGAAGATACATATTTGTGTTATTTGATTTGAGTAAAGGCTATTTGTTCTTTTATTATATGTGATCTGTGAACTGTTTGTCTCCCAGAGGGCAGTGGCAGTGTGAAAGCAGGTGGAGGAGGCAATGCCCGAGAGATCCGGATTCGTAAAACCAAGAAGAAAGGGAGGAAAGACGAGGACAGTGATGAAGAAACTGGACCTTCACAGCAAAGTAAAGTCACGGCCACAGAGCTATTTTATCTTCACAGGGACATAATGTCTCTATATGCACATTAAGCCTGTTCAGTGAGGCATTTTACTGTAACAAGAGCGTAATGGCTGGTTGGCTAGAAATCTCTCCCCTGGGTTGTTAAGGTTTTTTTTCATGGAAGACAAAGGTAACTGTAGTATCCCTGTGAGACTAATTAGCTTGTGTTTTACCTTTGCCAAGATTGCAGTAAACAGACTCCAGCCCCCTTTATGGCCCAGGAGGAGATCGTAGCTGTTTTAGAGAAGAGAGTGAGTGACTGCCCTGAAGAAATCCTCTCCGAGCTGGCAGAGCATTTAGTAAGGTAAAACACAGGTTTCTGTCTGAAGTTAGTTTCATCTGCTTGAGAACACTTGAGAAGTGAGTTTTCTCACTGTTAATATCTCTGCAGGCCTCTTACTAAAGCCTATCAGGAGGTGCTGCGGACAGTGTTCATGTCCTCCACCAGCTCTCCATCAGGAGCCAACAAGAAGAAGAGCATGAAGGATCTCCAGGAGGAGATCAGCACCCTGTACAACAACATCCGACTCTTTGAAAAAGGCACCAAGTTCTTCTCTGGTAAATCCTGCTCTCACCACCATAGTGGCAATCATTTGGAACATATGATTGGTACTTATTCTTAAAGCCCCCAGTCAAAACCTGAACACACAGATATCATACTCAAAAAGTATTTCTGGAGTATTTTCCGTAGCGTAGTAGTTTTAGGCCTGTCACGATAATTACTATAACTATATGACTTATCATTCAATATATAAAAATGGACACGATTTTTCTGGACTCAATATAGTGTTGTTTACATGTGTGACTTTTTGTGCTTTTTTTTTTTATTATTATTTTTTTATTAATTTAAACAAAACACAACATAACTCACCAATGGACAAAGACAGTAAAAAAAAAAGAAAAACAACAACAACAAAATCACAAAACCAACCTAAATAAATAAATAAAACAACAATAATAAATAAGAACTTTAACACATTAAATAACATTAAAACTAAACTAGACACAAACAAACATCAAACATAATTACCACATAAAACATACAGTATATCAGTAAACTTAATAACCTAAGAGAAAATAATAAAGGGTTAAGTTAAAACTTTTTGTGCTTTTTTGTGTTGTGTTTAAAGTAAAGCTGCAAATGTTCGACAGGCAGCACGAATTGCTGAAAAAACTATATTCCCAAGCAGCCATTCCAGCTGTTTATATATTACTTAAATAATAAAATAATATAATACATAATGATTATCTCAGTTAACAGAGCCTGAAAGTCTATTTTATTTATTTTGGTTGTATTTTATTTATTTATTTTTTTATGTTTTATTTATCTAGGATATTTTAATTTTAATATTCTACATTTCTATTCCAATGTTTAATATTCTCGGGATTTAAAAACTTTGCTGTGGAAAAAGATGTACTTATTATGCTCTAATATCATTATAAAACTAAAACAACATCGATGCAACAATACTAGCATTTATCGTGATAGTTTCTGGCAAAAAATATATCGTCCTAAAAAATGTATTATCGTGACTGGCCCAAGTAGTTTGTCCAAAAAGTGTCCAGTTCATTACAACAGGTCCACCTAGCTTAAACTAATGCAGTCTAATTTAACATCCCGGCAGTAAAAGGTTTGTGTTGTTCATTTGGTAGGAATGGCAAGCGTTCTTTAACTGTGTTAAGAAATTATTAATGCAATGTTGCATCGACTGGTGTATTTGGAATCTTTCATGCCATACACTAAAATTATATGGGCCCTAACTTTGAAAATAACCATATGTAACGTGCTTTCCAGACATTTTACTGACCAATGAATTTTTTCATGAAAGGAGAAAGTTCATTCATTTCATTTTCATTTATTCGTTTATTTAACAGGGACAGTGCATGGCTCTCAGCCGTACCAGAATTAGCTACGAGCTAATTTTAATCTGTAGTCCCTGGGCAGGAACAAATAACATAAATCTGACTCAAACAAACAAGCCTTTCAAACAGTAACAACAAAGTTTCACACTCTTAAAACAATACAACACAGAACAACAGCAAGAGTAAAGTCACAGTATTAAGACACAACACAAAACAATGTTAAAATACAACACTTAAGAGATTGCAAAATAGTCAACTAATGTTTGAGTTTATAGTTGGTGGGTGCATGATTGAGTGGATTTAAGCCATGAATTTATTTTAGATTTAAAACCAACGAATGTGCTGATGTCTCTGATCTCATTTGGTACTGAGTTCCAATAATTAGTGGCTCTTACAGAAAAAGCTGATCTGCCAAATTCAGTGCATCTGCGCTGTACTGCACAGTGACCTCTACTGGTCGTCCTAGTTGTTCTCCTGTTGTCTGGGCGCAGTGATATAAACTCCTTTAGAAGCAGCCAGATTATTATATTATAATTATAAGCTAACATCGGCAAGACACATGATATTTTGAATGATATTGCAGTGATGATGACTTGATGGCTTTTTATCTAATACCTTAGTTTACTTAATGGAAACTCTTCACTCATGCAGATGAGACACAGGTCCACATTTCCAAGCACATCCTGAAGACCCTGTGCACAGACGTCACCAACATCCTGGTCAACTTCCTGGCTGCTGACATGATGATGTCTGTGGAGAATACCAGCACCATCACCACCGAGGTGAGAACAAGTTCCTGCTCTGTTTTCTGTGTTTCCTCTCAGTAGCATTAAATGACTCTTGAGCTGGAGAGGCAAAGAGCTGAGATTACATTTAAATCAAGTTGGAGTTAATTAGGACTGTGTGAAATGCACTGCGGGACTTGTTAGAGTTTGGACTTGATCATGAATGTCTCCGTGTTGCCTCAGGTCAGAGCGAAAATTTTGGGAAAACTGTCAGAGGAGACCAAAGGACCGCTCATGAAGCTGCACAACTGCCTCAACGGCAAAGTGAGTATGTTTCCTGTCAGTTACATCATCAGCTGCTCACTTTAGCTTCAAGGATAAAACTGAAATACAGTGGTGTGAACTTCTTCACAGACTATTGAAGACTTTCTGACCAACATAGAGACCTGTGCAGAGGTATGTGGGTTCATGCTGAAGAAGGGAGACAAGAAAAGGGAGAGGTAATGAAATGCTGAGTTTTCATTTTGGTCATTTCTATTGCTTTCTGTAGAATAAACTTGGAGATTTGATGTATGTGAGTGTGTCTCATTCAGACAGGCCCTGTTCCTGCACCGTCAGGCTCTCACTGAGCAGCTGAAGGAGACGGAGGATCCAGCTCTGGTCCTACACCTGATCAGCGTGCTGCTGTTTCAGGCCAGCACCCACTGCATGCTGCACGCTCCTGGACGATGCGTGCCGCAGATCATCGGCACCCTGACTGGACGAATACCTACAGTATGTCTGATATTCACCCACTTACTGACTCACTGATGTGTGGCAGAGAGCTGTGTCTGCTGATCATTCTATTATTACTTAACAATCGCCCGCATGGAGGGGCAGCAACAAGTGTGCTGCTGGGGCCAGCTTGTAGTTACAGGGTGTAAACGTTAAAGGATGTTCATATTTCTCTCATCTGTCTCAAAACAATTCTCACAAGCCCATATGTATTACACATGACAAGAGCCTCTGCTTCCTGTAATCATTCCTCCTGTTCAGGGGTGGGCAATTCATTTTCCCAAGGGGCCACATGAGATACTATAAAGGTTGCGGAGGGCCAGACCAAAACTCTGAACTAAATTCTGCTTGATGTGAATTTCATCGCTTTATAAAATGCAGTAAATTATATGGTTTTAGAGCGGTTAGTGGTAAGAATATTTGTTATGAAAGGAATATGTTAATGTGGAGTTCGTCAAATAAAGCAGTAAAAAACTATTTATTTTAATCACAAAAACAATATAGACCATGTGTGTTATACAGTAAACAAACTATTTATTTACCCTGTGCAAAAAGCAAAGTGTTTTTAACAAGATAAATCTGTGCAGGTGCTTATGCATGCACGCACATACGTAAGTCGCTTTCAAAATAAATGCACTGTGGTTGTATTGATTTCTAATTTCGGGGTAACCTCACACGGGCCAGACAGGGACAGCCAACGGGCTGGATGTGACCCCCGGGCCGCCTAACGCCCAGATCTGCTCCTGTTCATACTGGCCATGAAATGTTCCCTTTAACACACGTTTTAATGTAAGTGATGGGGAGGCAAAATCTACAGTCCATGTCGGCATTCGACATTCGGCATTCTGAGAGACAACTCAAGTTGAACTTAATGAAAACATAATGAGGAGCTTTTGTTTCTGATAGCCACATGATTTGTGTAGCTCACACAGTTCAACAGACAGCAGGTCAACAATAGATGTCAGAAGTGGTGTATATCATCTGAAAGCTTGAACCGAAGCTTGAAAATGTAATAGAGTCAATAAAAATGGGCAGAAACCCCTTCAGAATTTCACATCAATATCCCAAGACTCTGAGGGACACCATAGAAAAATCCTTACTGTAATTTGGTTTCTAAAACTATATTTCTGTATTACGATTTGGTCGCCAGCACTTCTGTTCTGTTCTTCTGAGAAACCCCTGGAAGCCATTTCCATTCAGATATCTTGAGGTCAGAGGTCAGTCAGCCACTTTGGAAATGGCCTTGTCAGTTTTTGCCTTGCTAAAAAACTGCCTTCCTTAACAAGATATCATGATATAATTAGTACTAGTTGATTCCTTACAGACTCGGAAGAAAAAAAAAATAGGCAGAAAAGTTAGACAGCCCGCCACAATCAGCATGTTGTTGGTTTTATTGGATCACCTGTAGCAAACATAAAGAGGTAAAACCTGCCCAGTTCAGACACGGTATGAACCAGGAGTGTGTAGCACTTAGTTTCTTATTTAGAGACAGGTGTGCATGTGTATCTGTAATAAGAGACATGTTGCTTCAGTGTGGTCTAAATGCTTCAGCAAATGTTGCCAACACACTGCTTTATCTTAGGATTGTTTATCTCCAGTTTTCAGAATCAGCAGCTGTTCAGCTCTCCATCTGCTGCAGTGTCAGTGTAATAGAGCGTTTGTTTGCCGAGTTAAACTGCTGAAATGTTTGTGTGCGTCCATGTGCTGTTGCAGGAGCAGCAGCAGCTGCTTTCTTCCTACCAGAGCCTGGTGGTGAAGCAGCTGGTGAGCCAGAGTCAAAGCAGGAAGCAGGAGGAGGCAGAGCGCGAGGCTGACAAAGCAGAGGAGCAGGACGAGGAGGCCAGGAGTGTCCGCACACAGCTCATGGCCCTGACGCCACAAGTCAAGGACCTGATGCTGTCCCAGAGGAAGACGTCCGTCACAGAGGACTAAATATTTCAAAGATGAGAGAAATTATTGAATCTTTTATGGTCTTACATGTTCAGATGAATACTTTTAACACTGCTAGGTCAGCTGTTATTACTGTATTTTTGTGATTTATCCATGTGGACATAATTCTAAACTATTAAATGAAATTCCTGTGTGGGATGTCTCCCTGTAAACCCAATAACATGAAATCCTCAATGAGGTTTTGATTTTCATGCATTCATTAAAGCTCTCCTCTTCCTTGTGTGTGGGTTATTTATTGTTGAAGGTTGTGAAGTCATTGTGTCCCATGACTCACTGTTAATTTATGTCATGTTCTACACCAGGGGTCTCAAACTCAAATTACCTGGGGGCAGCTGGAGGCAGTATCAAAATGACCAAAAAAAGACACAAATTACCAAAAAAGACACAAATTTATTAAGAAAAGACACAATATGACAAAAAAAATAGACAAAATTAATTTTAAAAAAAAGACAATTATTTAAAAAAGACACAATTACCAAAAAAAGACACAAAATTACCAAAAAAAGTAGTTAAAGGGACCTTCCACACACAAACTCACATTAAACTTTCATATCAAGGTGGGGGCCACAAGTTTGAGACCCATGCTCTTCACAGACCTGGAAAATTGTCCTGGACATTTAATTCTTCACCTTGAAATTATATAAAAACAAACTTGACTTGAAAACAGCACATGACAAAGCAACTTAGTTGCTCTGGAGCTTTCTTACAACTGAGTAAAACCTAATGTTCTGATGAAGGTGAAGCTGGAAAGATAAGTGGAGGTGAGATTAAACTGTCAACTTCAATTTGTAACTCGATGATGAAAAGTAAGTGCAATCAGATTTAAGAGAAGTTTGAATTTACTCAGTTGCCATGGCAATGTAAAAGCTCGGCTAGTCAGCTGATGAGGACAGTGTAACAGTTGAAAGCTCCGAAACAAGTGTGATGGGAATGTGTCAGAAGGACTGTACCTGGAAGAATAAAATACATTAAAGTCACAGGAGAAAAAGCAATTTATGTTTAATATTTAAAACACTAATTTCACACGGGCCATAGTTGTAAAGAATGCTCATCAAATAGATGTGAAAATCTCATTTCGACATGCAGTATATATGCTACCTGTTGTATTTGTGTAAGAGTGGGAAAACTAAACTACATATGAGTTGTTTGTCTCCCTCCTATGGCATTTCATGAAACGTCATAAAATTTACACAGAGGGCTTGTCTTTCTATTTGTAACTCTCCTTTGTAACACTGGGTGGCACCAAACACTAAAATAGTATCACAGCACAAACGAGAGACCAAAAGACACTACTAGACATTTGAACTCTAACCAAATTTCTATCATGGAAGAACAATGGAAAATGAAAAAACATATTCTAATAGACACATTAAAGCTGCTCAAATCAATGTTTTATAACAATGTATCAAATAACTATTTATTGTGAAACTTGGAAGTGATAAACTCAAAAAGAACTAGGACTGCAAGCAGTACTGAACGGGCCCTCGCAGTACACGTGTGTCGGGGCATGCTGCCATTGGTCTATACCACCCCTAACTGATATGTATAAGTTAGAAGAGGCAGGTTGCAATGGTGGAAAGTAACTAAGTACATTTACTGGACTTAAAGTAAAATTTAAGTAAGATTTAAAATGAAAAACATACATTTAAAATTATTACCCATTTTTATAAATTAAAGTCATTTCACAGTGTGGTATTAGTACTTTTACTGAAGTAAAGGATCTGAACACTTCTTCCACTACTGTCTTTTTTACATCTTTACTTTTTTTTAACTTATTTTTTAATTTAATTTAATTTATTTTTCTGCGCTTCTGCGCATGCGCGGCTTTTCTGCACTTCTGCGCATGCGCGGCCTTTCTGCGCCTCTGCGCCCCCGGTGAGCTTCTGCGCATGCGCGGCCCCGGTGCGCTTCTGCGCATGTGCGAAAGCCACGCATGCGCAGTAGCGCAGGAAAACCGCGCATGCGCAGGAAGACCGCGCATGCGCAGAAGTGCACCGGGGCCGCGCATGCGCAGAAGCGCAGGAAAAAATAATTAATTTTTAAAAAAAAAATTACAATTACAAAAAAAAATAATCAAAAAAATAAATTAAATTAAAAAAATAAATAAATAAATAAAAAAGTAAAGAAGTAAAAATGACAGTGGTGGAAGAAGTATTCAGATCATTTACTTCAGTAAAAAGTACTAATACCACACTGTGAAATGACCGCTCATTTTAACTACCTAATACATTTTTAAGTGGTTTAATTTATAAAAATGGGTAATAATTTCAAATGTATCTTGTTTTTCATTTTAAATCTTGACCTGAAAAGTAATTAAAGCTGTCAGCTAAATGTAGAGGAGTAAAAAGTACAATATATGTCTCAAAATAAACCTTTTACCTATGTCTGGAGAAAAGCTCCAGAAATTCCACAACATTCAATCACCACCATTGAGAACCATGATAGTAATGAACCTGACCTATAGATTGTCAGAATTATCAATATTCTCACTAAATAGTAGGCTTGAGATGGTGATTTTCTCCTGTGGATTTCTCACGTTTTGAGCAGAAAACCCTCCTATACACTGGAGCCTGACATGTGACTGCACCATGTGCTGTGTGGAGGCAGACACACTGTCTGCATCCTGGCAGAAGAGGAGGCTGGTGAGGAAAATATGCACGCGTGAGGTCATCATACACATAAGCACATGCTCCACATCGCCATGGAAACAAGCATCTCCTCACAGAGGCTGGATTCTTTTTCTTTCTTTTTGCTTTCTGTTTTCCACCAAGGCCTCCGGGTTTGGCAAGCGAGAGATGTCAAATGAGGAATTTCATTCTAAAATGAGAGATTCAGAACAGGGCCTCCTACTCTCAGAATATGATTCATACCAATACAAAACACACTGATGAAATTTTAAACCACAGCAATCCCTTTAGGGTATCAAAAAATAGACTAATTGAAAATAAACATCTATCCATTTTTATTATTATTATTATTTTTTTTTTTTTACAAAATAGCATACACATACTGTACAGTGCATGCAGTGGTGGCTTTTAGTTGAGTTTAAAACAAGATCAGGGGCACGCAGAGTTGAATAAAGATCTTTTCTCTGTAGTGGGCATCCATTCTATGTCATACAGGAAAGAGGTCATAAGAAGACTTTGCATTTGACATTACAGATCCTACACTTGAAGTATTCAAAAGTCTGTTGTGTATCACTTCAGATGTCCTGCCTGTAAAACTGATTTCATGAGCAAAACTGAACAGTGTTCCATTGTCAGCTTTAGTCAACACTCAAGAGGAATATTTTCAACATTGTAGGGGCAACTAGCGTTAACTTAAAGAGGAAGTAGAACACTGTTCAACTAATGTTAGCTAATGGGCTATCATCTAGCTAATGCAGTATGATCAGCTCCTCGATCATAACAGAATAGTCAGTTTCACTGTTACATTTTACAAATGCCACATATTTTTATGTTCTATAATTATGAATCCCCATAAGCCTCACTTTTACAATGCAAATATGTCTAAGATCGGGGAACGAGCCTGGGAAAACAAAGCGCACCAGCTACGGCTAACGGTACTTAACAGTGGCATCCAGAAACAAACATCTATAATCCGTTGTCAGTTTATAATTGCCTTTTAACCCTTTGATGCACAACATATAAACACCTTCCAATGCACAACATGGGTCAAAAATTACCCGCATTCATTTCCAATGTTATTTAATGCTGGCTGTGTGTTTTCGTTTTTTATTACAACAGATCATCCATTTTTCCGTTCATACTTTATGAAGAAAAATATTTTTTGTATTATTACATCAAGTTTACACACATGGGTCATAAATTACCTTGTGCATTAGAAGCGTAGTGATACAAAAAGTGATACACTAAATTAACAATTTCAGTATATGTGTAACTTTGTCTTATTTTAAGGTTTCACTTTAAAAGAGTTGTTAGAACTACCAGATTACATTGGAAAATCACATATTTTAATATTTGAGACTTATTAGAGCCACCAAATAATAATTTCCATTGGAAAAACACCAATTTAACAAAATTGGATAGTTAATATTTGTGTCTTCTTCATGTTCTTCGTCAGGTTTTAAATTGGTGATTGGTAAATTGATGACAACATATAAACACCTTCTAATGCACAACATGGGTCAAAAATTACCTTGTGCAATAGAAGTGCATTAGTGATACAAAAATATATATATATATATTTTTTTTTATTCAAAAAGTAAGAAATGAAAACAAAAAATTGGGATGTATGATGATCAAAAACAAGTACGTATAGGAAAACCTGCAATACTGAATGATGGAATTAATTTATTGCAAAGATATAGAAAATTAAAAATTAGTCGGGTCACTTTAGACCCATGTTGTGCATCAAAGGGTTAAAAGTGACCATTTTTAATGGTTCACATCTCCAGTAAAAATCAATGGGCTAAGAGGTAGGCCTACAGGCAGGGCTGATGAGTACATTAATTTAGTTACATCTGTATAGAGTTGGTGGATTTGGATGTTTTAATGAAAACATGTTACCATAAATGGGTTCATTTTAATCACCTTTGGCCCCAGTGAGAATCAGCCATTAACGATAGCAGTTAGTCCAACACTCTCCACATTGTATTATACAGGACCATGTAAGTGGTTCATACAATCAATATAGTCAATGTAATGGATGTTGTTTATGTAAAACCCTAAAAGCCTCTTCTGAATTCACCTTTGCTCACAATGTACTAATGATAACAGGGACATTGGTTGACTCTGGTTCCCTTGGCAGCACATAGAGACATCAACATTAAGTACACAAACATTTCTAAACTAAGTGTTTTCCTGAGCAATCACAGGCCTTATATTTTTATATTATTATTACTATGGAGCCTATAAAGCATTGTTCAAGCTGTGCAATCTTACATTATTTTGAACTTTCGGTTCTGCCATTGCAACATAATTTAATTATTGCATGGTTGTCACCATGGGCAACAAGACAATTCATCTCTATAAATAAAATTCCAAAGAATCTACAATTCATAGAGGACATGAACCCACACTGAAGATTTAGGATTCTCAGGAGATACACTCAAGGTTACCCAGACATCCCAGTGCTTGTTCCCATTAAGATTCATAGAGCAGCAGCTTCTTAAGACGGCAGGTGTGAAAGCACAAATCAGCTATTACTTTGAATACATACTTTGAATGGCTCACTTTCACTTTAGCCAAAATATTTTTTTAACATAATTTGTATAAATGTACGGAGCCCCTAAAGGGACATGGTGAAAATTAAAAAAACCTTTGATATCTCGTGAGCACGAGATACTTTTCTCGTGAGCATGAGATATTTTCCCGTGAGCACGAGATATTTTCCCGTGAGTACAAGATACTTTTCTCGTGAGCACAAGATACTTTTCTCGTGAGCACGAGATGCATATTGCATGCGCGCATGGTGTCTGTAAGACAATTTCCTTATCAGACAGTCAGGATCTTCCCTAGATTCCGCTGGTGTTGTGACAACTCCATCTGCCATTATGACTGCAGGCGCATAGGTGAATGTCTGCTCTCTCTCTATAGCCTCGGTTCCCGCGAGATTGAGGAATATATAGGCTCTGGTTATAGCAGGTTTATTGCTGTGTGCTGCAGCAATGAATCTTTCATATTCACGTTCAAATTTGCGCCAGTTTTCGGCTACATTTCCGTCGAAAACCAGAGGGTTCAGACGTCTGAATCCGTCTGCCATTTGCAGTCTTTTTTTTTTTTTTCGTGCGGTGGTTTTCTGTTGCTCCTACCGGTTTCAGCGAGTTGTCTGAAAAACGTTGTCACATCGGCGGAGATCCCACTTCTGACACCATGTTGACTTCTTGACTTTATAAAGAATCACTTCTGGTGTTAATTCAAATAGCCGTTTTATTCACAATTATTAGTCAGGCAGCGGAGGCACTTGTGTGTGTACAACAGCCGGCTAACAACATAGTAACATGTCAGAGATCACGTTCCAGTAGTCTACTGGAACGTGACTACTGCTAGTACGGCAACACTCAATAACCAAAACAGTGTCTGACACAACTGTCTACACTCACGAGAAACTATCTCGTGCTCACGAGAAAATATCTCGTGCTCACAAGATACTTTCTCGTGAGCACGAGAAATGTTTCTCGTGCTCACAAGATACCAAAGTTTTTTTTAAAATTTTCACCATGTCCCTTTAGGGGCTCCATATTAATGTGTCTGTTGTAGATGCATTTAACATATTATTTTGTGGATTGTGGAAGAATTTCAACATTCAACACACTATTCCATGACACTCTCATATATGTTTATGATCATGTTCTTTCTTCTGAAGCCAGAAAGTGATGATGACAACCAGATCTAACAGATCAATGGAGAATACCATTCATTCATTCATTAATTGTGTATATGCACATATGCAGTGTGCATAGAAACATAATAGAATAGAATAGAATAGAATAGAATAGAATAGAATTATTTATTGTCATTGCACAAAAATACAACAAAACAGACAACCATTTATGCTCTCATTCACTCTTACGGGCAATTTAGAGTCAACAATAGAAGCTGCATGTCTTTGGACTGTGGGAGGAGGTTTGAGGACCCAGAGAGAACCCACGCTGACACAGGGACAACTTGCAAACTCCACACAGAAGAGCTGCAGGCCACATTCGTGGTGAGAAGTCTTAACCATTACACCACTGTGCAGCCCCTGCATGGAGAATAGTTTAGGGCAAAACTGTAATTAGGGCCATGCCAGGCTTGTTTGTTTGGGTTCAAAAACACACAGCGGACATCTGTTACTGAAACTGAGCGATACCTAAATGAATACTAACAATGCCAGGGTGATACATAGTTGGATTGCCACAAATGCCTCTTGGACTTTATCACATCTCCTTAGGTGAACATCTCTTCATCCACCATCATCCCACACCCTTCTGAGACATCTGCAAGTTCCTGTTGCTTAGTAATAGTCTTCAGTGCTATGATTAAAGTGAGCTTCAAAGCTCTGGGCACGCTCATTACTCACAGCTGGCTGCATAATGAATCCCTGGGAGGAAGCTGATTAAGAACACCATCCTTTATAATCGCAAGTCAGGAGCGTATCAAACTTTACTCATCTTAGTGCTCATTGGCACTATCTGTTGCTGACCCAGATGCAAAGGGTCACAGAAGTCACTGGAGGTGACCCCAGTTTTATATGTGCTTGAATACACCGTGCTGACCTTTTCAGGATGGGTGGTGTTTTCCACATGAAGCTACATGCTGCCTCATTTGCTCTGCTTTCATGTGTCACAGTCCACACAGATTAGCTGCTCTTTGATGTGTCTTTTGGGCTGACATTAAAGGTGGGCTGCTGTCAAAGGCATTCTATTTCAAATTAAATGTTGACTTACAGTCATATTCATTCATATACATATTTGGGTAACGCTTTATATTAAGGTCCTTGTAAAAAACATTAATTAACAAGTAATAAGGCATTGTTCTTGTTTTAGATCCCTTTAGCTGCAAAAAGCATAGTTAACTGTTAACAAGTGCATAGTTAACTTATAATAGATGAGCAATAAAGTATATTTTAATATCAATAAGCAAACAAAAGATTAATAAAGGCATGGCAAAGACATAATGGGTGGGTTATGGGTGTTTATAATGCTATTATGAAGAATTATAAGATACTCATGAGGCTTTTATTAATGTTCTTATTATACATCTCTTATAGCCTGCTATTAGCTTTATTATAATGCCATTATTAACACTTATATAGGCTTATAAACACACAGTAATGTTAATAAGCATCTTTTAAGGACTTACAAGGGCCTTATTCCTTGTTAATTAATGGTTATTACAAGGACCTGAGTATAAAACGTTACCCATATTTGTATTTTATACACATTTTTTTAAAACTAAAATGTATTTGTTTTTAACATTTTATTGAAGTCCATTTCATTATTTTCTATATGTATTCATAAACTTGATGCCTATTTTCCTGGAAATATCAGCATATTCAAGTAACCTTCTGAAGCTTTCTTACAAATAGGAGGAATTTTGAGTTTGCGAATGAAGATGTTCTGCTCACTTTTAAATTTAGACTGCTGCTTAATCTCTACAATGAGCTTGTGAGGGTGGTGGTGGTTATTCAAGTGGCTTTTTGTGTAGCTTTACAAGGTTAACGACAGTGTATGTGTTCCCAGAGTCAGCCTCAGTGCACTGAACAGCGACCAACGCTGAGTGCAGAGCTCAGAAACAAATCCTTTGAAATGGATTGTAGCTCATTAGTCAGTGAATTATTCACAGTGTTTCTAGTGTTGTTTCAAATATAATATTTAATACTTTGAGCACAACATACACGCTTCGATTCACCTCCATTACACTGAGGCAGAAGTGTCAGAGAAACCTAGACAAATAAAACCAATCATCTGCATGGCAGGGCAACCGTGTGTCTGTGTGTGTGTGTGTGTGTGTGTGTGTGTGTGTGACTGATCCAATCAAATCATTTTTATAATATCTTATTTGAATGTATTTTTTACACTCTAATCATCAATATTTATTGCTAAGTGTCAGAAGTAAACCATTCTCCATTTCACTACACATATTTAATGTACATCTAAAATAATGTATTATAAATTGCACCGTTTGCACCGTTGGAAAAAATCTCCATGGAGACTCTTGAGGCAAAAAGTATTTGCTAGGACCCTAAATATCTCCTGTTCTTCCTCCATCTGGATTTGGTAAGGTATCCATTTATTTATTCCTAGCTTACATGGCCCCAGGTTTATTGCACAGTAGTCTAATATATTAATATGCAACATATAAGCACAATATCTACAAACTATACGTACCAGAAAGGAATGATCACAAACTACTTTCCACACAGTGACATTAGGGCTTTAGGGGGCACCTGGTCATCCAGTACCTATGGGCAGCTCTTTGCCTGGCTGAAAAAATATAGTACACATTCACTTTGTTTCAATTTGAACTCTGTGGTGCAAGACACTGCAAACAGAAATAAGAGCTAAAGCTTTTGTCTACAATAAACAGAACTGTGACACTGTAAACTGACTCAAGGCTGGTTGTCAGGCACGGCCACTCTTTACAGCCCGCTGGCCTTTCTATTGCCAGCTGCATTGCATAACATGCTGTCGACTTGTCTGTGAAGCATTTGACTGGCAGGCACGTTCAAAATCATAGCAGTTCTGGGGATAACCATTGTATGGAGGAGCAATGCATGAATGCACAGCAGGCGTATTTCACCCTTGCGAAAGCCCTCAGCGGAGGCTTTGACAGGAAGTGGAGTCCCTGAGTGGAAAGAATAGACACAGGTGACGCACTAGAAGGAGGATAATTAACACAGAGCATGCATGGAGGCATCACATCAACACACTGGGCTCCCAGACGTGACACCTTACATATCAAATCATGTATTTACATGCACACAGCATTACATATGCTATTATAGCCCTCCTTACATTTAGTCTCTGAATATTATCTGAGAACTCACCATAAGTAAAGATTTAAGGGAATGTGAATACAAGTCTTGTGTCCTACTGTGATACACATATTAGTGCCCCATGCTAAAGTT
Organism: Centropristis striata; assembly: GCF_030273125.1. Classification (NCBI taxonomy): domain Eukaryota; kingdom Metazoa; phylum Chordata; class Actinopteri; order Perciformes; family Serranidae; genus Centropristis; species Centropristis striata. The sequence continues at coordinate 20,396,439 of NC_081534.1, read as the reverse complement.
GAATCGCAAATATGGATCATAAACAGGATCAAGTAACTGCCTCAGTATACCAGATGTTCAGAGCGAGTTTGTCCACTGCTTTATGTATCCAGAATAAAGATATGTTGACATTTATGTACACATGTCCAGTGTTGTATGGAAGATCCACTGAGGACACACATTTATCTTACATAGTGATTCTTTGTGCTGACCATAAGAATGATTTTTAGTTCTATAGTTCACCTGTACAGGCAACACTTCATTCTAACGAGCTTTAACCCTCTATGGTACGGTGTTGGCCTCAGGCAACATACCCATTTTTGGCCTGTCAAATTTCTACAATGTATTTTTGAGTGATGCCATACTTTAAAAAATAGGGAAGAGTATAGAGAACCACTAGCGATGCTTTAATTTGCCATTTTGCGCCATAAAAAATCACTGAAAACATCAAACATATTTCCTGGCCCTTTTTCCACCTGGAAAAAAATATGTTCCTACTAATAGGTGATTAAACCTTCATTTTCGATAGTTTCATATCATTTATTTTCTAATTAAATAATGGAAAATTGTTAAAATGCAATTGTTGCCCTGAGGCAACAACGTACCATTATCGAAAATTGCGATGTTGCTTTGAGGCAGCAATGAACCATTATGTAATCAGCATAGCAGCATGAGATGTTGGTAGTGTGTGTTTACATATTTATATAATGTTCAAAAGCGTACTTTTCATCATAATTTTGCTGTTATCTTTACAGTTTAACAAAGATATATTTGATGTTGGTTGCAGTAAAGTAAAGTTCAGGGTATTACTATACTCTGTAGGCCATAGTCTACTGTTATAGTGAACTTTGCATGTCTTAATGGCTTATAATTTCTACACATGGCAACAGGCAACAAACCCCAAAAACTTCCACAAAAAGACAAAAAAACACTCCAAACATTTTTTTCCTAACTGGCATCATAATGCGTACCATAGAGGTTAACAGAAGCTACACAGTCTCTTTAACACCATGAAGTGGTGGTGAAAAACATTCTATTACGTACATTATGTCTCATTTCTTTTTTCATATATCATGATACAGTAGTTTACAAAAACAGATAAAGAAGACACTTGGTCATGTGACAGTGAGTAAAGCACAGGTCTAGATAATAGAACAAATTATGGCTGAATTCCATTTCGCTACCTCAGTTTCAGGGTCGTGGACTCATCATCATATAGAACTGAGCCATTGTTAATGACATTAGGAACACCTGATTGATAAAATAAGCATATGGCAATTTCTGTGTTTGATTAATCCAGTGAATTATATACCTGGAAGTCTCAGTTTGCAGATAAGAAACACTATTTCTAGGTTTTTTCTCACTAGTGTCTAGTAGTTTCACTGCAAAACAGGAACCTGTCACTACATTTTCAGAGGGCAGAAAAAAACACATTACATAATTCCAATGTGATCTTCAAAATGTTAGATCTCCCAGGCCCAGGTCCTCTGTGTGCAGTTACTGTTATTAACACATAGTCTCAGCCATTCATGGCAATAGGAGAGCTCCAACACTGTACAGCTGGCTTTAATGAGTGCTCCTGCACTGTAAATCCTGTGTTGTTGAGATACAGGTGAATTTATTTCTAGTAATTGTGCTGTGGGCCTTGAGTGTTCCTGTGCTGTAAATCCTGTTGAGATGTAGGTGAATGTAAATACAGGTACATCTAAAAAAAAAAAAACATTGAATATCATGAAAAAGTTCTATATGTTTTGTCAATTATTTCAGAAAGCGAAAGTAATATAATATATAGATTCATTACGCATAGAGTGAAATATTTCAAGCCTGTTTTTCTTGTAATTTTGATGATTCTGGCTTAGAATAATGAAAACCCAAAACTCAGTGTCTCAGAAAATTAGAATATTGTGAAAAAGTTTAATATTGGAGTCTGCAGTCAGTGGTGATTTGGGCCATGTCCTCTGCTGGTGTTGGTCCACTGTGTTTTCTGAAGTCCAGTTTTTTAAATTGAGCTTATGTCATATATTCTGATACACTGAGTTTTGTGTTTCTATTATCTGTAAGCCATAATCATCAAAATTACAAGAAATATAGGCTTGAAATATTTCACTCTATGTGTAATGAATCTAATGTACGAGTTTCACTTTCTGAAACAATTGACAAAAAATATTGAACTTTTTCACGATATTCTAATTTTCTGAGATGTACCTGTATGTCAACCCCAATTCTAAAAGTTTGGGCATTGTCTTAAAACACAAATAAAGCAGAATGCCAATCCTTTGTCACATATATTCAATTGAAAACTGTACAAACATAATATATTTCACGTTAAAACTGATACCTTCTTTGGTGCACTTGGTCACATCAATAATATATTGACATTTAAAGAGGTTATTTCACTAAACAAAAGACACAAAAAGGACTGAAGAGTGAATCATGCCCAGCATAGAAAATATCTGACATCCTAACAGAGGCTTAAACTACTGGTATTGTTGGTATATTAATCTAATCTTTTATCAGGTCTTTAATCTCTTAAAAGTTTCTATACGACATCAGGGGTTTCAGGTTTTACAAATTACAACATATTCATAGGATTCAGCCAAATGCCCAAATGACATGTATTTAGTACAGATAACGGGGCTTTCACTGTAAAATATGTCTGTAGATTTTAAGGTGAAATACTGCTAAACCATGACAGTAAAAGACTGTAAAATGATAAATGGGTTAATTCAGTTTCAGTAACAATGAAACACCGTATATATCAGCCGAAACAGTATTTTTTTCATAAAAAAAAAACAAATACTTTATTCCATTGTAAAATACACTGGCATCGTGTTTGTAACAAAAATATACTGTTATATCACTGTAACTTTTGCATTTATCTTTTGTAAAAAATACTTTTTCTAACTGTTAAATGTACTAAACACTGTATCTCTAACAAAAATATACTGTTATATTTAATGGTAAAATATTTAATTATGCTGCATTTGTAAAGTATTTTCTTGTCAATTAAATGGCAAAACAGCATTTCTTTTGATGGAAAAACTTTTTATTTATACGGTAAAAAATAGAATAAATTGGCAATCTTAAACGTGAAATCAACAGTGCCAATATCTTTTTACTGTAATATTATTATTATTAAAAAAAGTTGTACCATATTAATTACGGTAAAGTTCTGGCAACCAAAGCTGCCGTTTTTTTTCAGTAAAAACAAAGTAAAACATCTTTGTGGGTTTGGCTTAAACTAGAGGTCCCGCCCATTCCGAGTTCAGATACGGGTCATTAGTTCAGCTGAACAGATATACATAATGGTGTACTCACTCATCCTTACTTATTCAAAATCAGATTGGAAATTGATACATCACAGCATAGCAAAGCTCCAGCTGTACCACATGACCTGGTGTTGTGTGGTTTACTTCACATGTCTCGAGACAATTTCCAATCACAGAGTTCCATATTGAGCCTCTTTGTAAATTAATTTATCCGACAATAAGCATAGTAAATGACAGGAAAATTGTGTCATTCAGAAAAAAACAACAACCAAGAGAACAAAGGAGAGTTTGTATTGAGAGATATAAACTAGTGGAACAGCACTGCCCTACAAAGTCTAACTGCAGTAACTACGTTTTATGTCAAAATTGAGTAACTAAAAATGAACTCCTTGATGTCTGTTTTATCTTGTGACAAAGTTTTAGATTTCAATTTTACTTTTTTTCAGAGAAATGATGATGTAAAAATTGCAGCAACTACAAAGTCCAACTCAAAACAAAACTTTTTTTAAAAACCTTTTTTAAAAACTTTTTTTAAACTTTTTTTTTAATTTTTCAGGTCAGGTTCATGCGCAGCCCTGCTGTTTACTGCACATGCGCTGCAAAGCCGCGCATGCGCAGTACACTGAAAAGCCGCACATGCGCAGTAAACAGCGGGGCCGCGCATGCGCAGTACTCGACCTGAAAAATAAAAAAAGTTTTAAAAAAAGTTAAAAAAAAATAAAAATTTAATTTTAATTTAATTTAATTTATTTATTTTTTTTTAAGTTTAAAAAAAAGGGGGAAAAAAAGTAAAAAAAAAAAGTAAAGAAGTAAAACGGACAGTGGTGGAAGAAGTATTCAGAGCCTTTACTTCAGTAAATGTAGAGGAGTAAAAAGTACAATACTACTAAAATGTAGTGGAGTAGAAGTATAAAGTTATATAAAATGTACATAAAAGTACCTCAAAATTGTACTTTAAGTCCAGTACTTGAGTAAATGTACATAGTTACTTTCCACCATTGCTACCTGCCTCTTCTAACTTATACATATCAGTTAAGGGTCCTCCTTCAGACACTGTATGAGGATTAAAGGGATAGTTTGTGCATTATTATACAAAACTTGGTACAATTATTGTCAATGCCCTCCTGAGGATAACCCTTTAAGGTTTTATTGATCGGCCCCTAGGTGGCACTGTGGTGGCAGTCTAATTTCATATTTGGTACCGTGGCCACACTATAACACTTAAGGCAATGACATTCATAGGGCTGGTATAGACAGGCCCCCTGTAACGCAGTCCCTATTGTATTCGAAATACAATAGGGACCTCGCAGGTCATTGCCTGCTCGGGCCCTAATTATATTAAGACTAAAATATAACATTACTTTATATTAAATCTAAAATACAGAAATATTTGAATAGACTTGTTATATAATTGTTTTAAATACACTTATAACAAATTCCATTGGAAAATGTTTTACTGAAAACAAATTATAAAAGCTGAAAGACAACAACATTGTAGTTATTGCACTCTATTTTGCATTACTATTAGAACCTTTTACTGCAATGCAAAAGCAGGGTGCAGTAACTACATTTTTGGGCTCAAAGGTCAAATAAATTGTCATGATTTTTTAGCATAAATATTACATCATCAATACATGTAGAAATAAGTGTCATATCACTTACCTACCGATAACCAATTTGGCTGGCCAGTTTAAAAAACTTTAAAGCAGTTTTTCCTCAGTTTTACCCTTTGCGTAGTTACTGCAGTTAGGCTTTGCCGCAGCTGGACCTTCTATTGTCTTCTTTGTCACCAGAACTTACCAATGACCTTCACAAAGGATGCTTTATTTATCCACAACAGATATGCAAACAAAAAAAATGCTTAAAACAGTTTACCAAGGTAAGAAATGTCTATTTCTTTATTACATTCAACAGTACAGTACACTGAAATTGCACATTTTCACCAGATATAGCAGCATTCTGACTGGCAAATGGACTAATCAATAGGCACATCCAAAACATTTAAATAGAAATACACACGTCCAAATGTGTCGTGGCCACTTTCTGACCATATTCAAATTCCATTTAAGCTATTAATTTACATGCCTCATAAAATAAATTCTATGCAGCTTAAACACACTGTCCTTTCCCCATGACTCATGATCCCAGTGGCAAGAAAAAGGTATAGTCAAGTGGAACCCAGCAGCGCCCGTCTTCATCGTACAACATTAAAGGAAAACTTCATCAGTTTATACTCTCACACAGTATGTGCCATTCAGTGCATTCCATGAGTTATAAAAGTGTTTTCATTTACTTTTACAGTTTCCTTCAGTCAACTACTTCACTTAGAAGGTTTCTTTTATTACACAGAAGGACATTGCATCACCTTCAAATGAGTTTCTGATGTGTAGGTGGAGTTATAGTGATAGCACAGAACATCATCCAAGGTTCTTTCTTCAGCTGGAAACGTCTGCACTGCATTCTGGTCTATCTATAAAGCTGACTATCCAATTGAAATATGTTTTGTACCAAAAAAAAAAAAAGGTTTTCAAACCTGTTAAAGATCAGTTTAGTATTCTTGTTGACTTTGATCAGACAGTTATGACTACCATAATAATTTTGCCAATTTTAACTGTATTAAGGTAAAAATCTTACACACATCTATGAAAAGATTTTTCCAGTGAGATTCTTTATCTACAATAACTAAATCAAAGAGAAATGTACCTGTTGTTTGGTCAGACTGAGACAAAACAGCCAACACAGCTGTCTTTCAGCTGGTACTTCTGGATATATAATGAACTGAATGAACTAATCTCCACACACGCAAAGGCAACTGGACTTTCAGGGTAGTTACAAGTTCAAATTTTGTATCTGGATTCAAGTTTTAGAAATATCAGCTACAATCGACTGTATGAGGAGCAATTTGAAATGACCTTGTGACAAATATAATGTAGAAAATACTACTGCAAATCATATCAGTACAGCAACTATATTTTTCCTCTTTCAAAATGGGAATCTGGTTCTTCCACACGGCAAGTCCAGTTGCCTTGACCAATCTGATGTTCCATGATCTACTGAGAGTCTTCATACACACCCTGATTGTTGTCAAACCTCAGAGAAAAACTGACACCAACATTAGCACTGCATCAAACACTGCAGGGGCTGCAGCAAGGAAATGCAACATAATTTGAATATCATCAGAATATTTTCTAATCAGACAGATAATTTAAAAATCTATGCTGTAATTTATAAGGCAAAGCTCTTGTAAAGCTGTTTATATTTTCTGTTTAACATTTGCTAAGTTTGGCTTCTTTTTTCATGTAAAAAAGAGTTTTGAAGAAAATTCTGTTATATTCCTTAAGGATGGTATCAGGGACGAACTACCCAGGTTACATTTCAGAAAAGTTCAAACAATACCAAGCCCTGTTCCAGTTTTAAAAATCAAATGATATTCACCATGGTGCACAGGTCATTTGGTATCTAATTAGTCCTAAAACTCACAAAAGACAAAAAGTGGATTTCCTTGATGGTCTTATGTTTTCTCACTAGTACTTGCAACAGATCAGCCCCTTGCTGTTTTTAATGCAGTGCTATTTTCATTCTGATCACATGTCAAGAGAAGTATATCACCAAACAACAAAACAGGCTCAGAACTGCAAGATACATTGTGTAAAAATCCGTTTTTAACAGTGTTTGAGGGTGGATTTATCCTTCATACCACAGAGCGATGCTCTCCGCACACGTAAACTGCACTCGGTTGTATGCGTCTCTTGGTGTTGCCTGGCAGCTGAGGAAGAAACTTGAAGTACTTGGGCATCAGATCAAGGCAGGCGTCGCGGAACTTTTTGATCCGCCAGTAGTAAATGAGAGGGTTGAGGGCTGACTTGAGGTAGCACAACCACAGGACCCATGTGCTAATTTGAAAAAAGCTGTCTTTGTGGTAGAAGCTATCACTAAAGGTAGCAACCAGACTGTAGGCAGTGAAGGGTGCCCAGCACACTGTAAACACAGAGAAGAGGATGAGGATGGTGGTGAAGGCACGGGTCTTGAAGCTCATGTCTATGTTCATTTGGAAAGGCCTCTGGAGGCTCAGCAGACCCAGTTTGCTGGCCTGGCTCAGACAGATGCTGTCTGGGTGGCTGTGGATGCGGATGGCATTGTGGCGGATGGTGTTCAGGATCCCCATAAATGTGTACAGCATGACCATGAAAGGTAGGAAGAAGAAGACTAGCATTAATACCAGTACATAGGTGTGGTAACCAGGCTCAACGCTGTAGCCGAATACACACTGAGGGGCCCTGGGAGGAATCTGTAGGGAAGGGGAACTGATAGCCAAGGGGAAAGAGAAAATAAAAGAGAGTCCCCATGTGACCACTATGAGCAGCTTAGCTCTCTGTGGGCTAAGCTTATCTTGCTTCTGGACAATAATAAGAAAACGGTCTATGCTTATTATAAGCAGAATAGCCACACCCTCCATCACAAAAAACCAAAAGAGCATGGCTGAAACTCGACAAAAAACGTCTCCAAAAATCCACTTGGTGGTCACAACGGTCACCAGAGCGAAGGGCATGTTCAGGATGGCCAGCATCATGTCTGCAAACGCCAGGCTCGCCAAAAGGATGTTAATGGCTGAACGCATGGCAGATCTCTGGTACACCATCAAGCACACCACCATGTTTCCCAACAGAGCCACAAGCAGGATGGCGGCCATGACAAAGCAGAAGAAGATCTGCAGAGGTAGGCCGACGCCTTGCAGGCTCTCAGGGGACTCCGGGGTTGGTGTGGCTGGATCCTGGGGTGACCGGGAGCCCATGGAGATGTTCTCCATCGTTAGCCTCTCTGAAAGGTTCAACAGCCCCTTAACGAGGCAGCAGAGACTGGCGTTAATGTCCCCTGCCTCTGGAAGGGGAACAGTAGTGGAGTGAACCATTCTTCTCCAGGGTGAACAGGCATCCTTGCTGGTGAGCTCACACTAAACATGATGCCATAGGTGCGTATATTCCCAGATCAGCGAAATATGGCGGCGTCTTCATGGCTACGATACCCTAGGATGTACACAAAAAGGTAGTCAATGCCAACGAAATCAGAAAATGCCAACATCATTCCCATCAGAATTCCCCCTGGAGTTGTAATAACATTGTCAGTGAGCCTGTAATCATTTCAGGGTTATTGGCCTGCATCTCCACATTCACACTGCCATCTTTCTCAAACACACAGAGTCTACCACAGGGGTGTCAAACTGACAGTTCAGGTGACTAAATGAGATGAGTGAGGTGTCCTCCTGCTTGGTGGGAACAAAAACCTGCAGCATCCTTGGCCCTTTCATGGATTAGCTCGACCCCTGCTCTACCAGAAAGAGACACGTTATTAGTATTGACAGTAAAGCAGTGTCTTTGAATTTGCTTTGCATCTTTATCCATTGATTATATATGCAGATTACTTTCCTTCAACAGAATTTGTTCCATTTCCAATTTTGTATGTGTCAAAGCATGATGGATTCCATTACAATGTCATGATTAAAGATTAAGTAAACCATGGAACTTGGACAAAGTCTGCCCTTCATTTTTGAAGGTTTCGAAGTACATGCCACAGAAAAGAAAAAAGAAACTAATAGGGTCTGTAATTAGTTTGTAGTCTGAACCATGATGGTAGCACATTTACCATTTCACTCCTTCCATTCTTAAATTTCATAGTAAAAGCCCTGCATCTTACTGAGAGGGAACCGAAATTTACTCAAAGCATTTCACTAAGAGGCAACTCAACAACATAGCCTAGAGTATTAAGTTTTATTCACATCACCTATAGTCATGTCCATTAATGTTATGTCACTTCATTGTAATGAAATAGCAACAAGTAACATTAGCCAATGCTGCCATGCAAACTTATTATTAAACTATTAGATTCAACTAATGGCTGATGTTATGTGGCCAATTCAGTCATGGAATGGCCCAACGCTATTATCTGTATGTATATCATACTGCATCTATCTATCAAGAAGATTTTTCAAAAATCATCATTATTTACGTAGGACGTGTTGCGGATCAGACGCCTTTTATGGGAGCTCCGCCCCATTGTGTGATAGGCCTACACCTGCTCAGTAACCCAATTCACTCTGGATTTCCACGCCTGACTCATCTCACCTGTAAGTCTATTTAGCCTACCCATTTTTCAGAGTTTTAAAGTGCGCTACAAGGTTTGATTTTCCAATAACATTTGAATAGTTTCCTGCAAATATCAATGTTCAATGTGTATGTGCTGGATGGTGTGCGAACCTTATGAAAAGTAAGTGTTTTATGGAGTTGCAGACGTTGTTGTGGTCTGCATGTAATGTGCAAATTCTGTTATTCGCCATTAGCATGCTAAGCAGAGATTTAGCTTTATTCACTTCTTATGTTGCATCTCCCACTATACGAATACATACTTCCTACGGGCACTGCACTAGTATAGCTAAACACAAAGTAAAAAGATAAATACATAAAAAAAATACTCTAGGCCTCAAGCACTTGAGTACTGGTGTAGGGTGAATGAGTTAAAGCAAGTTAATCTACAATTTGACATTAATTTGCATGCTACACATATTCAAAGGGATTAAAGTAAGATTAAAACTCCCTACATAAATCAACAAAGGAATATCTTAACTCTGTTTGTGTACAGACTCAACATGTTAATAAATGATGTGTTGGAAGTTTTACTTTTTAACTTTGGTTAGAGCCAGACAGTTTCTTCCATCTCTGTTCAGTGCCTTATGCTAAACTAGGCTAACAATGTCCTGACAACAGCTCAGTACTTAATGTACTGTACCTATATATCATTTCAATTCAGCAAAAAAATTAAATAGTGTCATTCCCAAAATTATGAAATATAATATACAGGGAAATGCAACTGGAAAACATTTGCCTAAAAATAAATAAAACATATCCTCTGTTTGCCTGAAATAAGATAAGAAAGCCTGTTAAAGTGCTTTCCTTAACTGTTGCCAGTAACCAACAGCCAGAATTCAACTGGGGACAAGTCAAATACTGCAATAAAAACCCTTATCACTTGTATAAACACTGGACACTGTTATTTCAGACTGCCTGGGATCATTTACAATGGCTTACAGCAAATGCCAAATAATAAATGTGCTGTGGAAAAGAGCCCATTTGTCAGTCCTTAAGATGATTCAGTCTATTATAAATGTAAAATTAAAGTTTTCATTGATTTGTAGTCATGTGTGGGTGTAAAAATCAAGGTTATTTTTATAAGAACAGTGCAAGTCAGCCTTTTTGTAGCCATGTTAAAACACAGGCTGGATGCTGCTTTGATGCCTGGATATGTAGCCATTTAACAGACAGCGTTATCTCATGTCACCAAGACAGTCAAGAGAGAAAAGGCTGTAGTAAGGAGATAAACAGTCTGGCAGCAGAGAAGCTGGGAAGTCTTTGCTTTATTCATATGATGATGACAGGCATATTATCTGCTGCAATTACCCACTGCTTCATCACAATGAGGACATGGTAAAGAGGGCAAATAAGAAACTGGTTTCATCTTGGTCTACTTCCTGCTTCATTCACCTCACATCCATAAACAGACAGTTTTCTAAAGGACGTGTGCCTTGTGGATCATGATACTTGTGCTGCAGTCTACCTCTTCAGAAGAGGTAACACCACATCTATTTCCCTTCCTTTAGGGTTGGAGTGACCTAAATGTTAAAATAGCCACTCCAGCCTGCAAGCAATCAAGTAAACCTACAGTAAGAAAGGATGATCGGGTACTTGGTTTTCTGAAAGACTGGGAATTGTTCAAATAATAATAATAAAGCAATGGGGATTCAGGAGACAAAACGAGCAGTGGAAACCTGCCCAGTAAATACATGATAGTACGATTTACTATTTATGGTAATTACAACCTGTCAGAGTGTATCATGGATTTCAGATGGCATTGTTAAACCTGGATAATGTGTCTGTGAAAGTAATGTCCGTCTGTCTCACAAAAATGTAGAGTCAATGGAGGTAAATGGCTACAGCAGACTCATAATATAGAGTCTGTAGGATGCATTAGTCTGACACAATATGTAAGCAAAGAAAGGCCATAATAAATGCAATTTCAAAAACAAGTGAATACCCACAAAACAGGCTGCAATGTAATACTGCGGGGTGATTAAGCTATATATAGATCAGTCATGACCCGGTTGATATTTTGCACTGACAACTGGCTGGTTGAGTTACTGTATTTGCTGCTATTCTGCCATGCTACAATATTGTTAGCTAGTAACGTTACCTCCACCCTGACTAGCAGGTGGTGGGCAGACATTGATGGTGCACATCACTGGATCAAATTTAAAGACTATTGTTCCCATTTGTCACAAAAACAGGGGAAAATAGGGTCTAGATTGAAAAGTACCTAAGTTCTCCTTTAAAGTAATGATAGCTTTTCAGTCTAGGGAGGCAGTGAAGGTACCAGGAATAATGGCATGATGTTAAATCTACAATCTAGTTGAAGGTAGGCCTTGTATTGGAATTTATTTAATCATGCTGGGTATTAAATCATCCATCCATCCATTTTCATCTGCTTATCCGGGGCCAGGTTGCAGGTGACAGCCATAACTAAATACTGAACAGTTATTCATTTAAAGTGCTGAAATATTTGAATTTTTGATCTTGAATTTTGCTACATTTAATTTAATAAATGCAATGTAACCGGATTTAACCACCTCACCCCAACAGAAGTGCTTTGATCATCTCCAACTTCAACATTTAGTGTTTAGTAGTGAATTAATTCCACAGTTCTTTTTAATAGCTGTGCAGGAAATGTTTTCATTTGTATTGCCAAACCCAGATTTTGTTCAGTCTCTGTATTAAGTTTGGTATACATTGTTTTACATATAGAACATATGAATCAGGGCAGTATACTGACTATAACAAATTCTAATATGCTAGTAAGTGGCCATACAGATTATGGTGTAAAGAGAAGAGGTTCATATTGTATTATATATATTACATTTGAGTATTTGTGAAATGAACTCCTATGTGTCTGAAAATGTAGTTCAATGTAATGAACATCGAAGTCAAATAAAAAAACATCTCAATCACACCAGGCTTTCACTTCATCAACCTCCAATAAAAGCGGTGGAGGCCAACCCCAGCAGCTCACTGCTCGCCGTTTACTTTGACAGTAACATCGTAGGTTATTCTGAAATACAGGCTCAACTGCTCCATTGTTTTGACACCAAAATGGTTGAGACGACAAACAGTGATTCATGGAGTCCATGGAGAGTTACATCTCTGAGGAGGACGAGAGCAGTGGGTGTTTGGAAGAGAGAGGCTGCATTTACATCTTCATATCAGGATTTAGCGAATATCTGTGGGGATAATATTTTCATTGTGCTGTTGGCAAAGCCTGCATGGGTTTAAACCAGGGATGGGCAACTGGAGGCCCAGGGGGCCACATACGGCCTGCACCCTCACTTGAAATGGCCCTCAGTACAACTACATGCATTTGAGCATGAAATCAGTGCAGTGTAAAAATGCACAAAATTATTGCAATTAATGTTGGCCTGTTGTTTTTGCACTGAAAAAAAAGAAATCACAGTAAGTGGTTATTTTTTATTTGCTTCAAACCTTTTGTATTCCTATTTATACTGTTATGCATGCATTTGAGCATGAAATATGTTAAGTTACTGCACTGTAAACATATTTAAAATTGCAGTTTCATCATATCTGGTTAAGTGCACGGTCCTATATGTGGCCCTGAGGTAGTGTCGATGAAAAATTGTGGCCCCCTCCAGCATTTAAGTTGCCCATCCCTGGTTTAAACGGTTTCCATTGACATTACCTGCTTCCTTCTCCCATGTTGAAGCTCAGGAGCTACAGCTCAGCCCTCCAAATGGTGCATCTCGCCGCCCAAAAAGCTTTCTCCTCCTCGTTGTAGTCAAGGCGTGAAAGAGGTTTTTTTTACGAAACTAGCAGGCCAACGATGCTTCTTCAAATGTAACGTTAAGTCCCGAAGCTGTATAAATCTAAACAGCAGCGCGATCGCCGGTGGAGCCACTACATACACAGCTGAAGTCGGAGATAAAGTAAATTCCGCATTTGGTTGGTGTCGCTTTGTTTCCACGGGAGCACGAGAGACCCCGCACTGATTATCCACGTTTGTATAGAGCGAAATTTGTCAAGCTTCTTTTTCATCCTTCTCTTCACACAGATGTGAGATGTAAGCTGCCCCTCCTCCAGGACCGAATGTATCAGGCCATGTACTGTATGTATGTTGCCCAAATGATCACCACACTGTTACCAACTACACCCGCCGTCGGCTACCTGCGACAAGGCGTACAGCATAAACAAACACCACTTCCTCTGTAGACTTTCAAAATAAGAAAGAGTACGCCCGTCCAAGGAAAGAGCTTTGAGGTGTGAGATTGCACTTCAGATACACAACCGAGAAATTTCTGCCACTACAAAATGGACATTTTAAAAGAAATATAATATACAACCTGTTAGAAATAATATGTTTTCTGTCTCTGGATTCTATCTCTGTGCATGGGGATCACCATCTGATTGACTGGGTCACTATCTATGCATGTGTAATTCACTAACTGTGTGTGTGCCCTCTCTCTATGCTTTTATAGATTAATCATGTAAGATGCTTTTGATACAATGATCATGTACTAATAGTGTTTTAAAACTGTGATTACTCTAGATATATTTATTTTATCTGCTTAAACTTTCTGTGTCCTATTTAGATTAAGATTCTATAATCACAAAAATATATATTTTACGTTTTATATCTTATGTGAACATTGCAAAATCTGTGTGCCCACTATCATCTCTGCAAGTCATAACAAGGCAGGAGGTTGTGTCTCAAAAGATAACAGTCTTCTCTTCTTGGTGACATGACATGTCCACAATATTTATTCAAACTGACAAATCAACGGTTCGAGAGGGACGCACCTTCTGGAGAGTTCAACCCACATTTTTTTATTAAACCTCTGTTAGGATATAAAAAAGGGTTCGAGGGACAGAAGTGGGGTCCAGACTTCATGAACTGATCCGCCTTTTTTGTGTAAATCAGGGAAGTGTAGTTTGAACCCAGAGACTGTAACTGCACATTTCTTGACGTATTGTAATGAAATTATGTTAAACTGAGAACTTGGACATCTCATGCTCATCATTACCCATCAAACGATCTGCGCAGAGAAATAGATGAGAGGATTTACTGTTGGAGTTAGATAATTTAATTTGAAAGGTTTCCTCAATGCATTTCTCAACAAACCCTTTACAATGTGAAGAAAGAGTGCAGTCACTACTGAGGATTCAGTCATGTCTTGGACAATATTAGTTTAGGGATTAATGCGCCCTCAAAAAATCTTCTGACTGAATGGTTGTTGATTTGCTATTGCTGTCTACACACACTTTTAGAGCTGAAAGTCATTAATTTTATACTCTGAAACATAACATGTCTTTTACTCCTGGTTAAAGTCTGTATATCAGGTGAATACTTCAGTGCACATCAAGGTTATAATAGTTTTGGATAGTTTTAGTTTTCATTTTGTTGTGATTTTTTTGTTTTCAAATTCAGTTAGTTTTAATTCGTTTTTAGAGTGAGTTTGCTCGTTTTAATTATTTTTTATTTTTTGGAAAAAAATGTTTTTTTTTTTTTATTAGTTTCAGTGTTAGTTTTATTTTTTGTAATGGGGTATTTGTTGGGTGCGAGATTCAAAAAAGTCACAATAAATGTTGTTGTCTTATCCATCTCAGCCCCAATAAGTTTATTAAGTCATAAAACCAGATAGATGAAATAGGTTTCATATCAACCAAAAAGTTTTACGTATGAAAAAAGTTGACAACTTTGAAAACTAAGGACATTTCACTATAATTTAGTTCGGTTTAGTTAGTTTGGTCCTTCTCATTCTCAATCAACAGTTCTATACTCAGCGTTGACTATTATGAACAGACATTCTGTACAAATACTGTCTTAAGCACCATCCACCTGACAACACAACACACAATTTTGTGAAACCATCAGGTTTTCTGTTTGACTCTCCCATAGAAAGCATCATTCAGTACAGAATACATTACTCTTCTCACTCTCTGCTGTCACATCTCTAGCTCTCTCACTCAATGAGGGAGTGCTTCGGCATTGCTTGTGTTTGTGCTGGAGCTGACATTAGCAAAGTTGATTAAAAAAAAAAAAAGCAAATAAATGAGAAGATGCCCGGGTAATTTCGTGACATCCCAGAAGTTCAGATTTAAATAAAAACCTTCAAAAAGTGGTCTTGAGACCAAGACTGATCTTGTAAACTTTTAAACTGGCTGAGTGGAACTTGTGAATGAAGCACTTCAATTAACCAAATTAGCCTGACTGAATAACTTGAAACAGATTGTCCCTCATTGAATTCAGAATGAGACAAAATTGACATATCTTGACTGAAACACAAAACACTGAATACATTCACAAGTGTCAGTGGCTAACTGCCCAACTCTAGCCGATATACTGTCTATTTCCTTTTAATATAATATAACAAACTGCAAAAGCCAATTCTACAGTTGTACAGTACAACAGTTCAGTGTATTCAACAACTTAATGTATATAGAGAAAAAAATCTATTTAGTGAATATACAGAGTTTGGTCAGTGACTGGTTAAAAAAGAGGTGGTGCTAAAGGACACCCATGATGATCTGCAGTTCTAAAATCCTGGCAAAAATAGCCTATGAAGCAACTGATGAGAAACAGTTTCATATAGTCAGCATGAAAGGGCCAATGTAGCATGAATGTTTTATACTTCTCGATATTTTAATGGTGCAAGTGGAGATAAATCACAGAGACCAGAATTCTTTGTCATATCTTTTAATGTAAGTTTTATATAATTCAGCTTCCGGTGCACTGGGAAAAAACAGATGCACACAACAAATGCTTCAATTAGAATTATTTCCTGCAGTTACTTTCAAACATTATAAAGATCTGGAATCACACACATACCACCATATAGTTTTTTAAATAAGCCTAGCTGCAGATTTTTTTTTGTATGAATTGTCATGGTTCCACTCATCATGTTTAGATTTTATTTTCCAGACAGGCTTTTCTCTAAATAAAGGGACTGCCTTATTTTGAAAGCAAATCAGGAGAGCGTCGTGCCCTCTGCTACGTTTCACGCAGCTTTGTATTCAATAATAACTGACACCCATAGAAACCAGTAGAATCGGCAGAAGTGGACTTCTCGTGCCGCACGCCCAATCTTTCGCGTCATCCAATAGAAACGTCAAACTACCCAAATGGGCGTGGTTTCATCGAAGGAAGTGCTTTTTTTGGGCACGCGCGGGTGTGTGTGGTGGGTGGCAAAGATGAAAAATAGAGCATGTTATTGCAGGAGTAAGCTCAGTGTACTAAAAAAATATATCGTTTACTCTTTACTGTGTAAAGCAAATTGTTTTATCATGACACTGATGGCTACCATGCACAATGCAGACATGTGTGGGACTTGACTGAGCCTTTTCACAGAAGCATGTTTGAACTAGGGACATGACACCATGACGCTTTCTACATATGCCAGTATGGGCTCCTTCACCAGATTTACATATTTTTTTCACCAGGCTTTTCAATTCATGCCGAAAAATAGGGTCTGTGTTTCACATAAGCCTTTACACATTTCACATTCCTTTATTGTAATATTGTTATTGTTCATTATTATTTAAGATTGTTTATTTTCTCAATTTGTAATTTATAATAATGCCAAGTGGATTTTTGAGGCTATTATCAACCTTTGACATTTCTTTAAAAAAATTAAATAATAGGACATATCAAGTTTCTTTCTTCTTTTCTTACTTCAATTAGTTGGGACCATGATGTGCCCACTGTGTAGGAAAAGCACATGAGTAAATAATATAATGGATGATGGCTGAATTCTATTAGGCCACCTCAGTTTCAGGGTCCTGATATTGTTCTGAATATATGGTGTATTGTTCCTGAACTGTCACAATACACCAGAGCCATTGTTAATGTTAACAATAACAATAACAGTAACACCTTTGTGTTTCCTGCTTTGATAATTCAAAGTATCTGCTGTTAAAAAAAAAAGACATCAGGCAACTCTTCTGTGCTTTGTTACTTATTTCTCTTATTAGCCAGGATAGTTTCATACTACTTACGAAAAAAGTTTTGATGGAAATTATGTTTCTGTCAAGGGTCAAAATGTGTTTGCTGCAGGGCCGGTTCTAGGCAGGCATATATGAGCGGGCAGTCAGAAATGTGAAGGGGGCATCATGTGTACACATCATGCTCCAGCACTTTTTCTGTGCTTAGTAATGTTTTCTTCATTGAAAGGGGTCTATGTGTCCAACCCCAACCTGGAAAAGTGGATTACACTTTGTCAGGCCTCTAGCTTCAGACCTGTCCAACTTGGGTGTCCCACATGAAGACTAAGCTCCTGAAAACGGAGAACTGAAAAATAAAAATAAAATAAATTAATAAAATAAAACATCCTTCATCCAGATTTCAACCAACAATTGTGTATCGTGTGTCCCTTTTTCGGTGGATTTTTCCGCTACTGCAGATAATTTTGTGTAATTGTAATGTATATTAATTTTGTAAGTATATTAAAATGTGCTTTCTCAACTTCTAAAATTTTGATTTGAGGGGGCAAGACATTTATTTAAGGGGGCCCCCTCTTGCCCCAGCATAGAGCCGGCCTCGCTTTGCTGGCAGGTCAGATTTGGCCCACAGGCCACAGTTTGCATTCCACTAACCCCTTTTGGACAAATGCAGACCCAGTGGAATCCATGGTGGAAAAGTAATCAGTCTTTGTTAACCATTGACCTTAATTTCTATATTTATCCAAAACCCAGTCCAGAATTTTCTTTGAAATTTGCTACTGGAGCCCACAGTGCAGTAACAATAATGTCTGTGTGAACCAATAAAAGACATCACTTCTGGCCCATTGCCACTGAAATACACCCAGTTACATACAACAAATATTAAAATGGACTGTATTAGAAATTTCACAAACCTCTATAACAAACGTGCTGATATTAATAGCTCATAGATGTATATTATGCAAAATACTAGTTTTTGCTGGACGAATATGCTATATAGTCTACAGTCCTCTATGCCATGAAGCAATAGTTTAACATGTTAGAGTAGAGTAGAACAGTACAGAGCTAGCCTGGTTCTGTCCAAAATTTTTTTTAAATTCACGTTATCTTTGTTGTTTAGTCGGTGCACAAACGCAGATGTAAAAATGATAGTTTCAGAGGAAGTTATGCACTTAAACTATATTCTTCTTCCATTCTTAATGCTAAGCTAGGCTAACCACAACCTGGCCCCAGAGCCAGACTGAACACACAGTCATGACATTTCCTTCTCATCTCTTCACAAAAGTAAAGTTCATGAGCAAATTTCCCAACATGGAACTATTCCTTTAAACCAGGGCTTCTCAACCTTTTTTGGACCTCTGTAACTTTCAATATCCCAAAAATCTAATGAGAATATTAATAGATACTTTTTATTTCATGAAATATCATAGAGGAATCTTTGAATGGAATATGAAGACTCAATGTAAAAGATTAAATATTTGTACTTATTTATTTACTTTATGTTGTACATCAATATTGTAATATTACATGATTCCGTCTACATAACAAGCGACCCAGTCCAAACCCCAGGCTTGAGAAACTATCAGTCCCAGTCAGGTCCCTCTCCAAATGTATAAATGCATATAAATAAGTCAGGGCTTAATTTTTCTACTGTCTACTATTCACATACAGTCCAGTCCTACGAAGCATCAATTTGCTTGGCAGCTTCAGTCTTGGGTGGTATGATCTCAACATTGAATGGGGCGAAGAAATCTACAAGAGCTTTAGTGTCCTTTAAGTCGAGGGAATATTCCTGAGCGATCTTGTCTGGTGTCCATGTGTGAGGCTCACGCTGGTGACTGCTCAGCGCCTTCAGAGCCTCAACAATGGTCAGTTTGCCCTTCGGAACATCTGTGAGCTCCTGTAGGCCATAAAAAGGCCCCGGTACACTGAACATCAGTGGTCGCCGATCCACTTCTTTAGCCACCGTCACTGCCTCTGATGCCTGTGGGAACATTGAGCAGAATGAGAGGAATCTAAAACACTATGGTACGGTGGCCCTGAGAGCTCACAGCGCTGCAACTTAAGAAAACACATGCAAATACACAAAACACAAGCAAATTGAAAAAACATAAATTTGACAACACAAGCGCAGCATTTAGAAAACGCGCAACACAACAGAAGTGTTTCCAGAGGACACTCAAAAGTGATACACAAGTCTGGACAGGCTTGATATGATCATGTATTTCAAGATAATGATAATTTCACGTTATAACATGAAATTCTCACATTATTTCATGATAATTATATTTTCATGTTATAATGTGATATATAACGTTAGCGCGCTAGCCCATATCAATTACATTGCAGTTAAACAAATCAAATAAATGAATGATACATGTTTTAGTTGGTCTCTCTCAACGGCACCGAGTTGGTCTTGGTCTTGCGAGCCCTCTAACGCTAGCATGCTATTTATTGCTGGCTAGATGTGCGCATCACCTTTAAGTGTCCTCTGGAAACACTCCTGTTATGTTTTCTCAATTTGCTTGTGTTGTGGTCTTTGCAGCTCTTTTTCTAAATGCTGTGCTTGTGTTGTCAAATTGATGAAGATGTTTTCTCAATTTGCTTGCGTTTTGTGTATTTGCATGTGTTTTCTTAAGCTGCAGTTGCTGTGAGCTCTCAGGGCCACCGTACTATGGGTATTTGTGGTACTTTTTTCTAGCACCTTCATTCAGTCATCCTTGTTTGTACCAGAAGCAGAAAAGAGTTTTCAGCAAAGTGCAAGCTCTGACAAACCAACTATGTCTCCATGTGTAGATAGACAACCGTTTGCTAACCTACAAGCTATTTCAATTTTTTTTTCATAAGAGGCATATGTCAGATTAATTTTTTAAGCCTGTTGTGGAGTTCTACCCCCAAGTGGCCAAATTTGTAAATTCAGCTTTTAATATGATTGTTATTCACACTACTTACTGCAAAAGCACAGACACAGACCTTTTTATTTCTAACAGGGAACAGCCTCTCAAATGTGAAGCGTTTTTGATCACGTTCTCTGCACTACAGCAAGCTAGATGCAAAGGGACAACAGTGTGTAACATCACCATAGCCTAATAATCAAACAGCCTTTGTAAGAAATAATCTGTTTATCTGTCTCTGTTGTCATAGGTCACTATCTATGCGTGCATAATTCACTATATGTGTGTGTGCCCTCTCTGTGCATTTAAAGATTAATCATGCAAGATGCTTTGCTATAATGCTCATGTGCTAATATTGTTGTTACATTACATTACATTAAATTATTACATTGTTAAACTATTGGTGAACTAAAAACATTTACTCCATCTGCTTAAACTTCCTCTGCCCTACTGAGAGTAAGATTCTATCATCACAAAAAGATATATTTTATGTGGATATTGTTTGTTGCAAAATCTGTGTCTCCAATAATATCTCTGAAGGTCATATCAAGGCAGGAGTTTGTGTTTTGAAAATTTGTTACGGGTCAGGTCACGGTCAAAAGATAACCGTCTTCTCTGCTTGGTGACATGAGGTGTCCACATATTGAATAAACTGACAAATCAGTTTAACTGGTTCAGCCTCATGATCTGACCAGCCTATTGTGATGTCAGGGACGTGTAGATTGAACAAAGAGACTCTGTAACTGCACATTTCTTGACGTATTGTAATAAAATGAAGTTAAACTGAGAACTCTGACGTCTCCTGCTCATCATTCCCCATCAAATGATTATGGTTAATCTATTAGAGAGAGGGCACACACACAGTTAGTGAATTACACATGCACAGATAGTGACCTAGTCAATCAGATAGTGATCCCCGTGCACAGAGACAGAAAACAGAGACAGAATAACAGATTATTTCTAACAGTATCCCGGTCTGACCTCTGTTGCTGCTGGATCTTTAGACTCCACATACACTGACTTGAGGTGGCTCAGCAGAGGGTCGTTCTTCTGGTGGACTGACTCCGCTCTCTCCACTGCAAACACACACAACATGCTCTTCAACAATAAAGCTTCTCCTGAGCCGGCATTACAAAAGCTTAATTGTAACGTCTGGAGACAGTTCCATACATAGATATGTATGTTACATGAGGTGGCGGAGGATGGAGACACTCACCTTCAGAGGCCGGTCCGCTGCTCTCGTGTCGCGGTGCTGCTCGCGGCTTTTCCTTAGAGATTTCTCGGGCTACCCGGTTTTCTAGGTTGAAGTTTCTAAACATACGCACAACCCGTGCCCCCATGTTTCACAAGAAGTTACGAGAACCCTATGTGAGAACCACATTCAATAAAGTTTATTCAAACTGCCGACGGTGAGCGACAGGGTTCAATTCACAATGAAAAGGCGAACATAGAAAGGAACAGCGACGCCATGTGGTTGGAGTAGTCTAAACAATAACAAAAAGGTTTTTTCGTCACCCTGTTGAAATAATCGCCTAACTCATTTTTGGAAGTTTTGCAGGAAACACAAAAAACTTCACCAAAAGTGTAACATATGACATTTATTAACCATTTCACTCAAAAAGGATGTAACAAAGGATGGCTATTGGCATAGTAATAACACTGTGTGTAATTTATGTAACTTAGGAGAAATAAATTACTTAGGCAATTTTTTTAACATGCATTTGTGACTTAAGCAAGATATGGTAACACTTTATTCTGAAGGTGTCTACATAAGAGTCACACAAGCCTGTCAGAAACATGACATGACAAGTATCATGAGCATTAATGTTACTTCAAAGTGTCATTAATGTTCATGACACATCCCATGTCATGTTTATGACACGCTCATGTAGACACCTTCAAAATAAAGTGTTACCATATCTTGCTTAAGTCACAAAGACATGTTCAAAAAATTGCCTAAGTCACATTTTATTTTGACTTAGGCATAATAAATCCGCTTAAGTCACACACTTGACATAGGCCATTATCTTAAAGGGGTAAAATCACATGATCTGATCAACTGAGGATGTAGTCGATAGGTGGCCGGCGTCATGAGGAGATGATTTAGGCAAAAACAACAATTTTGACAAAAATTGACTTAGGCGATTATTTTAACAGTGTGACGTTATATTTGTATTGATTCATTTATTTATAATGGAGACGCATTTCAGACAGGGGAAGA
Source organism: Centropristis striata (assembly GCF_030273125.1). Classification (NCBI taxonomy): domain Eukaryota; kingdom Metazoa; phylum Chordata; class Actinopteri; order Perciformes; family Serranidae; genus Centropristis; species Centropristis striata. The sequence goes on along the minus strand of NC_081534.1, from coordinate 20,374,031 downwards.
AACAATCAGAGGAAACGATAGAAATCCTGTATAGATGAAATGCTCTCCGGTGAACTGTGAAGCATTGGATCAGCCATTGATTGTCAGGAGGTGTAGGAAGACCGCACTGTTTATTTTATTATTCATTTGGCCATGTTAAGTCAGTTGAGTGCATGTCTGCAGTGTTTGTATATCTGAATTTTGTGTTCAGTAAGGTTAAAAAAAGAAAAGAAGACTGTAATTCCCATACAGCGCTGTATGTAGCCTCCAGCTCTGCCTATTGGGGGTTACAGTACAAAGAGTAAAGGCTTAACCCTCTGGGCCACCTTTAATTTACTACCCTTTCAGACCCTTCAGGCTGAAAATATTTTTAAAAAAGGTGATAACATTTTTACAGATTAATATTTATTAATTAAATTAATTAATTAATTAGATATATTAATATCTTCCGCCCTGCTCAAAACTACCAAATGTTTAAACATTTTTGGCATTTTCACCCTTTAAATGCCAGTTTGATAGCACGATGTCACTGTTGTTATTTTCTATATAATAAATTATTTTACAGTCATGGCTATGTCAAAGATTAAGAACCAAATAGATTTTTTTTAAAACAATGCCCCAGCAAAAAATAATTTATTATGTGGAAAATAACTACATTTTTGTGTTTTTTCTTTGAAAAACAGTGACATCATGTAATCAAACTGGCATTTAAAGGGTTAAAATCCTCAAAATTCTTGTTTTTTAGTTTATTTCTTCTTATTATTTAATTTAATTATTGTATTATTATTATTATTATTTATTGTATTATTATTTAAAGGTTAACTATAAATACAATAAAAATAATTTAAAAAAGACGAAATTGGTGCACATGGAAGAATAGATGCATAAAAATACTCAAATATTATGCTTAAATATAACTAAATACATCCATATTTAGTTCGATATGTCTGGGATGTAAGAGGCACAAAACAATCTTGATCAATGAAATGTCTTGACCGGAATCATTTGACATTCCTGTCCTCCAATAATAACCTACTGACATTTGAATTTGACTTTTAGCAAGGGATTCTTATTAAACTGTGAAATGCTACAAAAACAATTTAACAATGTCACAAGAAAACAATGTAATGGTTTTTTCAGGGCAGAGACAGAGTATGAAATGACTTGACTATGGTGAAACGATATTTAAAAAATGTAATAGAGTTGTATTCCATCCAGCAGATGGCAGCATTCTATATCCTTACACATCTAAAATGGCCTCATGTGTCGTTGAGGTTCATGGTTTATCTAGCCGGTTTCAGATACAAACCAAAGCTCTGTCTGTTATTCTCAATGGCATTTCATTTGTTATCAAGACAAAGTAGATAAATCTGTTTTCACTTCCATTTCTTAAGTGTTTTGACCAGAGAGCAGCAGAGGTCACCTTTTATATAAGGGCAGCCATATAGATCACATCTGGAAGTGATTAACTGCTCAATCATAACAAAACAACCCACAGCATTTTTGTAGGAATGGAAAGAAATTCTTTTCATTTCACTCCACTCACTAACTGTTCTATGACTCCTTGGTTAGGAGCTGATGAAAGTCGAAAAGTCAACAAAAGGCCAGAATCTCAGCCAAGTATTGTTCTCTGTTTCACCAGAGCTGTGTACTTCGTCAAAATAAGACACATCAGTGCTTTTTCTTACAAATAAAACAAAATAGTGCTGTGTAAATGAATGTATTGAATGTATCCTGATTGGTTCTTTGCATGGGAGAGTTTTTGATTACTGTTTGTCATTTCAATCCACCGTACTGTGTGGAGTCTGTGGATTTAGCAACCTTAATACAAGACAGCTCTGAATCACGTTGATGCATGTGAGCCTTAAAGGTGAGGAGGAGTCGAGTGTCTCAACTGTGTTGACTTGACTTGCAGAATTACAACAAACGTGTACCAGCAGTGTCATTAAACACATAAAGAAAACATTATTTTTTTATAATGCAGCATTGACAAAGTGTCTACCAAAAACAAGGTTAACAATACTTCAGAGCCAGTGTGGCTACTGACTGACAATGAGCTGTGCTTGATAACCTTATTAAATTACAGTAAACATTTCACAATTACACTTTGGTGACCCAGTTACTTCGACATGCTACAACTTTTTTTTCCTATTGTCAACAAATCTTGTGTACAAACCAACAATAAATATATCTCCTAGGACGTATTGTGTGTGTATCGGGTCCTCTGTGTGATAGAACACAGTAGTTTATTCTAAATGAATCCAACGCAAACACCCTACCAGCCCAAATTCTCACTAGAGCACCAAATGTGGATTCATCCGCCGCTACAAATAGTGCCCAACACATGCATTATTTCCTTCTGTTTGAGGAAGATGTTGAACATTTACTGAAAACTACAGTGACCATTTAATAGCTGCACACAAGTAAAGATCAAACTAAGACATTCACCAATGTGAATGCATGAAAACACTGGAAATACACAAACAAATAAATCTCATAATCACAGCTGGGACACTCTTATCACACTGAATGGTGCCTCATAACACAAAGTCATTCAATGTAATCAAACCAACTCTGTCATCATACAAACATCTTGTGTTGCCCAATGATGTGAACTCTCACAGGTTGTTACCACGGGTCTTTCCATACTCTACCATGACAGTGGCTTTAACCAGTTACCATTTAATGTCCTTTTTTTGGAGAATTGGTGGTTGAGTTTAGGGGGAGATAGCAGGTGAACAATAAATGCCAGAGAGAAGTGGTGACATCATCTGAAAGCTTTGAACCTTAAAATTAATTTGCTGCGTGTCAAGTTGTTCTGGTCAAAAATATGTAATAAATTGACTTATATTAATGTTATGAACCCCTTATACACGACCTTATGAATAGGTTTAAATAAATATGTCCCTTTGAATTCCATTTCCATGTTCAACTATGTCCCATGAGTTGTTGCAACAATTTTTGGGTTAATGCCATTTGTTACACACAGTTGTTGCTGAATTATGCAATTGTATTCATATCGAGAATGGATAAAAATGGTCAAAAACCCTCCAGAATATAACATCAATATAAAAAGACCTTTGGAACAACATAGAAGAATCCGTGCTGTGATTTGTGTTCAAAAACTTTGGTCTTTTTTTGAAATTTCTGTATTTTCAGTGATTAGATGACGAGCACTTGTGTTCTTCAAACTGCTGAGCGTGCCGTTGTAATTTTAACAGGTTAAAACAGAAGAGCATGCTGATAATTACAGATGAAGCTAATGCTAGATCTTAATGTCTTCAAAGATGTTGGAATCACTTGTTAATAATGTCCCAGCAGACATTTTGACCTATCACTGAGCCAGCATGAGCAAAAGCCTGAAACCAAAGCAGCTGTTAATTGTCAACACCTTTGCTTTTCTTGTCAAAATGTCTAACATGAAAAACAGCTATTAACAAGGGGTCAATGTATTCATCAGATTTTAGTGCTGTAAAATGTACTGTTGTGTTCTGTAGGACTTGCAGTTGTTCTGTATTTGCTTTTGTTTTCTGGAGCTCTCTTGCTCACTCACTTTTGATTTCACACACTCATTAGACACAACACACCATAAATGAATACCTATGCATGTCGTAATTTTATTTACAAATGGTAAGACCATACACCATAAAAATATATAAAAACACCATAAAAATATATCTCACTTTCACATATATACATTTAGATGTATTTATATGAACTATGTAGACAAGAAAAATCTCAAGTACAGATGTGGTGACTATCATAGTGGCTAACCTTGAGATCTTTGATACAAGGCAGGACCTCTGAACACAACAAAGGACAAACTTCACACAGATTTGGTTCTAAAGCTCCACAGAAGCCTATTACATCAGAGGTGGTTTTGTTTCATCTGGACATCTTTATCAATTCCTATTTGGAATCAGTTGGGTTTTTTCCTGAACACCCATTAGGTAGATCTTACAATTATTTGAGCCACAGTTAAGAAAAAAATCTGAGATTTCAAGAATACACACAAAAGTCTGAATTTTATGAGAATGCACCCTAATTTCTAGAAAAATAATTCTAGAAAATTAGGAAAGAAAATGTGTAATTTCTAGAAAAGATATAACAATAGCAAAAATGAATAATACAATAATAAAAAAGAAAGAATCCAATCCTTTTTTGGAAAGAACTGTAATAATATTTGGGAATAAAAGGCATGATGTTAGAACAAAAGCCTATCTTGTTTATTTTTTAAAAATCTTTCTTAAATTCAACTATTTATTCTTTAGATTGCAGATTTAAGTTTTATTTATTTTTTCATCATAAAGGCCGGTTACATTGTACCCAAGGTATAAGTGCATCTTGTTTGTTGCTGTCATGTTCGAATATGTATGGTTATACATGGTCTTGCACTGTATTTTTATGTCCTGACTGTACTTTTATGTTAGCATGTATGGACTATCTGTATGCAGCTGTGTCCAGCACATCTTGCCTGAGACTAATTTCCTTTGGGACAATAAAGTTTATCTTATCTTATCTTATATTGTGAAAATAAAACGCATATTACAAAAATATAAGTTGTCATTTCTATTAAAGGTCTTAATATGATAAGATAAGAGAGATGCTAAAAAGGTGTAAACAATAATAATAAGGTTCATTAATTAAAGCTATAACTTCAGCTCATATGTATCCCTCATTTGACAAGTAAATCTAAGTAGATATTCAAATAAGAATCTCATAACATTATGATATTATCATTGAAATGTTTTAGCTTTTTTTCTTGTAAAATTATAACTTTATTCTAACAATATTACATTTTTCTCAATAATATTGAAGACATTTTCTAGAAATCTCAAATTTTTTATTTTCTAAAAGAAGCCCTAATATTGTGTCATAAGATCTGGCTCAGACTGAGGTGTGGGGTGCATTTAGGGTCATTTGATCTGATGACCCCTCACACAGTCGTGATTTTAACACTGTGAGTGAGAGCAGGAGGAGTAGAGGTAAAGTAAGATGAAGCAGTCGATCAGAAGGATGGTGTAGAAACATCTCTGCGTGCGCAAACTCCGACCTCTCTGGAAGCGAGTCAGTAACACAGCCAACAGCAGAAAGAAGGTGGCAGTGTTCAGGAGGAGAAAGAGTCTTATGTAGGAGGAGGTGCTGGAGAGACCTTCGCTTCCTGCCGTGGCCACCATGTGAACCTCCTTGAATTTACGGCCCTTGACAAAGGCCCCCTTTCTGTTTCTGCGGCCATCTGTATAATCCATAAAGGCCCTGGAGTCTCCCTCTCCCTCCTCCGGGCTGTCCTCATATGTACGCTTTGAAGTCCTCTGTCTCACCTTTTTCTCATTTACCTCAATCTGTGCAAAAATGTCAGGTAGACTCTCAAGCTTCTCCCCAAAGTTCAATTTCTTCCCCCCTTTACCCCTGCCCTGTTTCTTAGACATTGAAAACATCTTCTCGATGACCTCCTCTGTCTTCTTCTTGTCCGAGAACTGGAGGAGGCGCTCCGCAGTCTTACGGAAGCTGGCGGTGTTGAGAACCCGTCCTAGGATGTGCCTCTCCATTTGCTGGAAGACGGGCTTGACGTGCTGGAGGTTGTCCTCCACCACGTTGACGTATTCCTCCACTTCCTCAGGCGAGCTGTCCTCTGCAGCTGCTGCCTTCTCGAATACAATCTTCTTGTGGTCCAGCAGCACCATGGCATACAGAGGTTTGCTGGTCACCTCTGAAGTCAGCAGGTAGATAGTGTAGGTGTGCTCCTTGGTGGCCAGGTAAATATCCACTCTCTGGTCGTCGCCACGCAGGCTGAAGCTCTGTACATCCACACCTGGCCCAAAGAAAATGTAGGCCACCCTGGTGTGAGGGTACCTTAATGGCATTGTGACGTTCACATAGTTAGAGCCATTGTAGGCGTACCCTCGAGGGTAGTTCCAGTAACCTACCACTCCTTTGTTACTGTAACCTGTGTCATCCATCCAGAACATCTTATACATATCCTCACCGTGTGATACAAACGCTCCATGGACACCATCTACTTTTGTACCCTGGAATGGAAGCTCCGTGTTGTGAAAGAAGGCACTCATGACCCTGGTGGGGCTGTCTGGGTCCAGGTGGAAGTGGTCCACCAGGAGCAGGAGCTGTGGCTGAAGAAGGAGAAGGTTCCTTTGGAAGTTTCTGATCTTCAACTCTGGATTATAAGCGGAATGTCCCTCACCACGGATGAAGACCATTCCCTGTCTCTCCAAAGCAGCTTCTACTTTACCCTGGGCGTCAGCTGCCAGCCCCATCTTGTACTTTAACCACTTGGAATCGCAGGCTTCTGTAACCTGTCCAGCCCACGGCTTAAAGCAGCTCCCTGAGACTGCAGAGCTAAACAATACTGCATTGTTCAACAAGGTGTACTTGGGTCCATACAGTGCCTCTGTGATGAATGGGACACCATTGGGTGCAAAAGTGAAAGTGTTCTGATCAGGGTGCTCATGACCAGCGTTAAAGTTCCTCCACCCTTTGATCCACTCTTTGTATTTGTTCATGTGAACGATGTCGAATATGGCACGTCCCCCCAGCTTCCCTGACTTAAAGGAGAGAAAGGTGCGGTTGGTGTCTGCGGGTAAAGCACTGCCGTACGTCACCACACCCCAGTCCTCAAAGTGGTGGAGCTGGGATGTTCCAAAATCTGATGGAGGCTTGGGAAGTAGTCCTGGGTCATACCTGCAGAATACCATGACAGGACAGATATCAGACGAATAAAATACCAATATGGACATTAATAAAACTAAAACTAAAAACTAAAACTGATGGAAATTCTTATGAGTTTAAAGGTTTTTTCAATCTGCCTCATTGACATGTACCATACTTATGTGAATCTCTATGCTTTCCCATAATGCCTTTTTGGCAGCCCTAAGAGCTGTGACATTTTCAAGAAAATGTTCATATCAATATTGCATATTGATATCAATACCACTCTCATGTCTGTCAGCTAAAAATACAGAAAAAGTAGCTCAATTTGAGATGTATACAAAAATGCTTTAGCAATAGATAAAGTATTTATTTGGGTTTATTCCCCTTTTAATAACAGCTCTAAGGTCATATATTTCCTAATTTATGAAATACATTTTCAAAACGACTGGATCCTTCTGCCCCCCTTTTCCAAAAACTCAAGATAATGACAGATTCAGATCAATATATACCAAATATGCTTTTTTTATATTTAAGTATATGCATAGTCCAAATTCCATTCCTAAACCGTTCAGTGAATATTTCCATGTCAACTCACAATTACATAGGTACAATACAATACAATTGACTAGACAAAGATTTCACCTTCCTCACTATCGTACTAGCCTTCTCCTTAAAATACAGAGGAACAATACTCTGGAATGATCAATTAAATAGTTCAATACAGTTTTCCTCTCTGAACAGTAGTTCAGTAGCAGCAGTTTGGTGGCTGCTTTGATTGCTCAGGTCACTAAGTAGCACACACTCATACACAGGCACACATGCACAAACAAACACACACACACACACACACACACACACACACACACACACACACATGCACGCACGCACACACACACACACACACACACACATTTCTACACTTGTTTTATTTTACTTTTAATATTATTATAATTTTGCTTTTTTCTATTTCATAGTTACTTTTTTTAAATTTAAACTTGTGAATTTTAATATAGGCAGAGGCCTGTATAAGCCCTTTTGGGTTTCTTGCAGCTGCCTTGCACCTTCCTTTTGTTGTTATTTCTTTATCCTTATTTTTTTGTCTTACTGTGCAAAATAAAAAACTTCAAAACTTCAGCTCACCAGATGAACTCTGTGTGGAGAGTACACCATCTCTGGCCTTTTCCAGCCTGCCCTGGCCCCTCCATCACCCTGTTTTGATGAATCAGATCTGCCAGCCAGTTTCCACTGCCATTACGTAACACATAACGGTCCAAGAAGACCAGCTGGCTCTCTGGCCCGTAGAACCAGTTGTAGTTGGAATCTGCGATGGCCACAGTCCGCTGAAATCCTGATAAGCAAAAAAACACAGAGAAGACACTTCAGAGGTGGCTGTTCATAAAGGTGTCATGCAGATATCATAAATAATGGGCAAATATGACAAATAAAATGATGTTTTGAGTGATGTTCAAGTTTGTGGTACCAACAATACATGAAAATATCACTTCAAACTACATGGATTCTATGCTAATTCCACGCTGTCACACAGGGCTAATACAAAATATTCGGCCTGTGGTCACTTCCCAGCATGAACCCCAGCTCAGTCCCAAACCAAGCGCAAATTGCTCACACTGTTTTGTTGTCTGTAATTATGTAAGGAAAACCTTGCACTCTGGTGTTGAGAGAGTTCTTAGAAACTACAGTGTGTAATCACAATCTATCATTCAAAAATAATTGTCCTTTTGGTTGTTACATTTTAACTGAAAATGTCATGCCTCTTTACTACTTAAAAGTAAAAGAGAATCTACTTTCACTTAAACTGACACTTGACCGGACAGTAATTTCTTTTGGCACTTATTACTTTTATCACTTACAGCTGGTGTTTCAGTTCTTTATGATACTTAAATTTCATAGGATTACTATATTATTCAGCTGAAACTACAAATCTATTCTGGCCTCACACTTCAACTGGCTCTTTGATCAATGATTTGGGTTTTTTTGTTAGCATTTTTATTTGACAGTTTACAGTAAACAGGCAGATAGAAAATTAACTGTACTGACCTACCAACCCTCTTCAAAACTGCTTTTAATGTGTGACTGCTTTAGGTTGTTTTGTGTTATATTTCTATGTTCTTGTTGTTGCTCCCATTGCATTAATGTGTGACTGTGTTTTTAAAATTTAAAATGTGTGACTGTTTTTAAATTGTGTTAATAATAATAATAATAATTATTATTATTATTATTATAAAATGGAGGGGAGAGAGGGCTGTAACCACTTGGCTACCAAGGTGTTCTTTTTGACTGACATTGTAACCCTTTTCAGTAATGCTTACACTTAAGACTCCAGCCTCTTTCAGCACATACAGGCTGTTGTTGTGGTTCCAGATCCAACAGTCTCCAGGCTGATGTAATTAGAGGTGCTTTATGAGTGCAGAAATGCTTCTCAGCCACAATATAGAAACTGTTGGCAGGGGGCTGTGAAATGTCCGGGCCTCGGTTAGGGGCCCCTCCTCCTCCTGCTGCCCTCCCCCTGACCTTCAGACAAAACTTCCAGGACAAAACTTCCTGCAGGTCTCAGTTCAGCTTTGAAATGCATCCAGGAAGGTAATAACTACATGCATGCATACCCCATATCAGCTTAGAGGAGAGCTACTCTCCAATGTGGCAGCCTAACATTATTTTCACAACCAACTTTTCGAGTTTTGACCAGGCGTCAACCTCCGGGTCTGAGCAGGGAGGCAAACCAGGAAGTGCATTAAGCTGCATTCTACCAAAAAATTCCAGCAGGGGGTGCTAAGTGTGGCTGCAAAAACATTTCTGTCCATTAATTTCAATGCAAAATGAGAAAACTTCTCACTCGATTTATTCCCTCATTATATTTTTTTTGGACAACGCTTTGGTCTCAATCGCTAGTAAAAATATTCTTCAAGACAATTTGATGTTATAGTTCAAATAATGGCCCCATTTAGAAGAAAATAGAAGATAAAGAATCGTATGATTTGGGGCGTGGCTACCTTTGATTGACAGGTGGCTAACAAGGCGAGCTGTCAACATACATTTTGTTTTTTGCTAGCCAAATCTAACATCCCAGTTAATGCTCCAGTTAATGCTAACATGGATTAGCAGCGGCTTCTCTCAGTCAGGTTGAGGTGTAGAGAGGCGTGTAGTCGTCAGATCCCTCTCGCTCCTCCACAGTCCAAATATGGTCTGCTCCTCGTATCAGAAACAAGATGGCGATGCAAGATGGCGGCGAGTGTAAGGCTGAGCTCGATGCTTCCAATGGGCAGTTCACAAACCAATGGGTGAGGTCTCGGTCACTACGTCCATTATGTATACAGTCTATGATTTTGACCTGCTCTTAAAAAAGTAAATAACAATGCAGGCCATGGCAGATCAATTGATAGTTACCTGGCAAGATAGTCCTGTACAGGAAGGCAAAGTGTTTAAGGAGCCAAGGGTGGTCGAAGTGGCTGATGGAAAAGTGGCGCTGCACCAGGAACATGTACTGGAACAGAGAGCGGGTGGTGTATGTCCCGTAGGCCACGCCTTCATACAGAGAACCATCCGTCACATCCTGCAAAAGGACTATGGACTTCTCCATGATGGACAGAACCTGCTTGGTCCACAGGTAGGCCTCCTGGAGGTAGCCTGGAACACAGGAAATGGAGATGGCTTCACAGATTAAATGCATTCTCATGTCTCTCAGTATTTAAAAGGATTAGATTAGATTAAATGTTATTGTCCCCAAGGGACAGCACTGCACATACAGATAGCAAATAACATAGACAATCAACAAAAAACATCATAAAATAACATGACAGGTAAACATTACATTCAGAGCACCCTGTTACCTAGAGCAGCTATGGCTATAGGGATCAGGCTTCTGCCAAGACGAGCCCTTTTGCACCTTAATGTTCTGAACCAACGCATTATGCTTTAGCGAACTACACCACGGTCGCATGACTTCAACATCCCTACTGTTATGGTTCAGATGGTCTCAGAAAAGATAAGCGGGGTTCTGACAAGGTAGTGAATCTGTACTTTTTTTTCTCAACATTGTATTTTGACTTTATTCTCGTCATTTCAAATTATTTCTCAAAGTGCATAATTCACTTTCCCCCCCTCCTCTTGTTATTATTTCCCCTACCTGACCTGAATTCTCCTCCGTAAATTTCAATGCCACATGTAAATAAAACTGCAGAGGGCAGTGTAGGTGTTGATATCACATCAAATTTGTTACAGCTAAATCTATTTTTACATCATTTGGCACAGACAGACCTTTGGTAACTTAAATGCTGAAAATGATTAGACACAGATGGTATGATTTTTGGAGGATGTTGAAAATCCTTTCAGGAGCTGTTGGATCATTGTCCGTCCATCCGTTATCCTTAAGCGCTTACCCAAACCAGGATCGCAGGGGGCTGGAGCCAATCCCAGCCGACATTGGGCGAGAGGCGGGGAACAACCTGGACAGGTCGCCAGACTATCACAGGGCTGACACCACAGACAACCATTCACACCCACAGACAATTTAGAGTCATCAATCAAACCTAAGCTGCATGTTTTTGGACTGTGGGACAAAGCCATAATGACACAGGGAGAACATGCAAACTCCACAAGAAGAAGAGCCACAGGCAGAATATCTTAAATATAAAATATCTATAATATATAACACAAAACTCTTAAAGTCACACCAATAAAACTATTAAATGCTACATTATATCACAAAATGGAATCCACTGAAAACAGAATCTCAGTTGTATGACTTAACTTAGCAAACTTCTGAAACTGTGACAAATCAGACGTAATAATTATTGGTCCTAAATCCCTCACCAAATCCACTGACAACTTCAACATCACCACTGATGATTCCACTCTGTCCCTCTCCCTCCACATCCACAACCTCAGAGTCATTTTTGACAGCAACCTCTCCTCGAGCACCACATAACCCAAATCACCAGAACTGTTTCCGCCCGTCACTCTCCTTCCCTGCCGTAGAAACATTGAACCACGCCTTTGTAACCTCCAGTCTGGACTACTGCAACAGCATCTTGTATGGCACACCATCCAAACTACTCTACAAACTCCAGTACATTCAGAACTCTTACGCCACTTGCCTACTCACCCGCTATCCCTCCTGTAACCACAGAACCCCTGTCCTCCAGAACCTCCACTGACTTCCTGTTCCACAACACATCCACTTAAAAATCCTCCTCCTCACCCACAAAGCCCTCCATCACCAGGCCCCCTCCTACCTCACTGACCTCCTCCATCACCACACCCTTTCTACAGCCTCTGTTCGAAACCTACAACCTCTTCGAACTGCTTTTAATGTGTGACCAATGTTGTTGATTTTGACTGTTGTTTGTCTTTATTAGGGTCAGAGCATCGACTATGTCCGCAAGGAACCTATTGGAATTGTAGGAATTATTATTAGACATACCAGGGGAGACATACCAGTAAAGTCTCAAGGATGGTGAAAAGTGGATGATTCACACACCTTTAATCCTGTAGAAGATCTATTTCAATTGCCACAGTTTCAAGATGGGCACCCAAGGTTATTGTCAACAATTCAGTATGTGACCAAATGTGTCCCCCTGTGTTTCTAAGTTATGGTGTTCACTTATGGACAGAAAAGTGACAGTGAAAGTCACAGTGAAGTTGACCTTTGACTTGTTGGCTATAAAATGTCATCACTTCATCATTTTATTCTATTAGGGATTTGTGTTAACTTGTGATATTTTGAATTATGGCCAAACAAGTGTTTTGTGAGGCCACAGTGATTTTGACCTTTGACCATCAAATTTGAATGAATTCATCCTTGAGTCCAAATGAAAGTTTCTGCCAAATTTAAATAAATTCACTCTAGGCTCCCTGGGTGAAGTAGTGTGCTGCCCACTGCTCCAAGCATGGTGTGTTTCCACTGGTGTGTAAAAAGGATGGGTTAAATGCAGAGGTTGAATCTTAAGACAGAACACTCTATGGTTTCTGTTTCTGCTTGTTAAATCATTAACTCTGTTCAAGACAGATAAATATCCCTGCTGGTGAGGTGAATTCAATTTTCCGCACAAGGGGGAACTACATTGTTTCTATATGGATACACTTAATCTGATTAAGAGAGACAATGTATCGTTAAAAAGGACTTCTTCAAAAGTGCCCTGGCCTGAGATCAGAAAAACTGCAGTCAAGTATTATACAACATAACTGACCAATAATAGACCTCTACTGTTTTGTACAAAATCAGAGAACAGTAATCCTCTTTGCAAGCAGGGGCGATGAAAGGCCTTTACTTTCTGAGAAACTGCACTAAAAAATGACTAGTATTTTATAGTATGAGTGTGGGTTTATGTCACTAATGGAATTAATGAACAGCATTACAGCCAACAACTCCAACAAGTATGTTACCTAAAGAAACCTTTCACACACATTTAGCTGCGGCTATGGAAAACATGACACCCCAACGACACACTACACCATGTATACTCTCACCACACACACACACACACACACACACACACACACACACACACACACACACACAGGATCACATACATAGACTTTACTATGAGAACAAGCGACCGCATAAACACACCAGCCACAGTTCATTGAGGAATCCCGGGGCCATCGGTGGTAACTGGCCAGGACCTGCCTAGCCAGCAAAGTCCGCCCACTGAGCTGTCCCCAACAGTGTTTGGTTTGGTTTTGGGGACCACAGGCCTGCACAGACCAGGTATTTACCATCAAACAGGAACTCTTGGCACGCACAAAGACCATGTTTACACAAAAAGAGCTTCACTAGCACTCACACAGTTCTTGGCTACTCTTCACTCTCAAAAGTAAATAATATATTAAATTCTTGTGAAAATTCTTGTGAAAGCTTTCTGGGGAAAATAAACACAATTTGTCAGTGCTCTGGACTACCATCTTGAGTAATAGTGAGTTAAAGATATTGTTTGTGCTTCTGTTTTTTGGCTAGCATTGGAAAACAGCAGCGTATGTGAAGCTTCTCTGAAACTGTAATGTTAGCTAGTGGAGCTATAAGCTACTCTACACGTTTAGCTATAGCTTCCTTACATTAACATCTGTCATTCTGATACCTAGCCACATTAAGAACTTCAGTTTAACACTTTTCTTCCAAATCTCTGTTTTGTCTGGCTTTTTTCAGATTACTAAATGTTTGGCTTCACCAGCGGTCGCTAACTTTGCTTTATGTTTGTTCTGGGTCAGGTAGTTTGAAGTGTGCTTATTTGACTTGTTATATTTAAAACTCTTGCTAAGCACAGCTAGAAATGGCACATAAGAATGAATAAACCAATGAGATTAAAGGGGTTAAAAAGCTAAACCAAGCTGATGGGAGCTACATATGTGTAGAGCAGAGATTTCCTGCAATAAACCCTGTGCCACACAGGCAGTGATGTATTTAGATTTTAGATTAGTAAAAATAAAAAAGTGAAGTAAAACAAAATAAAAAAACAGAAGTGAAACTGGCTAGTTAGCAAGAATACTAACCGTCACCATGACTGAACAAAGAAGATGACGTACCTTTTAGCCTAATGCTAATGCCATCAACACAAAATCCATCACACTGTGCTGAACATACAGTTAAACCACAGTTATTACTGAAATACCAAAGAACTCAACAGAAAAGGAGAGATAAAAATAATCATCATGTAAATCAACACCAAAAGGAAAACATACCAGATAAACTACATCACATGCACATGTTGTATAGCTGCCGTCAGCTCCAATTTCCTCCGTTTTCCCACAGTCATCAACATCCAGATCCCTTGCTCAACACACATTATGTCCACTCTAATGTGAACGTCAAGGGATTTGTTATTTCCAACAATGCTGTTTGACTAACCCTCTGCTCCATCAGATCGTCACACATGGTTGACGGGGTGCAATTGCAAGAAACTTGTATATAACTGAGCAGGGAGCTTGTCACTTGTTTTGTTTTTTAAATATTTTTAATATATGGGGCAGGAAGAAGTCCGTAATAAAATACAATGTTTTCTACAGTATAACAGCTCAGTTGTGGGGGAGGTGCATTCATGTGAGGTGGTACATGTGGCTAGTATCGCTTTACATTAAAAGAAGTGAAAAAGGAAAGGAGAAGAGCCAGGAGTTTGGGGGAAGCACCGTTGAAGCTAAAAGCTACTCCTCATTGGAAAGAGTTAAGCTACAGCACACTGCACTTCTGTTTAAAGCAGCAGCAAAGTTCTAGCTGTACGTCTCTCCTTCTGACTTTATGTAGCCACACAATCTGTGTGTATCAACTGTGGATAAACTGTGCACACTTCTGACCAAAAAGAGCATTCAGCCTCAAGGCACCAACTAGCTCCTGTATCTAGAATGTGCTGCTACTGCTTTATGTGCTTATTAAGCCAAATTCTGTCAGCGCTTCCTAAGAACGAAACTAACAGACAGCATGCAAATTTATAATTATAGTGAGTTGTTCCTTGTATGAGAATGTTATTTAGGGCACAAAGTAATGGAAAAATACCTTGTCCAAAAATGTTAGCCGTGGGCTTAAAGCTGTGTCAGATAACCAGTGAGAGTAAGACAGACTTTCTGCTAATTTACTTTGTGCTTATTGGAAACTTATTCACAGCCTTTTTGGCAGAACAATACTGGGACGTACAGTCATTCCTGTGCACAGGCAATGAATGACACATATACAATAATGGAATGCAGTCAGGCGTCTGCACAGTGTTGGAGGAGACTACTAAATGAAGCAGTTACATTGTTTATCATTGCAAATACATCATATGCTAGCAATCTTTTAAGAAGCTATTTTCTCACCACTGCTCAGTATGAAACTGTCATCCCCACACGAGATCTGTAGTAAAGCACACTTTAAACAGGAAACCTGTCATAAACAGAGCACCCAAATAGTGGTTGAGCCCAAACCCAGGTAACACATACAGGCAGAGCTGGAGCAGACTCAGTTTTTCCTGGGTTTGACACAAGAAATGAAGCAAAAAGAGGACAGGCTATAACTCTCCTGAGTGTTCACAGAGCTTTGCGTCTGTTGTTGCCCTCTACAAAAAGCCTCAAATAAAACCAGTGTGACCACAGTGCTGCCATACAAAGTCTAACTGTAACTACACAAAAGGTAAAACTGAGAAAAACTGCTTTAAAGTTTTTTAATGTTTTTTAACTGGCCAGCCAAACAGGTTATAGGTAGATAAGTGATATGACATTTATTCCTACATGTATTGATGGTGTAATCTTTATGCTCAAAGATCATGATGATTTATTTGACCTTTGACCCCAAAACATAGTTACTGCATTGCTGAAAAGGTTTCTTATAGTAATACAAAACCAGTGCAGTAACAACAATGTTGTCCTCTTTTTCAGCTTTTATATTTTGTGTTTAACAACTCTATTCAAAGATTTGTGTATTTTAGACTTAATATTATAAAGTTTGAGTTGGATTTTGTGATTTTTATATAATTATTTCTCTGAAATAAACCAAATTTAAATCTAAAGCTTTGTCACAAGATAAAACAGACATCAAGGGGTTCATTTTTAGTTATAACAACAGTCAATTTTGACTAAAAATGTAGTTACTGCAGTTAGGTTTTGTAGGGCAGTGTGGTTCTCTGTTAGCCAGCTGTCATTTAGTTCACATCAGGACTGTATCTTTTGTATCAGAAATCAAATCCCTGTAAGCAAAGCAAGCTGCACTGCAGGCATTTACCTTCTGATGGCCTTTCTCTGCTGCTACTCAAAATATTGAGGGCAGGATATTGAGGCAAGAAGAGACATTAAACTGTGAATATTTATGTCATGTCACAGATGTTGGAGAGAATCAGGACCAAACCTTAATGCACAAAGTGGCAGAGTTACGGAAGGAAACTAAGGAAAGAGCAACTCTGGCAGATAAAATCACAGTGTCTGCACTGAAATGCCAGTCAAAGCTTCTCTTAAGGATTCATGAACTACAACCTTTGGGACTGTTTAAAACACTATGTTAAATGATAAACTTTTTTAAATATGCACTCTGAATTCTGAATTTGATGCACTTTTTTATATTTTACACAGCATCCCAACTTTTTGAAATCGGTGTATATACACATGTATGTACGTGAATATATACTTTTAGTCGGAAAAACTGAGCAAACTCTATCTATTGATAAACTTAATGAAAAAAATGTACAGTTCATGTACTTTTACTATGGAACTATGGGATTATGTTTGTTGATATTTTTACATATCTACAAAACTGAAGCAAACATTTTAACATGCATGGGTAAAGGACTGAAACTTTTTTCAAATCTGTAGTCAAACTAACATTTTAGGCCTCTTAACTGTGAAGATTTGCTTTTTTGACAAATTATGGGTTGATGATGATGGAAAATATTGGCACATTATTCAATAATTAAAATGATTGTTAGTTGCAGCCCTACTAACCTTAACTGACTCTATAACTCTATAACTCAGCCACAGTGAGCAAATATGACTTCACATTCACTGAACAATGAGTCTGCCAAAGCATTTATCTTGGAGGAATAGCACATGTGAATGAGTCAGTCTAATTCACTCAGCAGTCATCTCTCTTTCTTTACCTGCAATTAACTTTAACACATACTAATCCAGTCAGATTATCCAAATAAGATGTTTTTTTTCCTAAAATGAAATGTACTGTTCTAAAAGAAAAGTTGTATTGCTCTACACAGTCCACAGCAGACTAGGATACTATGTTTCATTTTGTCATGATTATACTTGTGTGTTTCACTAGTAAAAGATACAAAAAGATTTAAACGTGTCATTATAATTCACAGTAACTGAAATTGTGGAAATATTGGAGACACACACATTTTTTAGGATTGTCCAGGAATACAAGGATTTTGTGACAATATTAAAAAGGAAATAGACATTATCTTGTAAGTAGATTTTGTTCCAGAACCTGTGTTATTTTTGTTGGAAGCCATACCTAAAGACCTTTATAATGCAGATCAGGGATATATACAGAGGGTTTTATTACTAGTAGCAAAGAAAATGATCACGGTGAGCTGGAGAGATGTAAAACCGCCTTCTACTGTATAGGTCAATGGGTCCAGAGACTGAAAAATGTCTACATGATGGAGCGAATGACTGCAAGTCTGCAGCTAACTATGGACACTTTTACGCGAAGATGGACCTGCATTTCAAAATACCTGGGTGTTTGATGGATGGGATGTTGTGATAGAATACAGTTGAAAAGAGATACCGATTTGAATTCCTATTTGAAAATTTTGCTTAGCCACCATTGATAGATATCGTTTACTCTGCCTGTTGTTGTTACTAGTATTAATACTTTTACTTTTACCTGGGAACTATTTTATTTCATAATTACCTATTCCTTAATTTAATATACTTCTTGTACCTTTTTATGTATTAATTTTATATACTTTATACTTTATTTTTCATTTCCTGTTATATCTTATTTTCACTCCTTTATTTATTTATTTATTTAATTATTATTTATTTGTGTGTATGTATGTGTATATATCATTATTTTTATTTATTTTCCCTTATTTTCCCGATTTATTTATTTATCTATTCTCCTCTTATATTTTATGTGTCGATGTTTATTATGATGTCCCTTATTACAAGTCCTATGTCGGGAAATGTTTAAAAAGGCTTATGTTTGTAAAATGATTAAAATGCTAAAATAAAAAGTTTTTAAAAAAAATTCACAGTAACTGCCTTCAATGGCTTGACATCAAGCATTTCTGTTTTAGCGAGAAGATCAGCTAGAAACCATCAAAGGAAGGTAAACAGTATTAACTTGTGTAATATAAAGGCCCATACAAAACTGAAATCCTGGCAAAAACACAAACACACCACAAAGACATAAATCCCTATAAACTCACCTTGAGTCATGTAAACCAGGCTTCCTGTGAGCAGAGCCACACAGTTGGTGGGCTGGTGGTTGTGCAGGTACTGAAAGCCCCAGCCGCGGACGTAGGACTTCTCGTACATCAGGCGCGTCGCGTTGCCAATCACCTGGAGGAAACGTTCCTGCTGATCCTTGTTCAAGTACTCATAAAGAAAGTCATAAGCAGTGGCGAACCCGACCAAAGAGTGTGCCAATGGAACTTCATCCCAGGGGGCATCTTTAACCAACCTGCAATACAAACACCAACACAAGGCTCAAAGTTAGGCATCAAGCATGTGTGAATCATGTGGAAATTCAACATTTAATGGTAATCAGGTTTGAAATTTTCACTCCTGTCCTGAACAAGAAGCCTGTGTCTTTGCAAAGCCTTTTAATTATCCTTACCGCAGCTGTAAAACATCTTTTCACTTTGAAAGCAAAAAATTAAGTAGCATTTTATACCATTGCCACCCAATAAAGAGACATTAAAAGTGGAGTGTGTGCAAATTCTTTCCTGGTTAACAGGCGCTAGGATCTAAGAATGCTGACTTCTGTGAGTTTCAGGAGAGCAAAGTGTTGATGCTGTAAAAGAGTTACAGCTGCTCTGTATTATTCTGTTCACTTTAGTTTAAGAGAAAGGAACTTCAAGGGTGGTGATGAAACCAAGGGAGACAACACAAGTTGAAATCTAACAGAGATCTAACACAGCTGTTGACTGCTGCTAGAGTTTTTTGTCACGTTTTTTGTCACGTCTGTTTACTTCAAGAGCAAATAAAAATTTCAGCGGAGCAAAATATTAATTTGAGATTCACTCTGTCCAGCTGTTATAATGTCATTTCTAAATGTATTCTGTATCAGACATTGGCCCTCATTTATCAAACGAGCGTAGAAACGAGGACAGATTTGTGCGTACATTTCGTCTTATGAGTTCATGTGTGATTTATCAAACATTCGTATCTTGCCAATCACAACGTTAGAATGATCGGCTGTTGATAAATGTGGCGGCTCGAAACAAGCCTCATTTAAATGTCGTGCTCTATATACTCGATTCAGATGGCTCGCCTCAAGGGTTTACGACTTCGAAGGACGCAATACGGCCAAAAAGAGGATCCCCCCCCCCCCCTAAAGTCACCTTTGTGCAAAGTGCACTGTTACAAATAACAACAGGAGCGAAATACACATTCTACAGAAATACGCAGCTTTTTGGTTGCAGCCAGGCGGTAAACAATGTTTTAAAGTAAGTTCCCAAAAGAAGAGGAATTTCTCAGAGGCAGAAAATGAAACGCTGACGTCAAACAGGTGCAACACAACAAACTGGTTTTGTTTGGCAACATAAAAAGTGAAAAAGAAGGAAATCAGTGCTGCTGTCAGCAGAGTAGCAGACCATTCAACACCCGGTAAAGTTGGAATATTACATTTATACATCGTGATATATAATGCCGAATAGCCTATATAATATGCAAAAATTATAATTATTGTGATGAGAGATATTATTTTTTACATTTAGTAGAATTCTGTCCCAGTCAGAGGAGCGTGTGGCAGTGCTGATTGGAAATGTTTCTATCAGGGCACCACCGCTGGTAAAGAAGACGCCGACGCTGTCCGAGCCGGATAACGGTAAACAGCAGAAGACAACAACATTTAATAGCCTCGTCTAGTATTCTGGTTAAAGAATTTCACGTTGCAGGGTGTATTTATTTTAAATGATGTTTTAATGATAAATGATGTAGCCTAAACATGCTTTGGTTTGTCACCACTAAAAAACAAAACACCACAGATGAGATCTGATCGTACCCTCCGCTCACGTCCAAATTGATAAATGCCGAGCCTTGTGTAGAAATGATCGTATGCCCACTTTATGCTCACTTTCTGTTGTACACTCGTTTGACAAAATCACTTCCTGTATGGTAATGCAAATGTCTATCAAATGGATTACTTCTTTGTGCTGCATTTTGTCCAGATATATTTGTCCATGCAAAAAGAGAAAGAAGGATGTCATAAAATAGAGACAAAGTCACAGTTGGATTGTATATTGAATAATGTAATTATGCCAAGGCAGACAAAAACTCACTTTTGTATGTTTGCAAAGGCTGTGTGAAGCAAAAAGAAAATGAAGCAGGCACCAGTATGCCACAAAGTAGAAGTTCCTCATCGGAACATGGTTCCTGGAGTTGTCGGACACATAATTGAAGGTCATGAATACCACAGCTGACTGATTCCTGGAGCCACTCTGCACAAGCCTTCTGAGGTTCAGTGACCATAATAAAAGTGTAGCCAAGAAGAAAACTCAGAGTGTGTTGTTAAGATGTGAAAACACATGCTCAGTGGCTTCTCATTTCTGCACTGTGGCACACATGCATTAATACCACACCGCCTAAACCTCCATGTTTTTTTTACGACTGGAATTATCAAAAAGTTCATAGAGCACTGGTTATTGAAGATTAGGGATGGGCGTTTGGAAGAAACCTGCCAACTCGAGCATCTGTAACGTCAATGATCAATTAATTGATTAATCACTGCGTTTTTATAAAAACTATGTATAAAAACATGCATACATGGGCGGAAAAAAAAAAAGATATACATACAGTACTGTGTAAAAGCCTGTTTTGATAATGGATGCTTTTATTTTACGGTACGGTGTTGCCCTCAGGCAACATACCCATTTTTGGCCTGTCAAATTTCTACAATGGATGTTTTTGAGTGATGAAATACTTAAAAAAAGAGGGAAGAGTATAGGGAACCGATAGCAATGCTTTTATTTGTCACATGACCCCAGGAGGCCATACTGAAACTCTAGTTTGCAGACTTTTCCAAAGGAAACAGCTTTGCCATTTTGCGCCACAAAAAATCACTCAAAACGTCATTTCCTGGCCCTTTTCTATCTGGGAAAAACATATTCCTACCGATGAGCAAACCTTAATTTTTGATAGTTTCATACACTTAGACTGTTCAAGACATTCATTTCAATGGGTTGTTGGTTCAATGGTACAATGTTGCCCTACAGGCAAAATTCAAACAAGAAACCAGTAAAAAAAGTTCCTTTTATAATGTTTTTAAATTTAAAATGTTATGTATTGCACCCGGTTGAAGCTACTGAATCTTTTACACATGTTTATTAAATAAATTATGTTGAAATTAATTTTAAAAACTTTCTTTTTCACTTGTGCACCGTTATGGTACAATGTTGCCCATGGATAATAAACCCCAAAAACTAAAAAAAAAAAAAAAAAGTTATAACATTTCTTCAGATAATGCTTATTTAGTCTATTTTGAGACAAAAAAAACTCTTAAGATTTTTTTCCTAACTGGTATCATAATGCGTACCATATAGGGTTAATTTGCACATAGCTGTACATGGTATTTGCATATATTTGTACATAAAATCAAATTTGAATATGAACTGAAAGAAAGGTGATTGATGCCAGAAACAGGACGCAAAGCCACATTTTCTGAGACCTTCATTCCTTTAGCCTTTGAAATAAAAGCTGTGGAGTAGTGAAAGGCTGTCATCCACTTCTCAGCCACTTTGCACTTCCAGGCAGAACTATTGTTCATTGAATTGAATCTAATTGTTAGGGAAATAAAGAAGGCCTGCTGACGGCTGGTGCCTGCATGACGTGCTCTGGAAAGCCTGAGGATTGTCCAAATGTGGGCTGACTGGATGGATTCAGCTCACTTGTTGGTTGTACTTCTCACCTATGAATGATTTTTTGCTACTGGTTCCTATAGAATTTCTTTTTTTTGTATATATCTGGGCTATGATCTTGAGGTTAAGTGGTAGAGACAGCCATAATTATTATTTATTACATTATTATCTCATATGTTTTAAATACATTTATTATTATACAACTTATTTTTTTAACAAATATTGATTTATTTTTGTAAAAACAACACACCAGAATTTTTAATGTTCAGTGTTGTGCAGGGGAACACATTTAGTGTGGCAATTTCCTCTGAGACCAAACCATTAACTTTATTGCTTGCTCCTACTTCAACTAGCTGATCTTAGGGGAACAGTGAGTATGATTTTCCTTAAAAAAAAAATAAAAAAAGTGTATGGAATTTAGACCCAGTAGAAGTGTGTGGTGTTGTCTGTATCTGCCTCTATTTTATTTTTTTTTCTTGCCTTTAGCTGTGTTTGGGATGGTTGTGGACATGGCCTGGCTAACACTATAATCGCTGTAGTCTGAGTGAGAGGTTTGATTAAATTCTCCCCTTTGGATACAAATAATATTTCTATACTAGCTAGCTGTTGAGCCAGCTAGGAACCGCCGACTTTGGATGTTGAGTTTACAAAACTCCAAAATAAAATATCCTACTCAGGTCTGATGTATTGTCTCGATCATCTTGTCTGTGTGGCAAGTTCAGTTTGAGAGTGTAGAACTTAACTTGATCGCCAAACTTATTAGTCAGAGCTGCCACATAGCCAGAAACAATAGTGGATGAATAACAACAACAACAACAACAACAACAACCATAGAAAGGCTGGCTATGGCTGTTTTCAACATATTCAGTGCGTTTACATGCACAGTTTAATGGAGCTATGCTTAAAAATCAGTTTTGGCATCTAATCAGACTTCTGTCCTTGTCCCAGTTTACATGCAACTGTGAAAATCGAATAACTGATGGGAACGTATTATCCTCCATAACAATAGGTGGCGATATGCTTCGTTTCAGCGGGTTAATAAAGCCCCCTTTCTGGTTGACCTACTACGTCATAATAAACAAGTGGAGAAAGGTGGGAAACCGGCATTTTCGAACAACAAAAACAACAAGATAGATGGTGATTTTGAGGGGCAGACACGAACGCCGGATGCTGTTAGAGGGCTTCAACGGGAGCCTGTCTTCGGTTTGACACTTTGTGCCGTCGCTACTGATGGGCTACTGCAACCGGTTAATGTGACCGGTTAATGTGACCGGTTAATGTGACCGGCCAGTGCGACCGGCTTTCTTGGATGTTTTTTTTCGGGGTCATGCGCCAGCGCCGAGGGTGGAACACATGCATTGTCTTGTCATACATGCCGGTGAAAAATCCTATTCCAATCACATTATCTGGGTTTCTCATTGGAGTTGGAGAACTCCGACATTAATCGGACTAGCACGTTTACATGCACTTCAGTTGTTTAGTTATAGTGAGATTAAGGCAATAATTAAGTTTTTTCAAGTGTCATGTAAACATACTGATTGTGTTGGATTTATCATTATGTATTTATTTTACAAAAAAAAGCTTGATCACAAAGCTTTTAGAATGGGATACGATCACACCGAAGCACTTGTTGGAAACAGCACAACAGCTAACTTCTGGAAAACAAAGTAAGTCTTGCATGCAGCAATCAGATTATCACAGTAATCATACAGTTATTCAATATTCCATCATGGCAATACTATAAACCAGTGGCTCACAGGTAAACAAAGAGCCCTCAAACTTTTTTATATTTCATCTTTCCTTTTTTTTGTTTTAAATGATCATTTCATCCTATTTTATTTTACCCTAGCTAAATCTTATCCCAGCCCATCCAAAAAGTGCAGACATTTTAAGAAGGGTACCTGTGGGAATCCTTTTGACAATTAGAGCAGAGTGGACTAAATCCTTGTCTGGTCACCTGGAGCCGGAGCTTCAGTCTCAGCTCAGGCCCCTGCAGTGGGCTATTCAGCTCACATCTGAACATTTCATTTCCTTTCATGTTTGGCAAACAGCTGCTAAACATATTTCCTGGAGCACTGACTTATCGGACCACAATGCCTCTTTAGCAGAACCCTGCCCACAGAGGAAAATGAGAAGACTCCAGAGAAGGGGCGGACTAGAAAGCCTCTGAGGGGGAGGATTTAGCATTATTAGCCAGTTGAGGCACACAGATATCAGGTACCATCTCTAAACTCTGAACAGATTCCTGTTTGTCTCTGTAAATAGAAGAAATAAATGCACATGTCTAGTGTAGAATAAAACCAACATTTCAAAAAAAGTTGGGACGCTGTGTGAAACGTTAATAAAAACAGAATACATTAAAAAAAATCAATTTATCAGTTTCAACATAAATATATTGTCATTGTCCAGTCATTTAAATATAGGCAAAAAAGGATTCTGGGGCCAGATTCACAAAACATTCTTAAGAAAAAAATGCTTCTTAAGTGCCACTTTTTTGTTAACTCTGCTCTAAGACAAAATTTAAGATTTGGTATTCATGAAGAAATTCTTAACTTTTCTTTAGTTTTTTTCTTAACTTTCTTCTTAAGTTTTTTCCTAAGATAGAACTTGAGAACAAATGAGATTCTTGAAAACAAAGTTCTTAGATTTCTTCTCATATTTCTTCACAACTGTAAGAGAAGCCCCCAGCAGTCTTAAAACAGCTACAGTGAAAAGTAAGTAAGTCTTGATATGGATTCACTTGAACAAATTTGTATGACATTTCTGCCCTAGACAATGTGTTAACAAATTTTGTTAATTAAAGTTAGTCAGAGTAGTTTTTTGTGTGAATGTATCACACACACATATAATTGAAATGTCCTCTCAGTCTGTGACATGTAGGCCTATTCCTAGATTACACTACAGTGTACTCTTAATAAATCACGGAGGCAGTTGTTGTATTTGATACTACTTAATTAACCACTATGAACATGCTCCTGTTTTATTGCCGTTGTAGACAAAAAATTCCAACTTTAAGGGGAATATGGGTTGTATTTCACAATTAACAGACTGTTGAACATGGACTCAAATCAAGTCAAAGTCAAATTTAAGAAATTAAATAATAAAAAGACAGAAAATCTACCAACTAGGCTGCGCCGCCATCCTCTCCATGTAGTCCTTGGCCAGGTCGAGGGCCCCGGCCCTGTGTGGGTACAGCACGCAGAACATGGACAGCACACCCAGGTTGTTCCCGTACACCTCGTTCCAGCGAGCGGCAAATGCTGCAGGACTCCAGGGGGGCAGGTACATCTCAGGATGCTCCAGCATGGTTTCGCCCGCCTCGCGGATCCTGCTCGCCATAACCCCGTGAGTCCCTGCGGCTGCATACTGCAGCTGCTCCACATCCCCCTGATTGAAGTATAGCATGGGATGACCATTGTAGTTGCCTCCCATGAAGGGGATTCCTCCGCTGGGGTCCACTTCCGCCGCTGCTGCCAACAGCGGAGCGAGCAAGGGCCACAACAGACTTATGAAGAAGACTGTGGGGGCCCCGCGGGTGTGGGTTCTCATCGTCTCATCAGAGAGGGGACTGTGGCATTGCCGAAGGAGCTCAGCTGAGAAGGAACAGTGGGGGGAAGAGAAGGATTTAAGAAAGCCAGCCCATATTCTGCACAGCCTTTTCTTACAAAAGCCCTGCATTCCTTGAATAATTAGATACAGCTGTAGTCCTGATGATGCAGGCTTTCCATAGAAATGTACACCATCACTGAGAGGCACAGTTAAGAATTAATCACAATACTGGAGTCACTGTCGTTAAAACTTTACAAATATTTTCCATTTATTCCAATCTAATTGCTTTATAGTTCCCCAGAACACAATGATACCCTACTGCCATACAATCTTCATTTATTATATCCACGCAACAGCCAAATGTGGAGGTCATATTACACCTCTGCACACTGTGTTTCCTAAAATTCACTTCCCAGGATTTATTTCTGAGTTGGCTTTGTCAGACAAGTCTAGCCATGCTCACCCAGATGGCCAGAGGAGCAGCCTGGAGGTCATAAATGGCCCAACACTACACTCGCTTCACTCTGGCCCACTGAAACCACTTCCAAATTGAACCGCTATGCTTTACAGAGAGACCAGAGTTGAACCACGGTCTCTGCTATCAACAGGAGAGTAAATTCCATGACCTTAGTGGAGCTCTTTGTGAAGGCCTGCTGGAAAACCCTTTGCTATGATTTCAACAGCGTCTAGACTTGTAATGCAGTGAGCTGTCCGGGGTCTGCCTGTATTTTGTGTTGTGTTTGATAAACAAGAAAAGCCTGAGACCTCACGGCTTGGGCTGGGTGATATATCGATATAAAAGATATATTTTTTAATGTGATATGGAATTAGACCATATTGCATATAGTTCAAATTCTTACTAGGGTTTGTCATATTTAGTTTTTTTGTAATGTTCGTTATTCTTTTCTTATAAATATATTTATTTCAGAAAAAGATTGGCCTATTTTGTTTCATAGGATATTTTTATTTAAGATATTTTTTATTTAAATGAGCTCTGATTTTTTTTTTAAAAGTTACTCCTGTTGTCATACAGTATTTATGTTCACTTAAATAAACTTAAATTAACTACTTGTGACTTGTCATATTTGACTTTGACTGAAAATTTCCTCTCTTTGCGATAAAAATATCGGGATATATATCGTGTATTGATATTCAGCCTAAATATATCGGGATATGACTTTTGGTCCATATCGCCCAGCTCTACTCATGGCCCTATATGACATTATTATACTGTCGCACCACTTTACCAGATTCAATGCAGCCAATGCTGTAGCTGGTTATAGAAATATTTCATATTTTATTTATTCACACAAACATAATATTATGTTGAAACAACAGTCATTTATTATGTATGTTCCAGATTTAACTCTTTTAGTTACATTGTAAATGAAATGTCTTTGGGTTTCAGACTGTTGTTTCAAAGAAACAAGACCTTTGGACATTGGCTATTGTGATGGTGTTTTCCATATTTTCTTTCAGTTATTGGTTACTTAATTAAAAAAAAAAAAAACAGAATCAGCCATAAAATACCTGTCATGCTTCTAATTGTAACATAAACTTGTCCACTGTAGGTGTAAGAATTTGTGTCCTTTCTTCACAAGAGCTTGTGAAGAAAACAAACACATAGAAATAATATACACACACAAATATAAAAATAAATAAACACATTTGTAAATATCTTATATAATATATCTTATTAACATTTACAAATTTTGAACAGGCATGTGTGAATCCAGTGTTTATTGTAACACTGAGGGACAATTTTCCAGTCCGCTAATTAATAAATGTATAGTTTTTTCCTCTGCCTCTGATTGGTTAGTAATCATTGCCTTTGTTGATTTGGTTGTCTAGGTTCAGGCATGATTGGTTAAGGTTAAGGTAAGAACATCAGGGTATGCCAATCAGAGGCAGAGTAAGGCAGGTAATGCCTTCGCCACCCTAGGGGAAAAAATTGTGTCCAAATGACCAAGTTTTATCTCTTGGCCATTTTCAGCTAGCATGTACTAGTACAGCATGCTGTTTAAAGTGAGAGCATGCAGTGTTTCTATGAGCCATCCTCTATTTTTTTCATTTATTCCTCAGGTGGGTAAACGCGTCAAAGTATTTCATATCTTATTAATAGTGCACTCTTAGTAAAATAGCTGTAATGTTAGTGCAGAAGTACAGCAGACTTAGAGTTAGTTTAGATAACATTGTTTCAGTTGGGGTACATTTACTGTTGTTAGGTTAAAATCCATGATTGCTGGTTGGTGATAGACCAGAATTAATTCCCAACCAGTCTGTGAAGACATAACTGTGTCATCTATTTTACGTAGCATTAGCATTAGGGCTGGGCGATATGTCAATATAAAAAATACATTGATATATTTTTAAATCTGATATGGAATTAGACCATATTGCATGTATCAGTATATAGTTCGATCAGTTTTTTCTTTCTGTCTATATAAATCATGCCCTTACTAGGGTTTGTTGTATTTAGTTATTTTGTAATGTTCATAATTCTTTTCTCATATAAATATAATTATTTAAGAAAAAGATTGGCCTATTTTATTTCATAGGCTATTTTTTTATTTAAATATGCAAATTATGGAGCTTAATTATGGAGATTTAAAAAAAAAGGTTCTCCTGTTGTTATACAGTATTTATGTTCACTTAAATAAACTGTTCCAATAAAACTATTTGACATGTCATGTCTGGCTTTGATTTCAACTGAACATTTGCTCTCACAATAAAAATATCGGGATAAGTATCGTATATCGATATTCAGCCTAAATATATTGGGATATGACTTTTGGTCCATATCGCCCAGCCCTACATAGCATTGCATCTATTGTTATAATTCAGTCTATTTGTTGTTTTCAACATAACTGTAGGCTATAATCAGTTGGCAGTTAACTACTCTAGTTCTATATAGTCACTGAAAGCCAGCCACCTCATCCATTTTAGCTTTCACAAAGATTTTGAAAGAAAAAAAATCAAAAAAAGGGATGAGTTGTCTGGCACAAGTCCTCCGCCTGAACGATGCTCACAACATCCTGTTGCCTTCCGTACAGAAATGTCGAGGCCTACCCTGCCGGAAAACCCACACTGACCAATCTGACAGCTGGTTGACCAGCTATGTTGTAATATTTGTACTACTAGTCAAGATCCTAACCAGCTGCTATTCCCTATTGGTGAGAACAGCACCTCCTAAAGCTTGAAGGAACTGTACTTTGGTTTACAGTTGTTCATAAAGAAAGTGCTGCAATTCTCAAAATTTTCATTCAGACTGCCAGAAAGTTGGTCTCAAAACCCCCTGTGCATTCAATGCACATGCACAAGCTTAGAACTGAATTCCACAAATGCCTTTTTTAGAGTTGTAAATGTTAGGTAGATATTTGTAAATTAATTTAATAGCCTAAAGGCCTATTTATAATTTCATTGTGTAGGCTATGTGTGTAATTGCAGATCTGTTTTATATTTGCTACATGTTTTTGTGAGTTTACAAACCTTTGTTTTGTAGCTATATAATATAACCAACAGAAACTGTTCTGCTTCAAGACATACAAAAAGCATCTCCCACCACAGAGTGATGTTTCCTGTCAAAGCCACTCTATGCTTAGCCTACTTTTTCAAACACGACTTTTCGACAACAAGTCTTTCAGTTTTTAACTCAAATAAAAAAAGTGTCTCTAACGTCTGCTGGTATTCTAGTTTTAGAAATGCCTCTCCAACACGCAATGAATTGAAATGTCCAGTTGTGTATCAGTTATCGATGGTATTGATACATTAAATACGGGGGGGGGGAATCGCCTTGTTCGTGTCGACCACGAAGAACTTGGAAGAAGTGAAGAAAAAAACGGTTTACGTTACCTGTCAGACGCGGTGCTCATAAATCCCTTCTCCCGTCGTTACAACACTCATTCCTTCTCTTCGCGGCAGTGGTGCAAGAAAGATTATTAATATGGTCGAAGAGTTTGATTTAGGGACGAAAAAAAGTTAGAGAGGGGAGGGAAAGAATGTGTGAGTGCGGAGAGAGCGTCATGCTGGCGAATGAGGAGGGGCAGCAGGGGAGAGAGGCTTTTAAAGGAGACCTAATGAAGAGAAGGAGAACCTCCTCCTCCTCCACCTCCTCCACCCGGCTCAGAGCAGGTACTGACCCCAGTCCGCCTGTCACAGGCCTCCTGACTTGGAGCTGCTGGTTCGGCTATGAAACGGATAATATTGGACATCTGGCTGTAGTTAGTAGAGTACAGGTACATCTAAAAAAAATTGAATATAGTGAAAAAAAGGGTTCGCTTGATTAATTCGCTTAATTTAAATGTTGTATTTTCAAGGTTTAAAAAGTGCTTGGATTTTGGATAAAGTGCTTCTAAATGCTTGAAATTCTTACTGTAGGGTGAATTCGGGTAATGTGGGACACTCTTTGCAATTTTGACTTTGTTAGGCTATATTTTTCTAAATGTAAAAATATTTTATGTTATTTCAGTCACATGACACCCATGGTAGACCAATAGTAAATGACTATATTTACTTTAAGCAGGAAATAAACCAGCCAAACCTTAAGTGTCCCACATTACCAAGCGTCCCATATTACCCGAATCCACCCTATTTCTCTTGCAATCTGACTATATCCATCTAAAGACTATAGATAATCACATGTTCAATGTAAAAAATAATGACTAGCCTATCTGAAATGGAAACCGTTCCTCCTAAAAGTGTTATACCGTCGCTGTTGGTATGGTTAAGTGAAATCTCCCCCTTTTAGTATGCAAGTACTCATCTAAAACATGTAATTTAGAACAGGTGTAAGATACTGGAAAAGCTTGAAAATTTACCTTGAAAGTCCTTGAAAAATGCTTGAATTTGACCACTGCTAAAGTGTACGAACCCTGGAAAGAGTTCAATATTTTTTGTCAATTATTTCAAAAAATCAAAAAAAGTGTGACATATGACATTTATTGATCATTTCACTCAAAAAGGATGTAACAAAGGATGACTATTGGCATAATAATAACACTGTGTGTAAAGTATGTAACTTAAGAGAAATAAATGACTTAGGGAATTTTTTGAACATGCCTTTGTGACTTAAGCAACATATGGTAACACTTTATTTTGAAGGTGTCTACATAAGAGTCACACAAGCCTGTCAGAAACATGACATGACAAGTATCATGAGCATTAATATTCATGACACATGCCATGTCATGTTTATGCCACGCTCATGTCACTCTTATGTAGACACCTTAGAGTAAAGTGTTACCAATATTAGTGTCAACAATAAAACACTGATAAACTAAACTGAGAACTAAACAACTAATCCTTCTAGCTCTTCTTTGCTGGGTTCTTATCTGATGCCTATGAATGTGGCAAATTGTCAAAGAAGTGATGATCTTAAAGGGGTAAAATCACATGATCTGATCAACTGAAGATGTAGGCGATTTAACCATAGGTGTCCGGCGTCATGAGGAGATGATTTAGGCAAAAAAACTATTTTGACAAAAAATGTCTTAGGCGATTATTTTAGCAGTGAGACGATATTATATATTTATTACACATAGAGTTAAACATTTCAAGCCTGTATTTCTTGTAATTTTGATGATTATTGCTTATAGATCATGAAAACACAAAACTCAGTGTCACAGAAAACTAGAAGATTACATAAGATCAATTAAAAAAGGACATTTCTAACACAAATGTCAGGCTTCTGAAAAGTATGTTCATTTCTATACACTCAATACTTGGTTGGGCTCCTTTTGCATGAATTACTGCATTAACACGGCGTGGCATGGAGGTGATCAGCCTACGGCACCATGTTGCTTTTATAGCAGCCTTCAGGTCATCTGTGTCTCTCACCTCCCTTTTGACAACATCCCATAGATCTCTATGACCCCATAGAGATCTATGGGCAGGTCAGCCAAGTTTGCTGGTCAGTCCAGCCCAGTAACACCATGGTCATTGAAGCAGCTTTTGGTACCTTTGCCAGTGTGGGCAGGTGCCAAGTCCTGCTGGAAAATGAAATCAGTGTCTCCAAAGAGCTTGTGGAAGCATGAAGAGCTCTAAAATGTCCTGCTAGATGGCTGCTATGTTGACTGTGGACTTCTGAAAACACAGTGGACCAACACCAGCAGAGGACATGGCCCCAAATCACCACTGAGTGTGGACTCACATATTGAACTCTTTCACAATATTCTAGTTTTCTGGGACACTAAGTTTTGGGTTTTCATTATCTCTAAGCCAGAATTATCAAAATTACAAGAAAGACAGGCTTGAAATATTTCACTCTACGTGTAATAAATCTATATAATTTATGAGTTTCACTTTCTGAAATGATTGACAAAAAATATTGAACTTTTTCATTATATTCTAATTCTTTGAGATGTACCTGTAAGTGCTCTTTTCTGGCTCTAGTTTTTATTAGGTTAGCTCATTATTTCTCACATTTGAAATACTTTGTGATTGGCATAAACAATATAAAAAAATAAAATGAAAATGACACTTGACAAGCAGGTCACTTGACAAAACGTAAGTTCAGCTCCTTCTGTTTTGAAGAAAATTGCCTTAAACTATGTTTGCCCATTGTCATCTATATTTAGGAGGGATGTGGAAAAGTTCATACTTGATAAGACTGGATAGCCCATCATTTTTTAAGCTAAAGATATAATCTCAAAATTACAATCTAAAAACAATATGCTTTAAAACAAATCTTATGCTTTTGATGGGTAAGTTTCACATCCACAAGATGAAGTTTTCAAATCCCTACCTAACTTTAATGTTTTTACAATAGAATTGACATTTTATGTAGAGACTTTAGAGTTGATGTCAAATAAGAAATTTGAATGCACTCTGATGAATGATACAGTGTGGCGGGCTAGATGTCAAGCTGTAGAAGAAGAAACAAACAGAGGAGAGGGTTTTCCACGGCGGGACAAGTTAGCCCCCAGAGGGATTTAGAGACTCTGGAGGCGACGTGTGGTTTTCACCGACGTTAACTGTGCACAACGTCAGCAGCTGAAAGCAGCATGGCTAATTAAGCACAGAGTCTCCGCTGATCATAAACATAGTGATTGTGAATTAACCAGCTTCTCTAACTGTGCACAGAGTGTCTGGTGCTTGTTGTAAACAAACAGAGATGGCTTAGTGAACACCTCCTGCAGCAGCAGCACATACACACTGTACTGCTACAGAGCTAACTGTAGCTAACTGACGCTTACGGCGGCTCTTCTTAAGGAGTCGGCCTCCGGCTCGTTAGCGGCTTGTTAAGAAGAGTAAGAAGGAGTTGCTGGATTTGTCTCCAGTCGCTTTCTTGAAAAATAGTCGCTAAGGGGGTCTGAAAAGTTGCTAAATTTAGCTACAAAGTTGGGAGCACTGCTTCGCCTGTGGGGGGTTATTATCGAGGTAGATCAGATGCTAGATAAGATCGGTTTGACGTAAAAGAATCGGCCGATCGCCGATCCCGCAAAATTAAGGAAATCGGCGCCGATCGATCGGTGCACCCCTAAAACCAGCAAATAAACATCATGAATGGAACATTTCAGTCTGGAATACTAAGTGGGCCTATAGGTGTGTTAGAATTTAAATGAGTTGTCAATCTTTTGTTACATTTTTACACCTCAGTAAGTTAATGCTCAATATATGTAGCCATGTTGTTGAGTTGTGCAGTTTAAAGGGGCACTTCATCCCAAAATAAAACAAATGCATTTATCATTCTGAATAGTTGCCCCTAAAGATAATAAAGATATAATAACTAAAATAAATAATAATGAGATATCACCTGTGGATATAATGGAACTATATGGCACTTCGAACTGAACGGTGGCTTTTTCCAAGAAATTCTGTTGTTACATGTCGAATATAGGGAAACAAAAAAGGTCTACATCTTACTTTTCAGTACAATGTCGCTGAATTTTCTTCAGTAACCAAGCCAAGATTACTGGAAAGAGAGATTTCTGTTGAATTTTTCAAATGTGTTTTTTTTTTTTTTAACCCTCCTGTAGTCCTGCGGTGCTCTAGTGAATCAGCGCGGTGTGTGGGAGGGGTGGAAGTGACGAGAGTAAACACATGGCACGGGAGAGACAACTACATTTTGCTTCGTTTTTTGCATAAAAAATACACTGGAAGCCATGGCTACGTGGACTGAAGCACTGGAGGAGCAGCTGGTGGAGGAGAGACCACCGTTATATGACATAGCGCTACACTGTTATTCCAACTGGAATAGAAAGGACACACTCTGGCCTTTCTTCCTTCCTTCCTTCCTTCCTGTTTTCATGTTTTGGATTACAGTCACGAGACTAGCGCCACCCGTTGTTAGGGGACTTATTGCATCTCGCGCAATCGCAGAACTTACAGGCTGCTGTGTAGTTCGCAGTCATCTTAGCGGTGTGTTTCACTGCTTTTTTTCACCTGACTGTGTCCGACGAGAGGCGACAGAATCGTCGGACAAGAGGTCGTCAGCGTCGGGTCCTGTCGGGGCGGTTTGTGGGGACCTTAAAGGAAACACAGCTATACTCTGTGTGTACAGAACAAGGTTTGCTAAGCTCAAAAAAGAGAAAAAAACTTATTTAAGAAAATTGTGAAACATTTTATTTCATTGACAGTACTTCAACATTGAACACAGAATTTAACTTTCCCTGTGTTTTCAAGAACTTAAGACCACAAATGAATCCAACATAAGGCAAATGTGCACGTCACATTTTCCAGGTCAGATGAAAAAGAAATGTACAATCACCACAGCTGTATGCATTAAACATTTGTGCACACAGCAAAAGTAATTACTCACTGTGGATGACCAATCTCACATGCTGACAGCTATTTGCTGCTATTTGTCAAAATATTTTCTCTTCCTTTGTGAGATGATGGTCATGTAAAAGGATATTTTGGAAATCCTCTTGTTTGATTACTTACTCAGAGCCTGATGGGAAGATTGAAACCAGTATCATCTTTATGCATTTAACAGAGATTTGTCTGGTGGTTTAGCCAAGTTTAGCACACATATAAAAAGAGTTTTATTCACATTTTGTATGTTGTGTATGTAGAACAACAAATTATCCATTGTGTGTTTGTTCATTTAGGATTTTTTAACGTGTGATCAACAACAGATGGCTGTAGTAACCGTACACTGTAGGGCTGACACCTTTGATTCAAAATTCAGTCATGGAACAAATGTATGTATTTGTTATGATCTCTCTGAAACTGAAATTCACAGTGAATATGCACAACAGGCCTACTTTGGGACTTTGTGGACAGCGTTTGTAAAATGCATGTTCACTGTTTTATGGCCAATTAGCAAAGTATGCCAATTCTACTTCTTCTAATGCAAAAGTGAGTAAACTAGTTTTGTCCTGAACATGTGACACAAAGCCATCAGAGAAGTAACATGGAAGAATTCACTGACCAAGTTAAAGCTGCTCTTATTCATTATATTATTAATTCAAAATGATAACCTATTAGTCATAATTTATTCAAACTTGACTCTTAGCATGATCTTAAATGATCTCTCCCTGCCCTGTTGCCATAGAAAACTTATCCAAACATGGCTTGTATGAATTCATGTTCACAATAAGAGACCAAGTGTGTCTTGGGTATATTCAGACTTGATCAGAATAGACCCAAGGATTGTGTCAGACCAAATATAATTTGGACTTGTTGGTCCTGTCTTTGTGCTAAGCTAAGCTAACCACTTCCCGGATGCACAGAGATAAATCTGAAATCAATCTTTGGTAATCTGAGAGGAACAAGCAAACTTTTCCCAAACTGAAAATTTTATGGCACAACTTGTCTATTCAAACCGACAAAATAACCATTCAGAAGTCGGTAAAGCATCTCTCAGTCTGGTACTGCATATGAATGAAGCACAAGTAGTCCACGTTTTTACACAATCACTCAAATAGCACATGTCACTGTTGCACCAAAAATAATACAAAAAACATCTAGCATAGTTTTCATTATCTGTTATTATCATTAGGTGTTTCCCAAAGTTGTGTTTTTTGAGACAGCCAACACAGAGGACAGCATTGTGCCAGTTATTTAGCAACAATGACCTGGAGATAAACACCTTCTCCAAACTGACACAGGGGAAACAGTAGACCTTGAACCTAATGTTAAGGCTACTAAAATGCATACATTAAAACTATATTTAAAAAAACAGAGGATATCACAATAACAGTGTTTTACAGAAATACTGGCACAATGACTCCAAAGAATTTTAGGGACAAACACTCTGTGACCACCTGGGCACTGTGTACAGTAGATGACACTAAAGAAATCACTTCAGGAATAAGGAGACAGTAAAATTTTCACTTTACTTTGGAAAACTTCAAAGAAACAATCTACCATAGAAAATAATAAGGGCCTCACACATGAAACAATTTAAACACTTCATATTTCCTATTATTACTGTATGCAGACACGCGTACACACACGCACGCGCGCGCACACACACACACACACACACGCACACACACGCATACACGCACACACACTTATTTTGTCTTATTTCCACGTGTACGGTACACTAATCCACAAAACAACGTTCAGATGTAGGCGTTATTACAGAGAGATACTGTGGTTTACATTCACATGGTTTCTCTGAATGGGTGAGGAGTGTATGCTTCCTGTGCTCCACAGATGGTGGCGGGGTCAGGTGGGAAACTACAGGCAAAAATGGAGGCACATTCCTCTCCTGAGGCAGACGGATAAGGGAGGACTTTTTCTTGTTTTTTCTTTTTTTTCCTCTTTTTTTTTTTTTTTTTTAACTTTTTCTCTCTTTCCCTCTCTCTCTTTTTTTACTCCAGATTCTCGCACCTCTTCAGCAAAGAATCCGGAGGCCTGGGGTAGTAGCCGGTGGTGCAGGGCTTGTCGGGAGAAAACCTGGGGAACTTGTAATCCAGAGGGAGATCTAGAAGGAGTCAAAATCAAACAGGAAAGTCAACTGTATGCTATGCGGTACATGTGCAGGCCGTCTGTATGTTTCATATGCACCGCTGCTGCTGAAAAGCAACAGCAAATGTTCAAGAGCAAAGACTCCTGTTACTACCTGCTGTTTAGAACAAAGCACACTTTGTTCTAAACAGTGGGTAGTAATCACTCAGGCCAGGGAATGTAGGACTCATTTGTGTTTGATCTTTTTCCTTAAATGAGACAACTTGGGCATAAAGAAATAAAAAAATATCTGACCTACAAATTAGAGTGGGATGAAAAAGTGACAGACCGTCTGTCACAGACTGTCGGGGCATGGGGTGTGTCACTTGTGTTATTTTATGTTATGTTATGGTATTTATGAAAGTGACCGCTGCTATCCCCATAGAGAGGAACGCTACGGCTACGTGTCATAATGTCACGTCACTGTTTGTCTTTGCACTTTTTATACATCTGACCACAGGAAGTATAGAATATACTTTATATTATTCTGTATGTTTTGTATACTATTACATTATATAATTTTATTATTATGCTTATACTTTCATTATACTAAATAGCAAATTTGCAAGAGCTCTGGAAGACACGACTAGAGGCTGTAAGGCGGACTAGTGACAGAGTTCCCTTCCATGTCTGGCGTAATGACGTTTAATTTCCCTGACAACCACTGTAGTTTCATTTAGCTACTTGTTAGCAATCGCCTTTTTAAGGACATGTACAGGTGCATCTCAATTAATTAGAATATAATTGAAAAGTTTATTTATGTCAGTAATTCAATTCATAAAGTGGAAATAACACATTAGAATACGATGGAAAAGTCGATTCCAGTAGTTCAAGTCAAATAGTTCAAGTGTTGAGTGCATATTGATGGACGGACATACTTTTCAGAGGCCAACATTTCCACATTAAACATACTTTTTAAAATTGGTCTTTTGTAATATTGCAATTTTTTTTGAGACACTGAATTTTAGGATTAAATGTAAGCCATAGTCATTATAATTAAAATAAATTAAATAAATCAAGACATCGAATGTTTCATTCTGTGTGTAATGGATCTATATAATGTGTTATTTCCACTTTTTGAATTGAATTACTGACATAAAT
Organism: Centropristis striata; assembly: GCF_030273125.1. Classification (NCBI taxonomy): domain Eukaryota; kingdom Metazoa; phylum Chordata; class Actinopteri; order Perciformes; family Serranidae; genus Centropristis; species Centropristis striata. The sequence continues at coordinate 20,336,325 of NC_081534.1, read as the reverse complement.
AAGCTTTTCTATGATATTCTAATTTATTGAGATGCACGTGTATAATGGCAGGCTGTTCACCTGCCTTCAATTGTGGCACTTTTGAACAACTTTCAATACTTTTGCCTTTAAACTTGTGAACATCATGTCCAACTCACAAATTAAAATTCCAGAACACACAGGCCTTAACACCATACGTTAGGTGCATCACACACGCCCAACTGTACCACACACTGTGCGCGACGTACAGACAGAAGCAGTTGTCAAGGTGCAGTATTCTGGATGCATTGATCCAATTATGAATGTGGTTATTCAGCACAGGTACAGATATTATCTTAGTCTGTCTGAAGCAAACTGCAGCTGTCTGGTAAGAGCTCCAGTCAGACTGCGCTGTGGCTTGTGTGAGGTTAATACAGTCTGTACCCTGCAAGAAGAGCATGCACATGTTGTGACAACTGTTACCAAGAAATTCAACACATCAAAAGGTTTTCTCGCAACCGTTGAAACACCTGCACTTTGAGGGAAACACTAAGCAAAAAGATTTCAACTACTGTGAGGGAAGCAGACCAACATGCTGGGGGGGACAGACCTGCATGGCCAGATTCAAATTCAAACAAATAATGTCAGTGAGAAAACAGCCCTGAGCTCATCATTCTACAGGACTGGTACTATTCCCCCAAAAGTGCTGTGCAGCTGAGGTAGTTAATTCTAACTTTGGCTCCACATCTGCATCTGTTCAGTTCTCTTTTGATTCTTGTGAATGTTTCTGTGTTGAAATGATGGGCACAGCATTTCATGTGGGATTTAGAGATTCTTAAGTGGATTGTTTTTTTCCTGTTTTTACACAATGAGTTTGATCCTCAGACATGTTCTGTGCACCATATGGGTGCATTTACAGGAATACCCTGGAAAACATATTCACTTTTCTAAGTCGAAGAAAGCAGTTGTCATGATGTTTTGTCATGATGTTTATAAGCCGAGGAACATCTGCGTAGTGCAACTTCTCATTTACTGAACTGCACTGGAAACCACAGGCTCGTGCAAAAGTTAAATCTTCTGTTTTATGTGTATATTTTTAGTAAGAAGCCTTCATGTTTAAGATCTGCTTTTGTTTGCTAGTGATGCTGTTTGCTAGAGCAAACTGTTTTCTTCCTTTTAACTCAGACAAGACACATATTCCTACTATTGATCCTCATTGAACTCGTAGCTCCCTCTATTTCATTTAAAAATGTTATTGCTGTCTTTTGAAGCATGTGATGAGCTGAGCGTGAGGTCTTCAGCGGTGGCCTCTCAACCACCCAGGAGTCAAGCTAAAGACCAGGAGAACAGGAAGTCTTTTCTCTAAGGGCCCTGAAACCCAGGAACAATCTGCCTGAGAAAATATGTGTATCTAAGTCAATGTCCACTTTTATTATATATATTTTATTATATAGTACCCTGATTTTACTTGATTCTTCTTCCTTTTTTATATTCATTTTATAATTGTTTAACATGTCATTTGTCTTGTCATTTATTCAGTGATGTTTTTATTCTGTACTGTATTATAGTATATTTAATGTAGTCTCCTCTTCTGTTTTAACCCATAAGAACCCACGGTGACACGGGTGTCACAAACATTTTAAATGTTCTAGTAATGTTCATGTATGTTTTTAGCTATGTATGTTTTCTCAAGTACATAAGTGTGTTTTTTAGTGTTCTACAGCTATAGTAGCTTGTTGAGAAGACGTCCAATAAGGCAGTGTTATTTATATTTATTTGTTATCGATTTATTATTATTTTGTTACTTAAAAACATCTGAAATGGAATTTGTTGTCTAACAGCACTATTAATGTCACAATTTTGATATATGTTATGGAGATGAAAACAAAAAAGGCAGATGGTTCATGGTTATTTGTTTTTATTTATTATTGATTTAATATTATTTTGTTCATTAAAAACAAATCTAAAAAAATAATTTGTTGTTAAACAGCGCTATTAATGTGACAATTTTGATATATGTTGTGGAGATGCAAAGAAAAAGGCAAATTTGTGTTTCTGTAAGCACAAAAGGTGTCTAGTTTATTCATTTAAAAATAAGAAATATCATAAGGTCCACTTGGTCTGTGGTATATCCCCCATAATTTTCCTTTTTAAGGATTACTGGGTCTGGGTTCTTATGGGTTAAAGTTGTAAATCACTTTGGATCATTTGTTTAAAAAAGTGCTCTTTAAAGATTATAACGATAACTCTTATTGTGATTTGGACCTTGTTTTTTTCTTTCCTACCTCCATCAAGCCACTGCAGATCTGGAACACTGTCTCTAATACCCTCCAGAGTTTCGTCTGCTGCCACATACCTGCTATGTGCTCAACACTTGGGATGGCCATGGCGCTGTATTTGTGAATGCAGTGGCAGCACCAGGTCACTTTTTGGCTCTCCTCATCCCCACCTCCGCTTCTATGTATGTCGACAAAGTAGGAGCCCCACTGCTTGGACACATCAGAGGGTGACTTCATGCCCTGCTCCTGTTGAAACAGTCCACACACAAACCAAACTATGTAACTGTTTGTTAAGACTCATTCTCAGACATGTGCAGACGTGATAAAAGGAGCTGGGAATTCCATCCTCAGCACAGAAATACAGGAAGACTTCAAACTGGCTTATACCATGCAGCTTTGAGGGTTATTTTGATGATTGTATGAATCATTATTTCTAAGAAAAATCCCCTGCTCTGTGCCCCATAACCATTTATACAACATCAATACATTTATACACAGAAAGAGCTGACGGGCAGCTTTGGTTGTGACAACAGGATGTGGTGTTTCGAAAAGGATGTATGAAGATACAAATCTGACAAACCAAAATGATACATCCGTGCTTTGCACAATATCAGTCACTGAGAACTGTTACACAATATTCAGCTAAGATACAAAATCTGAAAGATATGCTTGTGTAAATAAAATATTTGAGAACCAAAAAACAGAACTAAGTAGGTTTGCCTGAGGTATTTCTGAAGATGGGGGATTTCTTTCGGAATTCTGAAGCAGAAACCTCTGAACTTATTCAACACAGTTTGAATTCATCACAATATATACTGCTGCCTATGTGTCTGCCCACCTACCTCCAGTGCCCCCTCTACATTAAGTGTGTGCACGGGTATTAGAGCACTGCAGTGTTGCTGCTTGTTGTCATGCACAGTCAGATTGGGTAATTAAGATCAATCTAATTTCTTGTGCTAATTCATTTCCTCTAACTGCAAGAGGAAGTCTTTAAAAACGCTTTCTCTTCTCATCACTTTTAAGATTTCAGTGTGTTGTGCTATTTGTGTTGATCCATATTCACGGGACTGATCTGCAAGATTGCTAGTTGATAAAAGCATATTTAATTAATTCATTTTTTTGTTTCTTTAGCTATACTCAGCTTCATCAAAACTCTTACTGTTCATCTTTTTAAAATAATAATAATAATAACTTTATTTACATTGCACCTTTTAAAAACAACAGTTTACAAAGACGCGTTTCCACAGAGAGCAGTTAATCACAGAAAGAATGATACACAGAAAATAAAAGGTAAAAGGAGTAAAAAAGTAAAAAGTGAAGTAAAAAGGAGTGGTGAGTTAGACAGCATTACATAAAAGCAAGTCTATAAACGTGGGTTTTAAGATGTGATTTAAAAGAAGTTACTGACTCTGCGCGCCTTATCTTCTCTGGCAGCCCGTTTCAAAGTCGGGGCGCTCTGGTGGAGAAAGCCCGGTCACCTTTGGTTTTTAGTTTTGACTTTGGAACGGTCAGAAGGACCCGAGGATCTAAGGACGAGGGTTGGCTCGTATGGAGTTAGTAATCCTGTTAAATAGCTAGGAGCCAGACCTAAAAGAGCCTTAAAAGTGATTAAGTAAATTCTTAAAATCAATCCTAAAACGAACAGGGAGCCAGTGCAAAGAAGCTAAAATCAGGGTGATGTGAAGTCTGTTAAAACCGGTAAGAAGCCGAACTGCTGCGTTCTGAACCAGTTGGAGGCGAGAAAGGGATTTTTGGGAGATGCCAGAGAGGAGGGAGTTACAGTAATTTAAACGGGAGAATATGAGAGTAAATCACTTCATTAATGCTAAATCAATTCCAATAACTGTGTGCAGAATGCTCCTTTGTGAACCAAAAACACCACACACAGACTTCTGTGATGTGATTTGTTTAATTTAAATAGCTCTGCTAGGGGCTGGTATCACTTGCTAGAAGATATGCTGACCCCTCACATTTTGACTGTTAGGATAACAAAAATCCTGCTGGTTAAAGTTCTCAGCTGCTCTGTGAGGCAGTGATATTATGTGATATTATATTCTCAGTCACAGCAAGAGTCCTTCACCAATTCACTATTGCACTCCTATGAAACTGTAGACAGTTTAAAAAGGCTCAAATAAGATGCAACAGAACCATCTTGTTTTTTATTTCACACACTCTTCCTTGTCAAAAACCAGTCACCTAAATTACCAACAATGCAACTCCACAGACAATATGGTTTGAGAATGGGTTTGTTAGCAGCTAACATAGCCTGGAGGTATTAGCCTCCAGCAAAAATGAGGAACAGGCTCCAGAGGTCTGGAGAGTTCACAGCTGAACAGAAACAGCTGCTTCAGTGAACTTACCTCAAACTTTCCCTTTTTCTCTAACGGCTCCACTTGAGCCTCATTGGACATCGCGGCATCACTCTTCGGGACGCCCTCCCCCTCCATTTCCTCCACAACCATCACTGTCTCCAACTTCCCAAAGCTGCTGGCAGGAAACATGTCCGACCTCATGCTATCTCCGAAATACACGACCTGCAGGGGAAGAAAAAAGGTGACAGAGAGGACAGCTTGTTTACTTTCAGTTACAGTTAGACAATAGTTGAAGTACTGTGGTAAAGTTGCTCTTTAGCTGAACATTTCTTTAAGCACCAGTGAAAGTCAGCTGGTATATGTCTCATGGCCCCCCAGGGTGAACTAGACCAGACACCATGAGTCTGCAAAACTCATCACAACCTCTTTGACCATCACATCTCTTTTGTCCTTCATGTCTGGAAAGAAAAGTAAGCTGAGGCAGCTTCACTGAGAGCTAAAGTGCAGGCGCGCATCACTTAAAGCTTTAAATCCCATTTCAACAATCATTTATTTCTGTTTCTTTAAAAAGGAGAGGAAATGGAGTGAGGAGTGGGGAACACCTGGAGTACTATTATAAGTACTGAACAATGAATATACAGTTCAGATTTTTTTTACACACACAGGAGCCTTTGAAATTAATCATAATCTTAATCTAATTATTAAGTGGGTTGACTATTGACATGTATCATTGTAGGCATTGTGACTCATTTTGGGATTTTTGCTTATTTCGTCATCAAAATGATGTATGAGGCCCAGTACAGCTACGGAAAACTACAAAGTTGGTGATCATTTTCTGTGGGTTCATCACAGGTGACTACAAAAAAGAAAGATAAATGCTGTTTTAATTAAAAGAAATGTTAAGTTCCAAACTTTCAGATATCGGAAACTGTTTTCATGTCTCACGTTCAGGTTGTAGCTGAGCTGAAAATTTTAATATTTCTGACTTTTTTCCCAAACAAAAATAAAATCCCATGTAATTGTATGTTTTATATAAGATGCATCATGTACCCTTTCTGGCCGTCGCGCATGCCTGTGTGTGTATGTGCGTGTGAGATCAAACTAAATCAAACCTCTCACCAGGAGTCAAAAGACCATAAAGAGGATGTGAGGCATTCCAGTAGCTGTGTCTCCTCCCTCCCCCTCACAGAGCTGTGCTGTGTCTAGGGCCGGCTCTTCCACATGTAAACAAACAGACGGGCTAATCGGGGCTGCTGCGGGCCGTTCCTGTGGGGAGGGGCTGCAGGAGTCACATTTCCACCAGACTTTCCCAGAACTTCCCACAGCTGGGCTTCGTACCCCAAAAAGCCCAGCTCCTCGCATTGCTCAGCAGTGCTGCTGCCAGAGTCATGGGATCACTATGATAAATATTTACAGAGGCCAAGGATTCCAGCACAGAGGCAACTTATCATAGAATACATTCATTGTGTATGGATACAGTCACATTAGTCTGAAGCAGACCGAGCTCTGCAGGCTGCAGTGAAATCAGCCGGACAGACGCTTCTCTGACAAACGCATCCACACAATACGACACCATTCATTAGTTGTAGATGCAGCCTTTAGCTGTTGTCTGTCATCCTTGACCCTGAACATGACTTGGTGTACCACAGTGCAGTTCTATGTCATTAAAACTTTCCTGAGAAGCCCAGCAGTGCCCTGCTAGGACTGGCTAACACAAAGTGTTATGTATTGCTATTTACTGAATGGATACCAATCAACTCCAATCTAATAAAGTTCTTAATCTTTATTACTAATGATGGAGTTGGTGAAGACTTCTTCACAATGCTGAATTCCTGCTTTCAGATAATTCTTGTAATTATGGAAATATCTTGAAAACATCTTGGATTATCACTCTACCTCTTCCTAAGTGTTTTACATTGTAGGTACTACATTAGAATTAAGTAAAAAATCTGATTGTAATAGCTTTCTCTAAGCAAATACCAATGCTGTACTGCCCTACAAAGCCTAACTGCAGTTACTACACAAAGGGTTAAACTGAGAAAAACTGCTTTAAAGTTTTTTTAACGTTTGGCCGGCCAAACGGCTTATTGGTAAGTGATATGACACCTATTTCTACATGTATTGATGATGTAATTTTTATGCTAAAAAAACATGACGATTTATTTGACCTTTGACCCCAAAAATGTAGTTACCGCACTCAGGTTTTGCATTGCAGTAAAAGGTTCTAATAGTAATGCACAAACATAGTGCAGTAACTACAATGTTGTTGTCTTTCAGCTTTTATATTTTGTTTTCAGTAAATAAATATTTTCAATTATCAGTGTATTTAAAAGTGTTTAACAACTCTATTCAAAGGTTTGTGTATTTTAGATTTAATAGTATACAGTAATGTTATATTTTAGTCTTAATGTAATTGTATCTCACTTCTTTTCTGGATTTTGTAGTAACTGCTATTTTTATATCATTATTTCTCTGGAATAAAGCAAAATTGAAACCTAAAACTTTGTCACAAGATATAACAGACATCAAGGAGTTCATTTTTAGTTATAACTCAATTTCGACCAAAAATGTGGTTACTACACGTGACACTTGACCAATGAAAAAACTCTTGAATTTGAAAACAACAGGGTAATAAATGTCAGGCTGTATAGTCACAAAACTTGGTCATAATACTGTTTAAAACGGACAACTGATACAGCTTTGTTCACATTCTGTCATTTTTACTGTCTGCATTCTGAGACCTGAAACTTCTGCAACTGAATTAAGTTGAGAGCTGATCTGATTAACTTGATAACTGAAATTGATTTCCCCCAAATGTTCCCCAAACAACTCTGCTAAATGCTTAATTAAATATATCAAACCATTACAGTCTCTGATGTAAAACTGCTGCTACTAATCCCACCGACAATCAACGTTGTCGATCTTATCAGCTTTTCAGTTTTAGTTAGTGACCACATTCTCAAACCAAAAACAGCACTACATTAAAATACATTGGTTGTGAACGTGTTGTTTCAGTTTACTGAGAGAGATGTGTCATACAAATAAGCTCTAGTCAAATTCATTTTGAGTTTTAGGGCTTAGGAGAAAATAAATCTATCCCATCACAATCGGCAAGTAAACAGAAGAATTACAGTGTTGCAGACTAATCTACCAGGAATGTGCGCTTTACATATTTGCTTGGCCAACCTAAAGCACTGGCAGATGACGTCACATTGTGGTGGAGTTGCTGGACGACCTGTGCAACAGCTGCCCTGCTGTAGCAATGCAGGGGTCTCATTGAATAAATGAGGGGATTGCGTTTTGTTACATAATACTACACTGTAAAAAAAGATAAACAATAGCTACTCAATAAAACTGAGGCAACATATTGCACGCAATATTATTAATTAAATCTAACTACGTTACAAGTTGAGTTAATAACAACTTAACAGGAAGTGCCTGTCAATTAAAAACGGACTAATTCTATTGTGTTGGATTCATCGAAAATTCTCTTGATTTAGAATTACATACACATAAAAATTATATTTAATGTGATCAGAATAAGTAGATTCCATCTCAAACATTTTTATATTAAAGTTACTTAAACAACTGCCTAAAAATCAAGGACACATTTATATTTAATACATTTTATCAAATATATTAAGTAAAATTAAATGACTACAGAATAATTTATTACAGTGTAATGTTGGTCTGAACACAGCCTTAGTTGGTATGGATGTCACTGATTCCCCAGTGAAATCACGATGAAGAAAAGCTGATGAAAACAGTTGCTGGTGAATACAGTCTAACAGTTAGAGAGGGATTATTGATTTATTATACAGTGAAGAGGTAAAAGACGGGGACCGCTCATATCTGCTAAAGAGGATATCTTTTTTAAAATATGGCAACCTTTTCTTGATTTAATGTCTAAAAACTGAATTAGTGCTATTCTGTTGCTTTGCCATTTATGTTATACCCTTGTTTTGTTTGTCTCATGTCAAAAACTCTGTCAAAAAAACAAAACATGTCTTGTTCTGTGTAGCTCCATCAATTATCTCTAATTTGTATATATAATTTGTATACATTTTTCTGTTATGAAAACAATAAAAAATAAATACACAAAAAAAAAAAGACGGGGACCGCAGAGGGCCGTCAGTGTCTGATGGATGTCTCACTGATGATAAAGTTCAACAAGGCTCATTTCCATGAGCTTACTTTAGAGTCTATTCATTCTTTTGCTATCAGAAACAACTTACTGCAGCTTTAAAATGACAGGTAGTGTGTGCGCCTGTGGCCCCATCTCTTATCAGCTCATCACTCAGAGCAGCAGTTAAAGCTAAAGCCAGGCCCAGGTAAACAGAGCTGCAGGCATGCAGAGGGGCCTTAATGAGCCCATTGTGCTGTACACTGTGTGGGGCCTGGATCACAGAGATGAGGGGGGCACAAGACAGCAGGGTAAAGTCTCATATTCAATCCGAATATGTTATATTCCTCTTAAGTTGTGAAAGATTATGCTAACAGAACAAGATCATTACATGTTGTCAATGCAGCTGATGTAACCAATGTATAAGTGAGATGGTTTATATTTCACCAAGTTTCACAAGTCCATTTTTTAAATTTTCTGTTCATGTTTCACTGTTTGTTTTCATGTACAAATCCTGTTTGTGTATTTCTTTAGGGGAGCTTTTATTTTGTTGGTCTTATTTTTTTATTGTGTGACTTTTCGGGCGATGTCACTTTCTGTTGTTTTGCGGTATTTTTCCTTACTCGGCTTTTAGCCCTGCAGAAGAGAGGTAACACTGTACAAGTGCTCTTAATAGTGTGTTGAAATATAAAAAAACGCTAAATATAGATGCAAATTGTTCTTTGTATGGGTCACATATGTTGTATTTTATTAGCATAATGTTTGCTCTAGTGTGTATGTCTATTTTATTTTTGTCATGTACAGCACAGAGTAGCGGGTTAAGTCATTGTTTTTAAGTTAGGCTACCAGAGTGTGGAGAGCTTTTCTGATGCAGTTTGTTGTTATGTACCTTTCTTTTTAAAGGTGTGCATTTGGAGACTGGTCATGAGATGTGGCTGTACTGACTTATATGTGTTTTAAACGGTATGTGAGTTCCCCTTTCTGTTATTTTGTCATGTTAAATAAATATGTTGTTAAGTAAATGCTATAACTCACATGGTTTCTAGCCCTGGAGTGGAGAGGTGTGCATTTGGAGACTGGTCATGACGTTGCTGTACTGACTTTTATGTGTTTTACACAGAATAAATTAGCTCCAGCCAAGCAGATCAGCAGTTGTCAGCATCTCATTCCCCATCATACACAAACTCAACGCAGAGAATGTAGCAGACCGAGGTGTAAGGCCAGACCGGCTACACTGAGACCAAGCAGAATAAGGCACATATACCTATGAGTTTATAAGAAAAGACCAAAAAGTTATTTAAATTGTGTCATCAAGGAAGACAAGAAAAGAAAAGACAGTCATCAACTGCAATACCCCAGAACCCAAAGTCCTCTGTTCCAAATAAAAACAGTACAGAATGATCATAATAACCCGACTCAGGCCTGCCTGTCCATGATTGTGTCCCATCAGTGCCAAAATGAGCCCATCAGTTTCAGCACGGTGCTGAGAGGGAATTGTAATTTCCACTGAATGACTCCATTCAGCCCACCTGCATTAAGTCCTGTCAGGTGAAAGTGGAGAGAACTGAAAACACAGAGTTCCTCAGGTCAGCCCGGAGGAGTGTTTAAAGCAGCTATAAGTGCAGGTTGACACTGAATTCCACAAGAGCTTTCTCCACGTGGCTGGGGAACAGAGGGGGCATTAAGCCGAGAGCTGGGAGGAGGGGGAGAGGAGCTGGGGATGTGGACGATGGTCTTGCTTGCTCTAAGTTCCCTCAATAGTAAACAGCATGGAGTGGAAAAGGGTGCAAATTGCATGTTGAATTTAACAAAGATGGAAGTGGCTCAAATCTGGCCATTTATCACCCATCTCCCTCCCTCATTCCCTGTCATACCTCTAACATAACCACTGTATCTCAACTAATTTAGTTTTAATCACTGATTGATGGTTTATTTTTTAGAGCTGTAACATGAAATTTTAATATTTGTGTCATCTGACAGACACAATTGGTTGTTATATTTTTAAATGTATATTAACTGAGTGGTTTAGATCAGTGGTTCCTAAACTTTGGGAAACTGTGACAGCACTTCATGTACAGTACATCTTGAGCTTACTCTGGACCACTGCAGCTTTTGACAGATTTCCCCTACAGATAAGGCATTCCAGAGTGGGATTGCAAGCTTTCCTTCCCTACGAGAAGCAGAGTCTAGTTTCACTAGACTGTCTAATGTGAGTGTTTGGCTCAAATTCAGACTGATGAGGGCTCAGATGATTTAGCAAATTTTTCTAGCCTTTTCACTATGACATGGTTTGTAAATGGTAAATGGACTGCACTTGCACATCGAGGTGGTGCCAAGTTATAAGTATCTAGGTGTATACCTGGATAATAAGTTGGACTGGTCCCTAAACACAGACACTCTGTACAAAAAGAGGCACTCTTTTTCTTAAGGACGCTCAGATCTTTTGACATCTGTAGTAAGATGCTGCAGATGTTTTATCAGTCTGTGGTGGTAGTGTGTTGTTTTATGCCGCTGTCTGCTGGGGAGGCAGCATCAGACACAGAGATGAAGGCGGTTGGACAGACTGGTCAAAAGAGCTGGTTCTGTGGTTGGAGCCAGGTTGGACACACTGGAGGAGGTGGTGGAGAGATGACCTGTCAAGATGTTTGAGGCCATCTTGAAATAATCTGCTACACAAAACCTTTATGGACCAAAAAAACAGCAGTGGACGGCTCCTCTCTCTCCGTTGCAGGACGGAGAGATACAAAAGATGCTTCGCTCCTACAGCCATCAGGCTGTCTCATTCTAACAGAGATTCTACCAGACTAACTGAATTTACCCTCTGGATAAATAAAGTACTTTTGATTTTGATTTGATTTGTATTTCACTTTTCTCGTCTTAGTGGCCACCCAAAGCGATTTAACACTACAGACAGCGCTCATTCACCCATTCACACACACATTGATACTGGTGGCCTAAGCTACACTACTTGGTGCCACCTGCCACCATCAGGAATTCATTCACACAGATGAACCCAGCATTGGGAGAAATTTGGGGTTGGCCAAGGATACTTTAACATGTAGACTGCCATAGTCAGGGATCAAACCATCGACCATCCGATCAGTGGAATGTTCTACCATCTGAGTCACAGCCTCCTTTGTCATGCTGTTTGTACTCTGCAGTGTTGTGCTCTGTCTTTGCCTGACTAGTTTACTTCATTTGACTATAAGCAAATAAGCTATAAGGAACTGTTGTTGTGGCAGCACTGAATCTTTAAAATCTTTCTTTCTGACTGCCATGCACAGAGCGGCACTCTTTGCCTTCTGTACATATTCCATTATTTTTACCTTTTCTGACAGCCATCTTCTTTTCAAATGTGTCACATCTTTCAAAGGATGGATTTATCATTCATGAACAAAAACTCTTTGTGTAAATATCTATGCATTTTTAATTCACTGAGAAAATAAATGTAAATATTGTTACAATTACTTCTTAGGCTGCGCACACATGCACAAAATGAAGCTAATCTTTTTTTTACTTGCATCGAAGCCGAAAGAAAGACCAAACAAATTCTGCTGAAGCGACAGAGGTTCTTTTAGCAGGGCTGAAATTTATTTATGTGTTTCTATGCGGATACCTGGGACGCATGCAATGAGTACCTAACAAGTACCTAATTTTTCACATCTGTGAGTGCCTGAAAACAAAACCAACCAAAAAGCAAACTGAAGCTATCATGGCACAAAGGTGATGAGAGATAATTCTTACTTGGAATGATTTTTATTATTATCTCCTGCTTTTGCATGCCTCAAAATGTGAGATAGAACTGTTTTTAGAAAAGCTCTTATGAAACTAAGTTCTCTGCCATACCTGAGAGGTAAGACAGAGCTCTTTGATCTTTGTAGAATGGGCTGCATTGTGTATAAAAAATATGAGAGGAGTTGGCAGAACAGTTGGTCCTGTTTCATCAGTGCACTCCCAGCATGCTGGCACACAGCAGTCGTGTCAACAGTCATGCCAAGGGCCACGTTCCTCCTCTCCATCACACCAGTGTGAATCCTCCTGAGCTGATTTATCATGAAGCCTTCATCTCTTTAGGCCTCTGCCAAAGAGCAAAGTTGGAGTCAACCTCAAAGCGAGCCAGAGACGTTGTTCAGCCAGAGGTCTGACTGCTCGCTCCTGTAATATCCAGTAAAAGGTGGCTGGCGGGGCGCGCTTGAGCATGAGTAGTGAGTAGACGTGTCTTCCATAGCTCCCGCAAAAATCTGTTAAATTTCTACATTTTGGACCTTGTAACCGTTCAGACTTCGCTTGAAACTTAAATTAAGTGACTTTATTTCCTCACGAGTCGACAAATGCCTCCCAAACCGGCCAAACAGAGTGGGAGAGGCAACCCGGACTCCCCGGTTAGCGTTAGCATAGAAACAGATGCGAATGCTAACAATATGAAAACGCTGGCTGATGCAGTTACTGCTGTGCAAACCTCTATCGACTCATTTCGGGAGGAATACCAGGCGTCTATTGCTTCTCTGCATTCGATTCTGAGTGTATATGGCCAACGAATTACTGATGTGGAGGACGGTATGAATGAGTTCGACAAGAGACTGAGCAGCGTGGAAACTTCCCAAACCTCACTGGCTAAAGAAAACGATGCCCTGAAGGAGAAGGTAGCATACTTGGAAAACTACACCAGACGGCAGAATATACGTATTGTGGGGATACCAGAAAATGCGGAGGGTCCGCGACCATCGGAGTTCGTTACCAGGCTGCTCATTAATGTGCTTGGGGAAGACAGTTTTGAGAAGCCGCCGTCGGTGGACAGAGCCCACAGAAGTTTGGCCCCGAAACCAACAGATGGCGACAATAGACCGTGGCCGTTCATTGTCAAGCTCCACCACTTTCAAACTAAAGAGTTGATCCTACGCCTCGCCAGACAGAAGGGCCCGCTTTCTTACAATGGATCAAGATTTCACATCTTTCCTGATTACAGCCCGGATGTCAACAAATGACGCGCCGCCTTCTCCGAGTCCAAAAAGAAGCTCCATGCCGCAAAGATCCAGTTCGGCCTCTACTATCCAGCCACTCTGCAGTTTACACACAACGGGAGACGCATGAAGTTCACCGACCCTGCGACCGCACTGACTTATGTCAATAAAAATGTTACTGTCGATGACGGAAGCTCAGTTTCACGCGCTACAGAAGATGGTGACTGAGGTAATGTTGATGATCGGGTCAAAATGCAAATAACTACTTAAAAGAGACGGTGATATCAGATACGGTTATTCTGTCAATATTACTGACAGTATTTTTTATTTTCATTTTCATAGTATTATTTTATTAGTACTGTTATGTGCCAATGTACGTTTTTTGTGTGAATGTGTGTACACATCACATGTAACGCTACATATGTACGCCCTCCTAATTTCTTTAATTTTTAATTTATTTTAATGATCACCACCGATCTCTTACACTGACTTTCAATGGCCTATAGGCATTGTTTCAACGATGTGGAAGGACTTTACAGGTCGTTTAGTAGCCTACACTGTTGGAGAGGTTCATTAATGGTTCACAAATGTATTCAATATTGTGGGTAGCATGCAAATGCAGTTTTGCAGCAGTTTGAAGTTTTCTGGGGGGGGGGGGGGGGGGGGGGGGGGGGGGTAGCCTTCTTAAGGCCCGTTTATGTGTTATATGTAGTAGTTTTGATGTGTTATTTGTTTTATATACAGTTTGTGCACCTACTTGGCTCTTTTATCATCTAAATAGGGTAGACACTGATATTTTTGAGTTGAGTGGTTCTAATGGCACAGGGTAATTCAAATCTTGTCCCAGGTAAAGATGACATGAAAATTATAAGTTGGAATGTTAAGGGTTTGAATCAGGCAATCAAAATAAAAAGGGTTCTATCTCATTTACAGCAGCTTGGGGTTGGTGTTGCCTTCCTACAGGAAACCCACCTTCTAAATCGAGACCAGTCAAAAATTCATAGGGAATGGGTAGGACAAATGTTTCACTCGCAATTTAACTGTAAAGGTAGAGGAGTAGCTATACTCATTCACAAAAAGATTCCCTTCATTGTATCAAACACTATCCTGGACCCATATGGCAGATATGTGATGGTTGTGGGAGAGCTGTTTAAACTTCGCTTAGTATTGGTTAATATCTACGGCCCGAACTTTGATGATGATAATTTTTTTAAAAAGATGCTAAACTCTATCCCTAATCTAGATAGTCATCACTTGATTATGTCTGGGGATTACAACCTTGTAATGGACTCTACCTGGGATCGCTCTTCCCAGTCTGTGCCGAGACCATCTAAATCTGTGCAAACCGTGCAATCGTTCATAGATATACATAAACTTATAGACCCATGGAGATTTAAGTACCCTGCCAAAAGGGAATATTCATATTACTCTAATGTACACAAGTCATTTTCCAGGATAGATTTTGTTTTGGTTGACCCCTATTTGCTGAATGTTATTACGGATTATAAATATGACCCAATTATTATTTCCGACCATGCCCCAGTAAGTATTAAAGTAACTCTTCCGATTCAGAGGACAAAACGGACATGGCAGCTTGACACACTCCTGCTGGCAGATTCAGACTTTGTAAAGTTCATAACAGAACAAATAGATTTTTTTCTGCAGGTAAACAGGACTGATGGTATCTCGGCCTCAACTCTCTGGGAAACACTTAAAGCATATCTCAGAGGTCAGATTATTTCCCGTTCTGCCCATGTTAGAAAAATGAAGTATGAGAATATTGAGGAGCTGTCTTCAGAAGTTAAGACTCTGGACGGACTCATAGCTGGCTCTCCAACCCCTGATCTGATCAGGAGGAGAGTAAGCATACAAACTGAAATTGATCTCTTAACTACCACCCAAGCAGAGAGACTCATCCTTAAATCCCGTAGTAGATTCTATGAAGAAGGGGATAAGCCTTCCAAATTATTAGCCAGTCAACTTCGTCAAAAAGCAGCGTCCCGTATTATTTCGCAAATTATGCTACCTGATGGCTCCTCAACAGAGGATCATCAGACTATTAACAACTGCTTTAAAGAGTTCTATTCTAAATTATATTCTTCAGACTCAACACTGGATCATCACCAGTTTGACATGTTTTTTTCTAATCTGAACATTCCTACAATTGACTCTGATTCTAAACAGCGACTGGAACAAAATCTGACGCTGGAGGAAATTAACAATGCAATAATGTCCCTTCAGAGTGGAAAAGCCCCCGGCCCGGATGGGTTTCCAACTGACTTTTATAAAAAATTCAAAGATAAACTTGCCCCTCTCCTTCTCTTAGTTTATGCAGAAGCACTGGATAAAAGCATTCTTCCGCCTACGCTTTGCCAGGCATCTATTACATTGTTATTAAAAAAGAATAAGGACCCTCGTGATTGCTCATCGTACAGACCAATTAGCTTGACAAACTGCGATGGTAAAGTGTTCTCAAAGGTCATTGCACTCCGGCTTGAGACAATTCTTCCTCATATCATCTCGGAGGACCAGACTGGGTTTGTCCAGGGCAGACAATCCTATTTTAACCTGAGACGATTGTTTAATATCATCTATACTGAATCTAACACTTCATCGCCAGAAGCAGTAATATCGCTCGATGCTGAAAAGGCATTTGATCGGGTCAAGTGGAATTATCTTTTTCATACACTTAGCAGGTTTGGTTTTGGCTCTAACTTCATTCAATTTATCAAGCTTATCTACACTGATCCAACTGCCTCAGTTTATACCAATGGCATCTCATCCGAGTACTTTCCTCTTCACAGAGGGACGAAACAAAGGGATCCAGTGAGTCCGTTGCTTTTTGTTCTAGCTATAGAACACTTGCTATAGCTCTCAGATGCAATAATTGTATACAAGGTATCTCACGTGGTGGCCTGATTCACACTGTCTCGCTTTATGCAGACGATTTATTACTGTATGTCACCAACCCTGTTACATCTACCCCTGAAATTCTTAGAGTCTTGCAGGAATTTGGAAACATATCTGGATATAAACTAATTTTTAATAAAAGTGAATACTTCCCCATTAGTAGTAACGCAAGAGAATATCCCAATCTACCATTTAAGTTATCCACCGAGTCCTTTACATATCTAGGTGTAAAAGTCACCAAATCCTATTACAGTCTATTTAAGAGTAACCTTACCTTAAAAAAAGAATTTATGGAAAGACCAAAAGGTGTAGGTGGGCTTTCGCTTCCAAATTTATGTACATATTATTGGGCTGCCAATTTTAATGCCACTTCTCTCTGGTTAAAAGAATGGAATGATAGGATCCCTGCATGGCTCCAGATTGAAAAGGTTACAAGCAGCCCACACTCACTCCCTGCCTTACTTTGTGCTCCCCTACCATCACTAGTAAATAATATCAAAGACAATGTAATTGTTACTCAATCCTTACGTATCGTGAACCAATTCAAAAAATGTCTGGGTATTCAGAGTATCTCTATTCACTCACCAATAATACATAATCACTTATTTCAACCATCTTTATTGGATAATGGCTTCAAAACTTGGTATGATAAGGGTATTCATATTATTGAGGACTTGTATGTCAATAATACTTTTGCTAGCTTTGAACAACTATCCAGAAAATTCGGTCTGACCAATAATCATTTTTTTCGATACTTGCAGATTAGAGATTTTATTCGTAAAAAGTTTGTTAATTTTCCTACTCTTCCCCCTCCTTCCTGTCTGGATTCCCTATTAAGGGTCAATATGCTGAATAAAAGCAGAATATCATTTATTTATTCCCATATTATGGATAGCTGCAACCAGTCTGTTTCACATATTCGAGAACAGTGGGAAAATGACTTGGGGGTCCAGCTGTCCGACGGCGAATGGGATATGGCTCTTACTAGGATCCACTCTTCTTCCATATGTTCTAGACATGCTTTAATACAGTTTAAAGTGTTACATAGATTGCATCTCTCAAAAGCTAAATTAGCAAGAATATTTCCGAATGTAAACCCAGCATGTGACAGATGTAAACAGACCCCGGCTACTTCCTATCATATGTTCTGGTCCTGTCCGAAACTTGCTCCTTTTTGGTCATCCTTTTTCAAAGTCATCTCTAATGCTTATGCTTATAATGTCTCACCATCTCCTTTGGTTGCGGTTTTTGGTTGGTTATCTGATCCAACGGGATCTGTTCCCCCTGTTCACTTACAGAGGGTCATTGCCTTTTCCTCCTTATTAGCTAGGCGCTTAATTTTATTCAAGTGGAAGGCTGCCACTCCTCCATCACATCACCACTGGATAAGGGACGTTATGCAGAACCTTAAGATGGAAAAGATCAGATGTACCCTCAACGGTTCCACTAACAGATTCCACAAAACCTGGGACCCTCTAATAACTTATGTGAACAATTTACCTGGCCTGGAACTGGAATTCTGAATGATTACACCTACCCTTGAACAATCCTGTAACATGAAGTATTAGGTGCACTTGTTGTTGTTTCGTTTTGTTTTTGTTTGTTTTTGTTTTTCTCCTCTTGTCTTTTCCTGTCTGTTGTCTATTACGAGTTTGTCACGCTGATTTTGAGCTTGATCTGTCTCTGTTTGTTTTCAGGATTGTTTTTTTGGTGGTTATTTGTAAAACAGAGAATATGATTGTTCTGTATGATAATTGAAAAATCACAAATAAAGTGTTAAAAAAAAAAAAAAAAAAAGGTGGCTGGCCTACCTTTGGCTCGGATTTGCCCGTCATGGTCTTGAGCAGCTCGTGGAGGTGTGGCCAGTTGCCCTGGGAGTACCAGCCGGGTTTGTCCAGTGATGGCAGCCCCTCACTCTCCTCCACGTCGTTCACTGCAGAGAGGAGAGAAAATCAGACACTACAGCTTGACCGAACAGCCAAGTGCTACATGACTCCACAGCACTCACCAGCATGCCCACAAGGAGACAGAATAGCAGAGGCAGAGTGTGCATTGAGAGGACTCTGAAACTGCTTCCAATGCTCCCAGTAAAGCAGTGGTTCCCAACCTGGAGTCAGGACCTCTCTAAACACAAATGCCAGGGGTTGTGATGATAAAAGGATGGGGTATAGGGGGGGAAAATCATGACTTTGCTCTATTCTTTGCTTTTTCTTGTGAATTACTGGATAATTTAACTTTTCAGGTCTATTGAAATTATTAAAATAAATCTGTCAGGATGCATCCGGTGAGTTATACAGGGCCTGATGCAACCCAAAATATCTACTCTTCAGAAGCTGATTTTGCAGCTAGTAAAGTTATGTCTCTTTCAATGATGTTGGCTAAAATTAAAGCAAGCCAAAAAGAAACAGGTTTATGGACAAATTTCTGTGAATCTGATGATTTTAGCACCTGACCAAATCATTATATTATGGTCACAACATCATCTGATCAAAATCAACAGAAATATAGGTTTAGTGAGCACTCATACATTATACAGTCACATGAACAACTGATAATGTAACAATATGAATTACTGCAGGTTTGAATTTCTGTATATCATTTTCTAAAAATAACAAAAAATGAATCCATTTAGCAACACAACTCAAATAAGCGGTGAATGAAAAATGAATGAATAAACTACCATTCGTTCACAACTACCATGCCCATATTGGGCAGATTGTGTGTGGAATACTTCAGTATTTTGCACAGATGATGACCATCACAATCCAAAAGCAAGCATATCCCTCTTTCAAAGAGAGAAACTAATCAATAAATCTAATAAAAAGCTATGTCACATATGTCACATGTTGCTGGACTTATATTTTTTCCATAATTTCCCAAGCATTTTGTGGTTATTTACTTGTTATTTAATTTGTGATGCTTTATCTGGATTGGGGTTGTCTGGTTAAGTAGTACTGCTTTCACTCTAACTACAGTATATTTCAAAGGGCATGCCAGAGAACACTGAGATACATAGACTGTCACATCTTTGATGCCATTACACATGTAAAATTAAAATGGAAACTGTTTACATCTCTATCTTTGTCGCAGACAGATATGGCTTCTTTTAGAATGAAGTAACTGGTCTGGGTGAATACTTGATTCTGATTGGCTGCAGAGTTTCCAATAATTACCAACAATGGACACCTATTAAGTAGTTCTGGTTAAACTGTTCACTGTTCTAAATTAAATCTTGGTAGAATAACGTTAGCTTTCTGGCTAGCAGCTGAGCAAAGAGTTCTATAAACCGAGCGGACTAAAAATATCCCTCGTCAAGGTTTCTCGAAGGTTCATCCTATTTATTGAGTAGTTAACTTTTTCAATTCTATCTTGGTTTAAACTAGAATATGTGTGCCTTCAGAAGACAGACATTTTCAGTTACATACTACAGTCATGATATCCATAGCTCTGTAGTGTAATTCTTGTTTTAATCTGTTTAATCTGCCCCAAACTGCATGGTATCATCATAAAGTAGACATGTCTGAAAAGGATATACTCATGGACACCCATGGAGTCCATTTTCATTTTCAATAACTGGAAGAGAACACTCCCATCAGGATATATATATATATATATATATATATATATATATATATATATGTATATATATATATATATATATATATATATGTATATATATATATATATATATATAATCATAGGATAAAGGTGATCACTTTGAAATTCAAGGTCAACTGGACCTGCTCAGCATTTTTATACATGCATAAGTGTTTAAATGTACTAATGGTCGAAACTTTAAACCCCTCACATTGTGGCTAATCACTGCTGAACATCAGCTTTAAACCAAACATCAGATTATGTTAGTTAAATCTATGAAAATCAGACAGATAACCATCTTGCAGTCTGACCATGACACGTTACGGCACCGTGTTCACTCACTCTCAGGGGTTTTAATTAAATAAATTGAGTTAAGTTGGATTGCCACCTCTGGGTGGGGAGAGATGTACGGAGCGTTTTTCTGTGTGTGTGAGAGTACCGACATGTGTCAAGTTGAATTTACCAGAGACGCTGACCTCTATCGGCACAGAGATATTGACTCACTCTCTTTTTATCTCTCTCCCACGAACACACACACTCATAAGCACTGTGTATGTGTTTTTGTGCAGTTGTACTTTTGGGGATAGCATTGAGCATTGCCATGGTTCCGTTGACTTTTTTTCCATATTCCATATCTAGACCATCACAGGTTCAAACTGAGGTCAAAATATGCTATAAATATTGTGACAGCAGACAGTGAAAGAACAGCAGGGATGAGCACCTACACATGTGGAAGTGTACACACACACGCATACACGATGGAGGCAACAGCTGTGAGGACACTGGACTTTGAGAGAAGGAGGAATGAGGAAAGGAATGAGTGGTATGTGGTCTGGAGCTCAGAGAGGTGGTATCTGTGCAGCTCAGATGAGAAGCAACTTTATAGAAGTGCTGAGGCATTCTCACTGAAATAAAATTGATTATATAAAACACCTTGAGGAGCTGTTAACACTTTACTTGGGTGTGCATAAAGCGGAGTCCACAACAAGAACAAGAACTATAAATTTAACTATAACTATAACAATGTGAGCATCCGCACTGATGATTGATGACTTTTATCTATCATTATACTTATTAATAAGAATATGAAAAACAAGAACAAGAAAACAGTTGCTCCATAGTCATTGTGCTGTGTAAGGAGAACGAGGAGGTGCTGTTGATCTATTAAAAGTGATCCCTTGAGTTCAAACAAATAAAAAAAACAATATAATTACAGTTATCATTTTTGTATCGGATGGTCCTTCGGACATGACTCTCTTAAAACTATTGTGTCTTTATTCATTTTTATCACTGGGTCACTCAGTAAATCAAGACACTTTTAATGCAACAATTGGCATTGGTTAGAAGGTAAGGAAGAGCTCTTCACATCTCTTTCCTGGACCTAGCCAATGCCTTTGGATCTGACCCTCATACCCTCCACTGGAAAGCCTTTGAGTTCTTCCATATGCCTGAGGCCATCATCAATCTGGTCAGAAATTATTTCTAAGACCTCCCCGTAAGCCTTCATCATGGAAATGGAGCTGATCCTCAGAGCATCAAAAATGGATGGTATGAGGAGAACACCTGACAAGAGATACCTCCTACCCCTGTCTATATGGATGACAAGACCACCCTGACCTTCGAACCATTGCATGCACAATCAGCTGCTTGAAAAGCTTCAACTGAACATAGCATGGGCATGAAAGTTTAAATCCAGCAAATCCAGGAGAATCTCCATTGTTAAAGGAAAACTCAACTACCAGAGATTACATATTGACAGAGTACCCTTCCCAATGCTATCAGAAAAGCCAGTCAAGAGCTTAGGGTGGTTGTACAACTTTAGCCTCATGGACCAAAGTAAAAAAACAGCGGGAAGAAACCATCAAGGACCTCGTGAACATAGACAATACCCTACTTCCTGGAAAGTTTAAGCTGTGGTGCTTGCATTTTGGACTGCTTCCCTGTCTGATGTGGCCTCTAACAGTCTATGAGGTTCCTGTCAACAAAGTTGAATCGGGAGAGAACAATCAGTTCATACATTAAGAAACGGCTTGGACTCCGGCGTTGTGTCAGCAGTCATCTTATATGGAATCAGGGCTCTGGAATCGCCTGTCCCAAGCCTTGTTAAGGAGTACAAATGTGCCAAGGTAGGGAAGGTAGGTTGACATGACCCTGAATGAATCCCAAGACAAGACACAATAAGAGTGGCTGGAAGTGGACCCCAACTGAGGCTGTACAGCAGGCATAGTCAGTGCTCAGGCACAGGGACATAGTAGGCCAGGTACAGAATGGAAATGTTGGTCTTGGTCTTGGAACAAGCAGAACTTATGTTTGGGAGATGGAAGGTAGCAGACTTAGCAGCCCTAAGACACATCCTCACCGGCTGCAAAACAAGCCTCACCCAAAGAAGTTATACCTGGATGCATGACCAGTTCCTCCAGCAACTTGCTCTGACACTAGAAGAGAGGAGGACTACCACCTTCTCCCCCAACCTCTGGCTTCAATCACACGACTGTCTTCGTACCAGCAGGAGTCCCAAGGAATCCAATGGAAACAAGGAAAGCAAGCCTATTGGATGCAGCCTGGGACTGGAAGATGCAAGCCGATCCTGACCAAAAGCTTGTCTTTCCACCAGAAATCTTCACAACCAATCTCAGGACGGATCTGATCATGTGGTCAGTCTCGCAAAAGTACCTGTACCTTGTGGAGCTAACTTGACCATGGGAGGCTGCAGCTGGCCAAGCATACAAATGCGAGAGGCTCAAATATTTAAACTAGCAGCCGAGGTATTACAACGGGGCTTGAGAACAAAAGTACTGCACTTGAGCCCTTTGTCATGGGACTATCATCAATAAAACCTCAAGGAGGAGGGTGAGAGGGACTGTTACATCAAGTCCTATGAGCTCAACAATTGTTGTGCCAATTTGACATTAAGCAATAGAAAGCCATAAGAATAATGTTCCATCATTGCAACCATTTACATTATGAATGATGGAGATAAATATTCTTTGTTCCTTCCTGTCCAAAGCTTCATACTGATTTTAACAATTTAAACTGAGATGACACATTAGTGCAATAAAAATTTCAATGGAACTGCTCTAACAAACTGACAGATGTCTGTGCACACATAATCAGTGATAAGAAAAAAAGGACACACGGAAGTTTTATTCAGAGCTGAGGATGACATGATGCTGTGTAATTTTGTGTAGTTGGGTCAAATGACGAACCACTGAACCAGGATTTTGATTCTAACAAACGGATTATCTCCGCTAATGTGCTTCAATATGTGGGATGATACAGACTGATCAACGAGGAAATGAAACATAGGTTCACAGGTTACCATGGTAACTGACTAACTGATTCTGAAACTTTATTTGTTGTGATCTGTCACTAGGTTTAACATTCTGTAGATGTAAGTGGCCTCACACAGATGTCTCAATATGTTTGATATGGAGGAGACTCGCTGCAGTTTCATCACTCAGGAACAGTGGTACACTGACCATCTTCAGAGTATGTAGAGGTGAGGTGCAGCCACATTCTTGCATTCGAACCTTTTGTCGGTGGTCGGTCTGTGAGTCTATTCCAGCTTGTGAGTATATCACAGGGTTAACACATATCAGCAATTTAGAATCACAAATAAACCTAACCTAGACGTCTTTGGACTGAGATAGGAAACCCACAGGTGAGAACATGTAACACAAAAAAGGCCCACCAATGATTAAATGAATATAAGAAGTGGAAGTAAATAAACAATCTATGAGCTGATTGTAAGCTGAATATACTGCATGTCATCACTACAAATTGTTGGAAACTGTTTAATCATCAGTCTTAGAGTCATAAACCTTTCTGTGCCAAAGTATTCTTAATAAACTTTATTAGCTAATAAATTAAAAAAAAAGAAAACTTTGGTCCAGAATAACAAGGGCTGTTCCAAACTAAAAAGGGAGCAGGCAGTATGTGTGGAGGCAGAGGAAGAGCAGATGCTGATGTTTTCTCTGCCAACGTGGCAAAACTCAGGAAGAGCAAGGGAAGAAAAAGAAGAGAATATTTCACTGTGTGGATCATCCTGTCTTCACACATAACACATCCCCAGTGTTATTGCTGGCAGGAAGACAATCCAGATGAGGGGAGCATTCCAACAGGCTGCCTCTGCAAGTACACACCTTCAACAAGACCCTGACCCAGGATCAGATTCCTGGGCTTAATGAGAGAGTAAGACAGCCCAGGAAGGTAACTGGAGTTATGTGGACGGTTGATGACAAAAATCTGAGCCAGTGAAATGATATTAATACTAACACAAATAACAGCTGTTTGAAATTTTCACATCCAATATAAGAGTCTGAGGAGATTGCATCTGGACTGACCCTTCAATATAGTCCTTAAATAATACAAAGGATGTGCAATACTTTTTCTGAAAAAGGAAACAAACAACTATAGTTTCAGTGCTTGAGACTATGAGGTCGCCACACCAATTGTACACTGGACGTACAAGAAAGACTTGCAACAAAAAGGTTGATCTAAGAAGTTTGGGGATTTGGTTGGGTTTTTAGATTGGACGCCATGAGACACTGCTTCACAGGGAAACCTCAGCTGAAGGCAAGTGCTATTGTTAGGAAGTTGGCTAGAAGATTGTGTAAAAAGTGCCACTGTTAAAGGGTCAGTCCACACAAACTACAGAAAAACATTATTAAAATTTGAAATGACAGAAAGAAGAAAAAGAAAGGTATGAGTAGATTTCTGTAACTTATGAAAATTATGAAAAAATAAATAAACTGCAGCTGAAACATTTTGTTGTGCCTCTACAAGTTAGGATCTGATTTATAGCTAATGTTTTGTTCCGCTTTATCCTCCACATCAATATTCAAAGGTAAAGTGGAACTCACGGCCATGCTCCCCACTTCTGAGGCGCCGTCAATGGGCTTTCCTTACTTTGAAAAGATAGGCTAACCATGCCCAGAGATGTCAGGATGTGGTTAGCCTAGCTTAGTATAGAGTACAAAAATAGACCTCCCAATACCTTTAAAGCTCACTACTAAACATGTATCTTGCCTGTTTAATCTTTACACAAATAGAATTATAAAAAAAAAAAAAAAAACATGAGTAAAAGAGTCTAGTAAAGTCTAGTTTGAGACGTGGGACCCTGTAGTGGTGGAGCCAGATGCCTTTATCTGGAAGAGTGTAGTGAGCAGGAGGTTTTGTTGACCTGAATAAAGGAGTTCAGGTAGGCAGGAGCTGTCTGTTGTAGTTTTGTAGGCAAGAGACAGGATTTTTAATTGAATGTGGGCAGCAACTGGGAGTCAGTGCAGAGGTATGAGTAATGGAGTGACATGTGCTCTGGATCATCTGCAGCAGCTTGAAAGTGCATACAGGGAGATCTGCCAGTAGAGAGTTGCAGTAGTCTTAAGAAGATATCACAAAGGCCTGTACCAGGAGTTGTGTTGTATGCTCGGTCAAGGAGGGTATGGTATTCCTAATGTTGAATAGGGAGAATCGACACAAGCAAATGTGGCCACATGAACCTTAAAGGTTAAATTTTGTGGTTAAAATTTTCTGGACTAGATGCTGATAAAGTGCAGTGGGGCATGAGAGGAGCAGGACAGTACTCACCAAGGGTCCTAAAGGGCCTCTGCTGGGGCACCAAGGAGAAGAAACCAGGCTTCAGGGCGTTTGTGATGATGACATCAAATAGTTCTTCAAAATCCTTCCTGCAACAGCCAGAGAAACAACATTAACCTCTGTGATAAGCGCCTGGCTGCTCTGTGAAGGACAATGTCTGGACAGCATCCAAATATACACAAACACTCATAACTCAGTGAAGCTAAACAGTCTGTACAGATGATGGAAAACATGGAGCAAAAAACAGTGTACACATACAGTGCTGCGGAGGGAATCTTTACATTAATAAGGTAAACACATTCCACTTTCACAGAGCTGCAGT